>NC_136876.1:40882115-41367043 GCF_949152265.1 Phoxinus phoxinus
CAGATAAGCTCCATCCCCACACAAAATAAAATATGATTTTTTTTAAGCCAGTACATCAACACCTCTCATAAAGGGAGTGGCAGAACGGATTCCGTCAGATTTTTTTTTTTTTTTTTACAGGGGGAACAGAATACGACGGCAAAAAAACAGCCGTCGGAATCCGTTCCCCCTGTATTTTTTACACAAGGAGGATCTTCTAATATCTATCAAAGTGCTCCAAATTATAAGGTCCCCACAGCCTAGTGGTCAGTTCACTGACATATAGAGCTGGTGACACAAGTTCAAGTCCCGGGTTGCAGAGTTTTTTTAATCCCATATTTTCCTATCATAATAAAAGTAAAAACTCTTAAATATTTTTCTTTAGACTGGTGCCAGATAAGCTCCATCCCCACACAAAATAAAATATGATTTTTTTTAAGCCAGTACATCAACACCTCTCATAAAGGGAGTGGCAGAACGGATTCCGTCAGATTTTTTTTTTTTTTTTTACAGGGGGAACAGAATACGACGGCAAAAAAACAGCCGTCGGAATCCGTTCCCCCTGTATTTTTTACACAAGGAGGATCTTCTAATATCTATCAAAGTGCTGCATTTTTGAAAGAGCTTTCCTGTAGCTCAAAAAGTAGAGCATTGGTGCTTGCAATGCCAAGGTCATAGGTTCGATTCCCAGGGAAAGCGAAATTTGCCCAGTGGTCAGTCACTGACACATAGAGCTGGTGACACAAGTTCAAGTCCCGGGTTGCAGAGTTTTTTTAATCCCATATTTTCCTATCATAAAAAAAGTAAAAACTCTTAAATATTTTTCTTTAGACTGGTGCCAGATAAGCTCCATCCCCACACAAAATAAAATATGATTTTTTTTAAGCCAGTACATCAACACCTCTCATAAAGGGAGTGGCAGAACGGATTCCGTCAGATTTTTTTTTTTTTTTTTACAGGGGGAACAGAATCCGACGGCAAAAAAACAGCCGTCGGAATCCGTTCCCCCTGTATTTTTTACACAAGGAGGATCTTCTAATATCTATCAAAGTGCTCCAAATTATAAGGTCCCCACAGCCTAGTGGTCAGTTCACTGACATATAGAGCTGGTGACACAAGTTCAAGTCCCGGGTTGCAGAGTTTTTTTAATCCCATATTTTCCTATCATAATAAAAGTAAAAACTCTTAAATATTTTTCTTTAGACTGGTGCCAGATAAGCTCCATCCCCACACAAAATAAAATATGATTTTTTTTAAGCCAGTACATCAACACCTCTCATAAAGGGAGTGGCAGAACGGATTCCGTCAGATTTTTTTTTTTTTTTTACAGGGGGAACAGAATCCGACGGCAAAAAAACAGCCGTCGGAATCCGTTCCCCCTGTATTTTTTACACAAGGAGGATCTTCTAATATCTATCAAAGTGCTCCAAATTATAAGGTCCCCACAGCCTAGTGGTCAGTTCACTGACATATAGAGCTGGTGACACAAGTTCAAGTCCCGGGTTGCAGAGTTTTTTTAATCCCATATTTTCCTATCATAAAAAAAGTAAAAACTCTTAAATATTTTTCTTTAGACTGGTGCCAGATAAGCTCCATCCCCACACAAAATAAAATATGATTTTTTTTAAGCCAGTACATCAACACCTCTCATAAAGGGAGTGGCAGAACGGATTCCGTCAGATTTTTATTTATTTTTTTACAGGGGGAACAGAATCCGACGGCAAAAAAACAGCCGTCGGAATCCGTTCCCCCTGTATTTTTTACACAAGGAGGATCTTCTAATATCTATCAAAGTGCTGAATTTTTGAAAGAGCTTTCCTGTAGCTCAAAAAGTAGAGCATTGGTGCTTGCAATGCCAAGGTCATAGGTTCGATTCCCAGGGAAAGCGAAATTTGCCCAATGGTCAGTCACTGATACATAGAGCTGGTGACACAAGTTCAAGTCCCGGGTTGCAGAGTTTTTTTAATCCCATATTTTCCTATTATAATAAAAGTAAAAACTCTTAAATATTTTTCTTTAGACTGGTGCCAGATAAGCTCCATCCCCACACAAAATAAAATATGATTTTTTTTTTAGCCAGTACATCAACACCTCTCATAAAGGGAGTGGCAGAACGGATTCCGTCAGATTTTTTTTTTTTTTTTTACAGGGGGAACAGAATCCGACGGCAAAAAAACAGCCGTCGGAATCCGTTCCCCCTGTATTTTTTACACAAGGAGGATCTTCTAATATCTATCAAAGTGCTCCAAATTATAAGGTCCCCACAGCCTAGTGGTCAGTTCACTGACATATAGAGCTGGTGATTCTTAGGTGACACAAGTTCAAGTCCCGGCTTGAAGAGTTTTTTTAATCCCATATTTTCCTATCATAATAAAAGTAAAAACTCTTAAATATTTTTCTTTAGACTGGTGCCAGATAAGCTCCATCCCCACACAAAATAAAATATGATTTTTTTTAAGCCAGTACATCAACACCTCTCATAAAGGGAGTGGCAGAACGGATTCCGTCAGATTTTTTTTTTTTTTTTTACAGGGGGAACAGAATCCGACGGCAAAAAAACAGCCGTCGGAATCCGTTCCCCCTGTATTTTTTACACAAAGAGGATCTTCTAATATCTATCAAAGTGCTCCAAATTATAAGGTCCCCACAGCCTAGTGGTCAGTTCACTGACATATAGAGCTGGTGACACAAGTTCAAGTCCCGGGTTGCAGAGTTTTTTTAATCCCATATTTTCCTATCATAATAAAAGTAAAAACTCTTAAATATTTTTCTTTAGACTGGTGCCAGATAAGCTCCATCCCCACACAAAATAAAATATGATTTTTTTTAAGCCAGTACATCAACACCTCTCATAAAGGGAGTGGCAGAACGGATTCCGTCAGATTTTTTTTTTTTTTTTTACAGGGGGAACAGAATACGACGGCAAAAAAACAGCCGTCGGAATCCGTTCCCCCTGTATTTTTTACACAAGGAGGATCTTCTAATATCTATCAAAGTGCTCCAAATTATAAGGTCCCCACAGCCTAGTGGTCAGTTCACTGACATATAGAGCTGGTGATTCTTAGGTGACACAAGTTCAAGTCCCGGCTTGAAGAGTTTTTTTAATCCCATATTTTCCTATCATAATAAAAGTAAAAACTCTTAAATATTTTTCTTTAGACTGGTGCCAGATAAGCTCCATCCCCACACAAAATAAAATATGATTTTTTTTAAGCCAGTACATCAACACCTCTCATAAAGGGAGTGGCAGAACGGATTCCGTCAGATTTTTTTTTTTTTTTTACAGGGGGAACAGAATCCGACGGCAAAAAAACAGCCGTCGGAATCCGTTCCCCCTGTATTTTTTACACAAGGAGGATCTTCTAATATCTATCAAAGTGCTCCAAATTATAAGGTCCCCACAGCCTAGTGGTCAGTTCACTGACATATAGAGCTGGTGACACAAATTCAAGTCCCGGGTTGCAGAGTTTTTTTAATCCCATATTTTCCTATCATAATAAAAGTAAAAACTCTTAAATATTTTTCTTTAGACTGGTGCCAGATAAGCTCCATCCCCACACAAAATAAAATATGATTTTTTTTAAGCCAGTACATCAACACCTCTCATAAAGGGAGTGGCAGAACGGATTCCGTCAGATTTTTTTTTTTTTTTTACAGGGGGAACAGAATACGACGGCAAAAAAACAGCCGTCGGAATCCGTTCCCCCTGTATTTTTTACACAAGGAGGATCTTCTAATATCTATCAAAGTGCTGCATTTTTGAAAGAGCTTTCCTGTAGCTCAAAAAGTAGAGCATTGGTGCTTGCAATGCCAAGGTCATAGGTTCGATTCCCAAGGAAAGCGAAATTTGCCCAGTGGTCAGTCACTGACACATAGAGCTGGTGACACAAGTTCAAGTCCCGGGTTGCAGAGTTTTTTTAATCCCATATTTTCCTATCATAATAAAAGTAAAAACTCTTAAATATTTTTCTTTAGACTGGTGCCAGATAAGCTCCATCCCCACACAAAATAAAATATGATTTTTTTTAAGCCAGTACATCAACACCTCTCATAAAGGGAGTGGCAGAACGGATTCCGTCAGATTTTTTTTTTTTTTTTTACAGGGGGAACATGATCCGACGGCAAAAAAACAGCCGTCGGAATCCGTTCCCCCTGTATTTTTTACACAAGGAGGATCTTCTAATATCTATCAAAGTGCTCCAAATTATAAGGTCCCCACAGCCTAGTGGTCATTTCACTGACATATAGAGCTGGTGATTCTTAGGTGACACAAGTTCAAGTCCCGGCTTGAAGAGTTTTTTTAATCCCATATTTTCCTATCATAAAAAAAGTAAAAACTCTTAAATATTTTTCTTTTGACTGGTGCCAGATAAGCTCCATCCCCACACAAAATAAAATATGATTTTTTTAAGCCAGTACATCAACACCTCTCATAAAGGGAGTGGCAGAACGGATTCCGTCAGATTTTTTTTTTTTTTTTTACAGGGGGAACAGAATCCGACGGCAAAAAAACAGCCGTCGGAATCCGTTCCCCCTGTATTTTTTACACAAGGAGGATCTTCTAATATGTATCAAAGTGCTCCAAATTATAAGGTCCCCACAGCCTAGTGGTCAGTTCACTGACATATAGAGCTGGTGACACAAGTTCAAGTCCCGGGTTGCAGAGTTTTTTTAATCCCATATTTTCCTATCATAATAAAAGTAAAAACTCTTAAATATTTTTCTTTAGACTGGTGCCAGATAAGCTCCATCCCCACACAAAATAAAATATGATTTTTTTTAAGCCAGTACATCAACACCTCTCATAAAGGGAGTGGCAGAACGGATTCCGTCAGATTTTTTTTTTTTTTTTACAGGGGGAACAGAATACGACGGCAATAAAACAGCCGTCGGAATCCGTTCCCCCTGTATTTTTTACACAAGGAGGATCTTCTAATATCTATCAAAGTGCTGCATTTTTGAAAGAGCTTTCCTGTAGCTCAAAAAGTAGAGCATTGGTGCTTGCAATGCCAAGGTCATAGGTTCGATTCCCAGACACAAGTTCAAGTCCCGGGTTGCAGAGTTTTTTTAATCCCATATTTTCCTATCATAATAAAAGTAAAAACTCTTAAATATTTTTCTTTTGACTGGTGCCAGATAAGCTCCATCCCCACACAAAATAAAATATGATTTTTTTTAAGCCAGTACATCAACACCTCTCATAAAGGGAGTGGCAGAATGGATTCCGTCAGATTTTTTTTTTTTTACAGGGGGAACAGAATCCGACGGCAAAAAAACAGTCGTCGGAATCCGTTCCCCCTGTATTTTTTACACAAGGAGGATCTTCTAATATCTATCAAAGTGCTGCATTTTTGAAAGAGCTTTCCTGTAGCTCAAAAAGTAGAGCATTGGTGCTTTCAATGCCAAGGTCATAGGTTCGATTCCCAGGGAAAGCGAAATTTGCCCAGTGGTCAGTCACTGACACATAGAGCTGGTGACACAAGTTCAAGTCCCGGGTTGCAGAGTTTTTTTAATCCCATATTTTCCTATCATAAAAAAAGTAAAAACTCTTAAATATTTTTCTTTAGACTGGTGCCAGATAAGCTCCATCCCCACACAAAATAAAATATGATTTTTTTTAAGCCAGTACATCAACACCTCTCATAAAGGGAGTGGCAGAATGGATTCCGTCAGATTTTTTTTTTTTTACAGGGGGAACAGAATCCGACGGCAAAAAAACAGCCGTCGGAATCCGTTCCCCCTGTATTTTTTACACAAGGAGGATCTTCTAATATCTATCAAAGTGCTGCATTTTTGAAAGAGCTTTCCTGTAGCTCAAAAAGTAGAGCATTGGTGCTTTCAATGCCAAGGTCATAGGTTCGATTCCCAGGGAAAGCGAAATTTGCCCAGTGGTCAGTCACTGACACATAGAGCTGGTGACACAAGTTCAAGTCCCGGGTTGCAGAGTTTTTTTAATCCCATATTTTCCTATCATAAAAAAAGTAAAAACTCTTAAATATTTTTCTTTAGACTGGTGCCAGATAAGCTCCATCCCCACACAAAATAAAATATGATTTTTTTTAAGCCAGTACATCAACACCTCTCATAAAGGGAGTGGCAAAACGGATTCCGTCAGATTTTTTTTTTTTTTTTTACAGGGGGAACAGAATCCGACGGCAAAAAAACAGCCGTCGGAATCCGTTCCCCCTGTATTTTTTACACAAGGAGGATCTTCTAATATCTATCAAAGTGCTGCATTTTTGAAAGAGCTTTCCTGTAGCTCAAAAAGTAGAGCATTGGTGCTTTCAATGCCAAGGTCATAGGTTCGATTCCCAGGGAAAGCGAAATTTGCCCAGTGGTCAGTCACTGACACATAGAGCTGGTGACACAAGTTCAAGTCCCGGGTTGCAGAGTTTTTTTAATCCCATATTTTCCTATCATAAAAAAAGTAAAAACTCTTAAATATTTTTCTTTAGACTGGTGCCAGATAAGCTCCATCCCCACACAAAATAAAATATGATTTTTTTTAAGCCAGTACATCAACACCTCTCATAAAGGGAGTGGCAAAACGGATTCCGTCAGATTTTTTTTTTTTTTTTTACAGGGGGAACAGAATCCGACGGCAAAAAAACAGCCGTCGGAATCCGTTCCCCCTGTATTTTTTACACAAGGAGGATCTTCTAATATCTATCAAAGTGCTCCAAATTATAAGGTCCCCACAGCCTAGTGGTCAGTTCACTGACATATAGAGCTGGTGACACAAGTTCAAGTCCCGGGTTGCAGAGTTTTTTTAATCCCATATTTTCCTATCATAAAAAAAGTAAAAACTCTTAAATATTTTTCTTTAGACTGGTGCCAGATAAGCTCCATCCCCACACAAAATAAAATATGATTTTTTTTAAGCCAGTACATCAACACCTCTCATAAAGGGAGTGGCAAAACGGATTCCGTCAGATTTTTTTTTTTTTTTTTACAGGGGGAACAGAATCCGACGGCAAAAAAACAGCCGTCGGAATCCGTTCCCCCTGTATTTTTTACACAAGGAGGATCTTCTAATATCTATCAAAGTGCTCCAAATTATAAGGTCCCCACAGCCTAGTGGTCAGTTCACTGACATATAGAGCTGGTGACACAAGTTCAAGTCCCGGGTTGCAGAGTTTTTTTAATCCCATATTTTCCTATCATAATAAAAGTAAAAACTCTTAAATATTTTTCTTTAGACTGGTGCCAGATAAGCTCCATCCCCACACAAAATAAAATATAATTTTTTTTAAGCCAGTACATCAACACCTCTCATAAAGGGAGTGGCAGAATGGATTCCGTCAGATTTTTTTTTTTTTACAGGGGGAACAGAATCCGACGGCAAAAAAACAGCCGTCGGAATCCGTTCCCCCTGTATTTTTTACACAAGGAGGATCTTCTAATATCTATCAAAGTGCTCCAAATTATAAGGTCCCCACAGCCTAGTGGTCAGTTCACTGACATATAGAGCTGGTGATTCTTAGGTGACACAAGTTCAAGTCCCGGCTTGAAGAGTTTTTTTAATCCCATATTTTCCTATCATAAAAAAAGTAAAAACTCTTAAATATTTTTCTTTAGACTGGTGCCAGATAAGCTCCATCCCCACACAAAATAAAATATGATTTTTTTTAAGCCAGTACATCAACACCTCTCATAAAGGGAGTGGCAAAACGGATTCCGTCAGATTTTTTTTTTTTTTTTTACAGGGGGAACAGAATCCGACGGCAAAAAAACAGCCGTCGGAATCCGTTCCCCCTGTATTTTTTACACAAGGAGGATCTTCTAATATCTATCAAAGTGCTGCATTTTTGAAAGAGCTTTCCTGTAGCTCAAAAAGTAGAGCATTGGTGCTTTCAATGCCAAGGTCATAGGTTCGATTCCCAGGGAAAGCGAAATTTGCCCAGTGGTCAGTCACTGACACATAGAGCTGGTGACACAAGTTCAAGTCCCGGGTTGCAGAGTTTTTTTAATCCCATATTTTCCTATCATAAAAAAAGTAAAAACTCTTAAATATTTTTCTTTAGACTGGTGCCAGATAAGCTCCATCCCCACACAAAGTAAAATATGATTTTTTTTAAGCCAGTACATCAACACCTCTCATAAAGGGAGTGGCAAAACGGATTCCGTCAGATTTTTTTTTTTTTTTTTACAGGGGGAACAGAATCCGACGGCAAAAAAACAGCCGTCGGAATCCGTTCCCCCTGTATTTTTTTACACAAGGAGGATCTTCTAATATCTATCAAAGTGCTCCAAATTATAAGGTCCCCACAGCCTAGTGGTCAGTTCACTGACATATAGAGCTGGTGACACAAGTTCAAGTCCCGGGTTGCAGAGTTTTTTTAATCCCATATTTTCCTATCATAATAAAAGTAAAAACTCTTAAATATTTTTCTTTTGACTGGTGCCAGATAAGCTCCATCCCCACACAAAATAAAATATGATTTTTTTTAAGCCAGTACATCAACACCTCTCATAAAGGGAGTGGCAGAACGGATTCCGTCAGATTTTTTTTTTTTTTTTTTACAGGGGGAACAGAATCCGACGGCAAAAAAACAGCCGTCGGAATCCGTTCCCCCTGTATTTTTTACACAAGGAGGATCTTCTAATATCTATCAAAGTGCTCCAAATTATAAGGTCCCCACAGCCTAGTGGTCAGTTCACTGACATATAGAGCTGGTGATTCTTAGGTGACACAAGTTCAAGTCCCGGCTTGAAGAGTTTTTTTAATCCCATATTTTCCTATCATGATAAAAGTAAAAACTCTTAAATATTTTTCTTTAGACTGGTGCCAGATAAGCTCCATCCCCACACAAAATAAAATATGATTTTTTTTAAGCCAGTACATCAACACCTCTCATAAAGGGAGTGGCAGAACGGATTCCGTCAGATTTTTTTTTTTTTTTTTTACAGGGGGAACAGAATCCGACGGCAAAAAAACAGCCGTCGGAATCCGTTCCCCCTGTATTTTTTACACAAGGAGGATCTTCTAATATCTATCAAAGTGCTCCAAATTATAAGGTCCCCACAGCCTAGTGGTCAGTTCACTGACATATAGAGCTGGTGATTCTTAGGTGACACAAGTTCAAGTCCCGGCTTGAAGAGTTTTTTTAATCCCATATTTTCCTATCATAATAAAAGTAAAAACTCTTAAATATTTTTCTTTAGACTGGTGCCAGATGAGATCCATCCCCACACAAAATAAAATATGATTGTTTTTAAGCCAGTACATCAACACCTCTCATAAAGGAAGTGGCAAAACGGATTCCGTCAGATTTTTTTTTTTTTTTTTACAGGGGGAACAGAATCCGACGGCAAAAAAACAGCCGTCGGAATCCGTTCCCCCTGTATTTTTTACACAAGGAGGATCTTCTAATATCTATCAAAGTGCTCCAAATTATAAGGTCCCCACAGCCTAGTGGTCAGTTCACTGACATATAGAGCTGGTGACACAAGTTCAAGTCCCGGGTTGCAGAGTTTTTTTAATCCCATATTTTCCTATCATAATAAAAGTAAAAACTCTTAAATATTTTTCTTTAGACTGGTGCCAGATAAGCTCCATCCCCACACAAAATAAAATATAATTTTTTTTAAGCCAGTACATCAACACCTCTCATAAAGGGAGTGGCAGAATGGATTCCGTCAGATTTTTTTTTTTTTACAGGGGGAACAGAATCCGACGGCAAAAAAACAGCCGTCGGAATCCGTTCCCCCTGTATTTTTTACACAAGGAGGATCTTCTAATATCTATCAAAGTGCTGCATTTTTGAAAGAGCTTTCCTGTAGCTCAAAAAGTAGAGCATTGGTGCTTGCAATGCCAAGGTCATAGGTTCGATTCCCAGGGAAAGCGAAATTTGCCCAGTGGTCAGTCACTGACACATAGAGCTGGTGACACAAGTTCAAGTCCCGGGTTGCAGAGTTTTTTTAATCCCATATTTTCCTATTATAAAAAAAGTAAAAACTCTTAAATATTTTTCTTTAGACTGGTGCCAGATAAGCTCCATCCCCACACAAAATAAAATATGATTTTTTTTAAGCCAGTACATCAACACCTCTCATAAAGGGAGTGGCAAAACGGATTCCGTCAGATTTTTTTTTTTTTTTTTACAGGGGGAACAGAATCCGACGGCAAAAAAACAGCCGTCGGAATCCGTTCCCCCTGTATTTTTTTACACAAGGAGGATCTTCTAATATCTATCAAAGTGCTCCAAATTATAAGGTCCCCACAGCCTAGTGGTCAGTTCACTGACATATAGAGCTGGTGACACAAGTTCAAGTCCTGGGTTGCAGAGTTTTTTTAATCCCATATTTTCCTATCATAATAAAAGTAAAAACTCTTAAATATTTTTCTTTAGACTGGTGCCAGATAAGCTCCATCCCCACACAAAATAAAATATAATTTTTTTTAAGCCAGTACATCAACACCTCTCATAAAGGGAGTGGCAGAATGGATTCCGTCAGATTTTTTTTTTTTTACAGGGGGAACAGAATCCGACGGCAAAAAAACAGCCGTCGGAATCCGTTCCCCCTGTATTTTTTACACAAGGAGGATCTTCTAATATCTATCAAAGTGCTGCATTTTTGAAAGAGCTTTCCTGTAGCTCAAAAAGTAGAGCATTGGTGCTTGCATTGCCAAGGTCATAGGTTCGATTCCCAGGGAAAGCGAAATTTGCCCAGTGGTCAGTCACTGACACATAGAGCTGGTGACACAAGTTCAAGTCCCGGGTTGCAGAGTTTTTTTAATCCCATATTTTCCTATCATAAAAAAAGTAAAAACTCTTAAATATTTTTCTTTAGACTGGTGCCAGATAAGCTCCATCCCCACACAAAATAAAATATGATTTTTTTTAAGCCAGTACATCAACACCTCTCATAAAGGGAGTGGCAGAACGGATTCCGTCAGATTTTTTTTTTTTTTTTTACAGGGGGAACAGAATCCGACGGCAAAAAAACAGCCGTCGGAATCCGTTCCCCCTGTATTTTTTACACAAGGAGGATCTTCTAATATCTATCAAAGTGCTGCATTTTTGAAAGAGCTTTCCTGTAGCTCAAAAAGTAGAGCATTGGTGCTTGCAATGCCAAGGTCATAGGTTCGATTCCCAGGGAAAGCGAAATTTGCCCAGTGGTCAGTCACTGACACATAGAGCTGGTGACACAAGTTCAAGTCCCGGGTTGCAGAGTTTTTTTAATCCCATATTTTCCTATCATAATAAAAGTAAAAACTCTTAAATATTTTTCTTTAGACTGGTGCCAGATAAGCTCCATCCCCACACAAAATAAAATATGATTTTTTTTAAGCCAGTACATCAACACCTCTCATAAAGGGAGTGGCAGAACGGATTCCGTCAGATTTTTTTTTTTTTTTTTACAGGGGGAACAGAATCCGACGGCAAAAAAACAGCCGTCGGAATCCGTTCCCCCTGTATTTTTTACACAAGGAGGATCTTCTAATATCTATCAAAGTGCTCCAAATTATAAGGTCCCCACAGCCTAGTGGTCAGTTCACTGACATATAGAGCTGGTGATTCTTAGGTGACACAAGTTCAAGTCCCGGCTTGAAGAGTTTTTTTAATCCCATATTTTCCTATCATAATAAAAGTAAAAACTCTTAAATATTTTTCTTTAGACTGGTGCCAGATAAGCTCCATCCCCACACAAAATAAAATATGATTTTTTTTAAGCCAGTACATCAACACCTCTCATAAAGGGAGTGGCAGAACGGATTCCGTCAGATTTTTTTTTTTTTTTTTACAGGGGGAACAGAATCCGACGGCAAAAAAACAGCCGTCGGAATCCGTTCCCCCTGTATTTTTTACACAAGGAGGATCTTCTAATATCTATCAAAGTGCTGCATTTTTGAAAGAGCTTTCCTGTAGCTCAAAAAGTAGAGCATTGGTGCTTGCAATGCCAAGGTCATAGGTTCGATTCCCAGGGAAAGCGAAATTTGCCCAGTGGTCAGTCACTGACACATAGAGCTGGTGACACAAGTTCAAGTCCCGGGTTGCAGAGTTTTTTTAATCCCATATTTTCCTATCATAATAAAAGTAAAAACTCTTAAATATTTTTCTTTAGACTGGTGCCAGATAAGCTCCATCCCCACACAAAATAAAATATGATTTTTTTTAAGCCAGTACATCAACACCTCTCATAAAGGGAGTGGCAGAACGGATTCCGTCAGATTTTTTTTTTTTTTTTTACAGGGGGAACAGAATCCGACGGCAAAAAAACAGCCGTCGGAATCCGTTCCCCCTGTATTTTTTACACAAGGAGGATCTTCTAATATCTATCAAAGTGCTCCAAATTATAAGGTCCCCACAGCCTAGTGGTCAGTTCACTGACATATAGAGCTGGTGATTCTTAGGTGACACAAGTTCAAGTCCCGGCTTGAAGAGTTTTTTTAATCCCATATTTTCCTATCATAATAAAAGTAAAAACTCTTAAATATTTTTCTTTAGACTGGTGCCAGATAAGCTCCATCCCCACACAAAATAAAATATGATTTTTTTTAAGCCAGTACATCAACACCTCTCATAAAGGGAGTGGCAGAACGGATTCCGTCAGATTTTTTTTTTTTTTTTTACAGGGGGAACAGAATCCGATGGCAAAAAAACAGCCGTCGGAATCCGTTCCCCCTGTATTTTTTACACAAGGAGGATCTTCTAATATCTATCAAAGTGCTCCAAATTATAAGGTCCCCACAGCCTAGTGGTCAGTTCACTGACATATAGAGCTGGTGATTCTTAGGTGACACAAGTTCAAGTCCCGGCTTGAAGAGTTTTTTTAATCCCATATTTTCCTATCATAATAAAAGTAAAAACTCTTAAATATTTTTCTTTAGACTGGTGCCAGATAAGCTCCATCCCCACACAAAATAAAATATGATTTTTTTTAAGCCAGTACATCAACACCTCTCATAAAGGGAGTGGCAGAACGGATTCCGTCAGATTTTTTTTTTTTTTTTACAGGGGGAACAGAATCCGACGGCAAAAAAACAGCCGTCGGAATCCGTTCCCCCTGTATTTTTTACACAAGGAGGATCTTCTAATATCTATCAAAGTGCTCAAAATTATAAGGTCCCCACAGCCTAGTGGTCAGTTCACTGACATATAGAGCTGGTGATTCTTAGGTGACACAAGTTCAAGTCCCGGCTTGAAGAGTTTTTTTAATCCCATATTTTCCTATCATAATAAAAGTAAAAACTCTTAAATATTTTTCTTTAGACTGGTGCCAGATAAGCTCCATCCCCACACAAAATAAAATATGATTTTTTTTAAGCCAGTACATCAACACCTCTCATAAAGGGAGTGGCAGAACGGATTCCGTCAGATTTTTTTTTTTTTTTTTACAGGGGGAACAGAATCCGACGGCAAAAAAACAGCCGTCGGAATCCGTTCCCCCTGTATTTTTTACACAAGGAGGATCTTCTAATATCTATCAAAGTGCTCCAAATTATAAGGTCCCCACAGCCTAGTGGTCAGTTCACTGACATATAGAGCTGGTGATTCTTAGGTGACACAAGTTCAAGTCCCGGCTTGAAGAGTTTTTTTAATCCCATATTTTCCTATCATAATAAAAGTAAAAACTCTTAAATATTTTTCTTTAGACTGGTGCCAGATAAGCTCCATCCCCACACAAAATAAAATATGATTTTTTTTAAGCCAGTACATCAACACCTCTCATAAAGGGAGTGGCAGAACGGATTCCGTCAGATTTTTTTTTTTTTTTTTACAGGGGGAACAGAATCCGACGGCAAAAAAACAGCCGTCGGAATCCGTTCCCCCTGTATTTTTTACACAAGGAGGATCTTCTAATATCTATCAAAGTGCTGCATTTTTGAAAGAGCTTTCCTGTAGCTCAAAAAGTAGAGCATTGGTGCTTGCAATGCCAAGGTCATAGGTTCGATTCCCAGGGAAAGCGAAATTTGCCCAGTGGTCAGTCACTGACACATAGAGCTGGTGACACAAGTTCAAGTCCCGGGTAGCAGAGTTTTTTTAATCCCATATTTTCCTATCATAAAAAAAGTAAAAACTCTTAAATATTTTTCTTTAGACTGGTGCCAGATAAGCTCCATCCCCACACAAAATAAAATATGATTTTTTTTAAGCCAGTACATCAACACCTCTCATAAAGGGAGTGGCAAAACGGATTCCGTCAGATTTTTTTTTTTTTTTTTACAGGGGGAACAGAATCCGACGGCAAAAAAACAGCCGTCGGAATCCGTTCCCCCTGTATTTTTTACACAAGGAGGATCTTCTAATATCTATCAAAGTGCTCCAAATTATAAGGTCCCCACAGCCTAGTGGTCAGTTCACTGACATATAGAGCTGGTGACACAAGTTCAAGTCCCGGGTTGCAGAGTTTTTTTAATCCCATATTTTCCTAACATAATAAAAGTAAAAACTCTTAAATATTTTTCTTTAGACTGGTGCCAGATAAGCTCCATCCCCACACAAAATAAAATATAATTTTTTTTAAGCCAGTACATCAACACCTCTCATAAAGGGAGTGGCAGAATGGATTCCGTCAGATTTTTTTTTTTTTACAGGGGGAACAGAATCCGACGGCAAAAAAACAGCCGTCGGAACCGTTCCCCCTGTATTTTTTACACAAGGAGGATCTTCTAATATCTATCAAAGTGCTGCATTTTTGAAAGAGCTTTCCTGTAGCTCAAAAAGTAGAGCATTGGTGCTTGCAATGCCAAGGTCATAGGTTCGATTCCCAGGGAAAGCGAAATTTGCCCAGTGGTCAGTCACTGACACATAGAGCTGGTGACACAAGTTCAAGTCCCGGGTAGCAGAGTTTTTTTAATCCCATATTTTCCTATCATAAAAAAAGTAAAAACTCTTAAATATTTTTCTTTAGACTGGTGCCAGATAAGCTCCATCCCCACACAAAATAAAATATGATTTTTTTTAAGCCAGTACATCAACACCTCTCATAAAGGGAGTGGCAAAACGGATTCCGTCAGATTTTTATTTATTTTTTTACAGGGGGAACAGAATCCGACGGCAAAAAAACAGCCGTCGGAATCCGTTCCCCCTGTATTTTTTACACAAGGAGGATCTTCTAATATCTATCAAAGTGCTCCAAATTATAAGGTCCCCACAGCCTAGTGGTCAGTTCACTGACATATAGAGCTGGTGACACAAGTTCAAGTCCCGGGTTGCAGAGTTTTTTTAATCCCATATTTTCCTATCATAATAAAAGTAAAAACTCTTAAATATTTTTCTTTAGACTGGTGCCAGATAAGCTCCATCCCCACACAAAATAAAATATAATTTTTTTTAAGCCAGTACATCAACACCTCTCATAAAGGGAGTGGCAGAATGGATTCCGTCAGATTTTTTTTTTTTTTTTTACAGGGGGAACAGAATCCGATGGCAAAAAAACAGCCGTCGGAATCCGTTCCCCCTGTATTTTTTACACAAGGAGGATCTTCTAATATCTATCAAAGTGCTCCAAATTATAAGGTCCCCACAGCCTAGTGGTCAGTTCACTGACATATAGAGCTGGTGACACAAGTTCAAATCCCGGGTTGCAGAGTTTTTTTAATCCCATATTTTCCTATCATAATAAAAGTAAAAACTCTTAAATATTTTTCTTTAGACTGGTGCCAGATAAGCTCCATCCCCACACAAAATAAAATATAATTTTTTTTAAGCCAGTACATCAACACCTCTCATAAAGGGAGTGGCAGAATGGATTCCGTCAGATTTTTTTTTTTTACAGGGGGAACAGAATCCGACGGCAAAAAAACAGCCGTCGGAATCCGTTCCCCCTGTATTTTTTACACAAGGAGGATCTTCTAATATCTATCAAAGTGCTCCAAATTATAAGGTCCCCACAGCCTAGTGGTCAGTTCACTGACATATAGAGCTGGTGATTCTTAGGTGACACAAGTTCAATTCCCGGCTTGAAGAGTTTTTTTAATCCCATATTTTCCTATCATAATAAAAGTAAAAACTCTTAAATATTTTTCTTTAGACTGGTGCCAGATAAGCTCCATCCCCACACAAAATAAAATATGATTTTTTTTAAGCCAGTACATCAACACCTCTCATAAAGGGAGTGGCAAAACGGATTCCGTCAGATTTTTTTTTTTTTTTTTACAGGGGGAACAGAATCCGATGGCAAAAAAACAGCCGTCGGAATCCGTTCCCCCTGTATTTTTTACACAAGGAGGATCTTCTAATATCTATCAAAGTGCTCCAAATTATAAGGTCCCCACAGCCTAGTGGTCAGTTCACTGACATATAGAGCTGGTGACACAAGTTCAAGTCCCGGGTTGCAGAGTTTTTTTAATCCCATATTTTCCTATCATAATAAAAGTAAAAACTCTTAAATATTTTTCTTTAGACTGGTGCCAGATAAGCTCCATCCCCACACAAAATAAAATATGATTTTTTTTTAAGCCAGTACATCAACACCTCTCATAAAGGGAGTGGCAGAACGGATTCCGTCAGATTTTTTTTTTTTTTTTTACAGGGGGAACAGAATCCGACGGCAAAAAAACAGCCGTCGGAATCCGTTCCCCCTGTATTTTTTACACAAGGAGGATCTTCTAATATCTATCAAAGTGCTCCAAATTATAAGGTCCCCACAGCCTAGTGGTCAGTTCACTGACATATAGAGCTGGTGATTCTTAGGTGACACAAGTTCAAGTCCTGGCTTGAAGAGTTTTTTTAATCCCATATTTTCCTATCATAATAAAAGTAAAAACTCTTAAATATTTTTCTTTAGACTGGTGCCAGATAAGCTCCATCCCCACACAAAATAAAATATGATTTTTTTTAAGCCAGTACATCAACACCTCTCATAAAGGGAGTGGCAGAACGGATTCCGTCAGATTTTTTTTTTTTTTTTTACAGGGGGAACAGAATCCGACGGCAAAAAAACAGCCGTCGGAATCCGTTCCCCCTGTATTTTTTACACAAGGAGGATCTTCTAATATCTGTGGGGACTCTTAAACTGACAAGTTCAAGTCCCGGCTTGAAGAGTTTTTTTAATCCCATATTTTCCTATCATAATAAAAGTAAAAACTCTTAAATATTTTTCTTTAGACTGGTGCCAGATAAGCTCCATCCCCACACAAAATAAAATATGATTTTTTTTAAGCCAGTACATCAACACCTCTCATAAAGGGAGTGGCAGAACGGATTCCGTCAGATTTTTTTTTTTTTACAGGGGGAACAGAATCCGACGGCAAAAAAACAGCCGTCGGAATCCGTTCCCCCTGTATTTTTTACACAAGGAGGATCTTCTAATATCTATCAAAGTGCTGCATTTCTGAAAGAGCTTTCCTGTAGCTCAAAAAGTAGAGCATTGGTGTTTGCAATGCCAAGGTCATAGGTTCGATTCCCATGGAAAGCGAAATTTGCCCAGTGGTCAGTCACTGACACATAGAGCTGGTGACATAAGTTCAAGTCCCGGGTTGCAGAGTTTTTTTAATCCCATATTTTCCTATCATAAAAAAAGTAAAAACTCTTAAATATTTTTCTTTAGACTGGTGCCAGATAAGCTCCATCCCCACACAAAATAAAATATGATTTTTTTTAAGCCAGTACATCAACACCTCTCATAAAGGGAGTGGCAGAACGGATTCCGTCAGATTTTTTTTTTTTTTTTTTACAGGGGGAACAGAATCCGACGGCAAAAAAACAGCCGTCGGAATCCGTTCCCCCTGTATTTTTTACACAAGGAGGATCTTCTAATATCTATCAAAGTGCTGCATTTTTGAAAGAGCTTTCCTGTAGCTCAAAAAGTAGAGCATTGGTGCTTGCAATGCCAAGGTCATAGGTTCGATTCCCAGGGAAAGCGAAATTTGCCCAGTGGTCAGTCACTGACACATAGAGCTGGTGACACAAGTTCAAGTCCCGGGTTGCAGAGTTTTTTTAATCCCATATTTTCCTATCATAAAAAAAGTAAAAACTCTTAAATATTTTTCTTTAGACTGGTGCCAGATAAGCTCCATCCCCACACAAAATAAAATATGATTTTTTTTAAGCCAGTACATCAACACCTCTCATAAAGGGAGTGGCAGAACGGATTCCGTCAGATTTTTTTTTTTTTTTTTTACAGGGGGAACAGAATCCGACGGCAAAAAAACAGCCGTCGGAATCCGTTCCCCCTGTATTTTTTACACAAGGAGGATCTTCTAATATCTATCAAAGTGCTCCAAATTATAAGGTCCCCACAGCCTAGTGGTCAGTTCACTGACATATAGAGCTGGTGATTCTTAGGTGACACAAGTTCAAGTCCCGGCTTGAAGAGTTTTTTTAATCCCATATTTTCCTATCATAATAAAAGTAAAAACTCTTAAATATTTTTCTTTAGACTGGTGCCAGATAAGCTCCATCCCCACACAAAATAAAATATGATTTTTTTTAAGCCAGTACATCAACACCTCTCATAAAGGGAGTGGCAGAACGGATTCCGTCAGATTTTTTTTTTTTTTTTTACAGGGGGAACAGAATCCGACGGCAAAAAAACAGCCGTCGGAATCCGTTCCCCCTGTATTTTTTACACAAGGAGGATCTTCTAATATCTATCAAAGTGCTGCATTTTTGAAAGAGCTTTCCTGTAGCTCAAAAAGTAGAGCATTGGTGCTTGCAATGCCAAGGTCATAGGTTCGATTCCCAGGGAAAGCGAAATTTGCCCAGTGGTCAGTCACTGACACATAGAGCTGGTGACACAAGTTCAAGTCCCGGGTTGCAGAGTTTTTTTAATCCCATATTTTCCTATCATAAAAAAAGTAAAAACTCTTAAATATTTTTCTTTAGACTGGTGCCAGATAAGCTCCATCCCCACACAAAATAAAATATGATTTTTTTTAAGCCAGTACATCAACACCTCTCATAAAGGGAGTGGCAGAACGGATTCCGTCAGATTTTTTTTTTTTTTTTTACAGGGGGAACAGAATCCGACGGCAAAAAAACAGCCGTCGGAATCCGTTCCCCCTGTATTTTTTACACAAGGAGGATCTTCTAATATCTATCAAAGTGCTCCAAATTATAAGGTCCCCACAGCCTAGTGGTCAGTTCACTGACATATAGAGCTGGTGATTCTTAGGTGACACAAGTTCAAGTCCCGGCTTGAAGAGTTTTTTTAATCCCATATTTTCCTATCATAATAAAAGTAAAAACTCTTAAATATTTTTCTTTAGACTGGTGCCAGATAAGCTCCATCCCCACACAAAATAAAATATGATTTTTTTTAAGCCAGTACATCAACACCTCTCATAAAGGGAGTGGCAGAACGGATTCCGTCAGATTTTTTTTTTTTTTTTTACAGGGGGAACAGAATCCGACGGCAAAAAAACAGCCGTCGGAATCCGTTCCCCCTGTATTTTTTACACAAGGAGGATCTTCTAATATCTATCAAAGTGCTCCAAATTATAAGGTCCCCACAGCCTAGTGGTCAGTTCACTGACATATAGAGCTGGTGACACAAGTTCAAGTCCCGGGTTGCAGAGTTTTTTTAATCCCATATTTTCCTATCATAATAAAAGTAAAAACTCTTAAATATTTTTCTTTAGACTGGTGCCAGATAAGCTCCATCCCCACACAAAATAAAATATGATTTTTTTTTAAGCCAGTACATCAACACCTCTCATAAAGGGAGTGGCAGAACGGATTCCGTCAGATTTTTTTTTTTTTTTTTACAGGGGGAACAGAATCCGACGGCAAAAAAACAGCCGTCGGAATCCGTTCCCCCTGTATTTTTTACACAAGGAGGATCTTCTAATATCTATCAAAGTGCTCCAAATTATAAGGTCCCCACAGCCTAGTGGTCAGTTCACTGACATATAGAGCTGGTGACACAAGTTCAAGTCCCGGGTTGCAGAGTTTTTTTAATCCCATATTTTCCTATCATAATAAAAGTAAAAACTCTTAAATATTTTTCTTTAGACTGGTGCCAGATAAGCTCCATCCCCACACAAAATAAAATATGATTTTTTTTAAGCCAGTACATCAACACCTCTCATAAAGGGAGTGGCAGAACGGATTCCGTCAGATTTTTTTTTTTTTTTTACAGGGGGAACAGAATACGACGGCAAAAAAACAGCCGTCGGAATCCGTTCCCCCTGTATTTTTTACACAAGGAGGATCTTCTAATATCTATCAAAGTGCTGCATTTTTGAAAGAGCTTTCCTGTAGCTCAAAAAGTAGAGCATTGGTGCTTGCAATGCCAAGGTCATAGGTTCGATTCCCAAGGAAAGCGAAATTTGCCCAGTGGTCAGTCACTGACACATAGAGCTGGTGACACAAGTTCAAGTCCCGGGTTGCAGAGTTTTTTTAATCCCATATTTTCCTATCATAAAAAAAGTAAAAACTCTTAAATATTTTTCTTTAGACTGGTGCCAGATAAGCTCCATCCCCACACAAAATAAAATATGATTTTTTTTAAGCCAGTACATCAACACCTCTCATAAAGGGAGTGGCAGAACGGATTCCGTCAGATTTTTATTTATTTTTTTACAGGGGGAACAGAATCCGACGGCAAAAAAACAGCCGTCGGAATCCGTTCCCCCTGTATTTTTTACACAAGGAGGATCTTCTAATATCTATCAAAGTGCTGCATTTTTGAAAGAGCTTTCCTGTAGCTCAAAAAGTAGAGCATTGGTGCTTGCAATGCCAAGGTCATAGGTTCGATTCCCAGGGAAAGCGAAATTTGCCCAGTGGTCAGTCACTGATACATAGAGCTGGTGACACAAGTTCAAGTCCCGGGTTGCAGAGTTTTTTTAATCCCATATTTTCCTATCATAATAAAAGTAAAAACTCTTAAATATTTTTCTTTAGACTGGTGCCAGATAAGCTCCATCCCCACACAAAATAAAATATGATTTTTTTTTAAGCCAGTACATCAACACCTCTCATAAAAGGAAGTGTCAGAACGGATTCCGTCAGATTTTTTTTTTTTTTTTTACAGGGGGAACAGAATCCGACGGCAAAAAAACAGCCGTCGGAATCCGTTCCCCCTGTATTTTTTACACAAGGAGGATCTTCTAATATCTATCAAAGTGCTCCAAATTATAAGGTCCCCACAGCCTAGTGGTCAGTTCACTGACATATAGAGCTGGTGATTCTTAGGTGACACAAGTTCAAGTCCCGGCTTGAAGAGATTTTTTAATCCCATATTTTCCTATCATAATAAAAGTAAAAACTCTTAAATATTTTTCTTTAGACTGGTGCCAGATAAGCTCCATCCCCACACAAAATAAAATATGATTTTTTTTAAGCCAGTACATCAACACCTCTCATAAAGGGAGTGGCAGAACGGATTCCGTCAGATTTTTTTTTTTTTTTTTACAGGGGGAACAGAATCCGACGGCAAAAAAACAGCCGTCGGAATCCGTTCCCCCTGTATTTTTTACACAAGGAGGATCTTCTAATATCTATCAAAGTGCTCCAAATTATAAGGTCCCCACAGCCTAGTGGTCAGTTCACTGACATATAGAGCTGGTGACACAAGTTCAAGTCCCGGGTTGCAGAGTTTTTTTAATCCCATATTTTCCTATCATAATAAAAGTAAAAACTCTTAAATATTTTTCTTTAGACTGGTGCCAGATAAGCTCCATCCCCACACAAAATAAAATATGATTTTTTTTAAGCCAGTACATCAACACCTCTCATAAAGGGAGTGGCAGAACGGATTCCGTCAGATTTTTTTTTTTTTTTTACAGGGGGAACAGAATACGACGGCAAAAAAACAGCCGTCGGAATCCGTTCCCCCTGTATTTTTTACACAAGGAGGATCTTCTAATATCTATCAAAGTGCTGCATTTTTGAAAGAGCTTTCCTGTAGCTCAAAAAGTAGAGCATTGGTGCTTGCAATGCCAAGGTCATAGGTTCGATTCCCAAGGAAAGCGAAATTTGCCCAGTGGTCAGTCACTGACACATAGAGCTGGTGACACAAGTTCAAGTCCCGGGTTGCAGAGTTTTTTTAATCCCATATTTTCCTATCATAAAAAAAGTAAAAACTCTTAAATATTTTTCTTTAGACTGGTGCCAGATAAGCTCCATCCCCACACAAAATAAAATATGATTTTTTTTAAGCCAGTACATCAACACCTCTCATAAATGGAGTGGCAGAACGGATTCCGTCAGATTTTTATTTATTTTTTTACAGGGGGAACAGAATCCGACGGCAAAAAAACAGCCGTCGGAATCCGTTCCCCCTGTATTTTTTACACAAGGAGGATCTTCTAATATCTATCAAAGTGCTGCATTTTTGAAAGAGCTTTCCTGTAGCTCAAAAAGTAGAGCATTGGTGCTTGCAATGCCAAGGTCATAGGTTCGATTCCCAGGGAAAGCGAAATTTGCCCAGTGGTCAGTCACTGACACATAGAGCTGGTGACACAAGTTCAAGTCCCGGGTTGCAGAGTTTTTTTAATCCCATATTTTCCTATCATAAAAAAAGTAAAAACTCTTAAATATTTTTCTTTAGACTGGTGCCAGATAAGCTCCATCCCCACACAAAATAAAATATGATTTTTTTTAAGCCAGTACATCAACACCTCTCATAAAGGGAGTGGCAGAACGGATTCCGTCAGATTTTTATTTATTTTTTTACAGGGGGAACAGAATCCGACGGCAAAAAAACAGCCGTCGGAATCCGTTCCCCCTGTATTTTTTACACAAGGAGGATCTTCTAATATCTATCAAAGTGCTGCATTTTTGAAAGAGCTTTCCTGTAGCTCAAAAAGTAGAGCATTGGTGCTTGCAATGCCAAGGTCATAGGTTCGATTCCCAGGGAAAGCGAAATTTGCCCAGTGGTCAGTCACTGACACATAGAGCTGGTGACACAAGTTCAAGTCCCGGGTTGCAGAGTTTTTTTAATCCCATTTTTTCCTATCATAATAAAAGTAAAAACTCTTAAATATTTTTCTTTAGACTGGTGCCAGATAAGCTCCATCCCCACACAAAATAAAATATGATTTTTTTTTAAGCCAGTACATCAACACCTCTCATAAAGGGAGTGGCAGAACGGATTCCGTCAGATTTTTTTTTTTTTTTACAGGGGGAACAGAATCCGACGGCAAAAAAACAGCCGTCGGAATCCGTTCCCCCTGTATTTTTTACACAAGGAGGATCTTCTAATATCTATCAAAGTGCTGCATTTTTGAAAGAGCTTTCCTGTAGCTCAAAAAGTAGAGCATTGGTGCTTGCAATGCCAAGGTCATAGGTTCGATTCCCAAGGAAAGCGAAATTTGCCCAGTGGTCAGTCACTGACACATAGAGCTGGTGACACAAGTTCAAGTCCCGGGTTGCAGAGTTTTTTTAATCCCATATTTTCCTATCATAAAAAAAGTAAAAACTCTTAAATATTTTTCTTTAGACTGGTGCCAGATAAGCTCCATCCCCACACAAAATAAAATATGATTTTTTTTAAGCCAGTACATCAACACCTCTCATAAAGGGAGTGGCAGAACGGATTCCGTCAGATTTTTTTTTTTTTTTTTACAGGGGGAACAGAATCCGACGGCAAAAAAACAGCCGTCGGAATCCGTTCCCCCTGTATTTTTTACACAAGGAGGATCTTCTAATATCTATCAAAGTGCTCCAAATTATAAGGTCCCCACAGCCTAGTGGTCAGTTCACTGACATATAGAGCTGGTGACACAAGTTCAAGTCCCGGGTTGCAGAGTTTTTTTAATCCCACATTTTCCTATCATAAAAAAAGTAAAAACTCTTAAATATTTTTCTTTAGACTGGTGCCAGATAAGCTCCATCCCCACACAAAATAAAATATGATTTTTTTAAGCCAGTACATCAACACCTCTCATAAAGGGAGTGGCAGAACGGATTCCGTCAGATTTTTTTTTTTTTTTTACAGGGGGAACAGAATCCGACGGCAAAAAAACAGCCGTCGGAATCCGTTCCCCCTGTATTTTTTACACAAGGAGGATCTTCTAATATCTATCAAAGTGCTCCAAATTATAAGGTCCCCACAGCCTAGTGGTCAGTTCACTGACATATAGAGCTGGTGACACAAGTTCAAGTCCCGGGTTGCAGAGTTTTTTTAATCCCATATTTTCCTATCATAATAAAAGTAAAAACTCTTAAATATTTTTCTTTAGACTGGTGCCAGATAAGCTCCATCCCCACACAAAATAAAATATGATTTTTTTTAAGCCAGTACATCAACACCTCTCATAAAGGGAGTGGCAGAACGGATTCCGTCAGATTTTTTTTTTTTTTTTTACAGGGGGAACAGAATACGACGGCAAAAAAACAGCCGTCGGAATCCGTTCCCCCTGTATTTTTTACACAAGGAGGATCTTCTAATATCTATCAAAGTGCTCCAAATTATAAGGTCCCCACAGCCTAGTGGTCAGTTCACTGACACATAGAGCTGGTGACACAAGTTCAAGTCCCGGGTTGCAGAGTTTTTTTAATCCCATATTTTCCTATCATAAAAAAAGTAAAAACTCTTAAATATTTTTCTTTAGACTGGTGCCAGATAAGCTCCATCCCCACACAAAATAAAATATGATTTTTTTTAAGCCAGTACATCAACACCTCTCATAAAGGGAGTGGCAGAACGGATTCCGTCAGATTTTTTTTTTTTTTTTTACAGGGGGAACAGAATCCGACGGCAAAAAAACAGCCGTCGGAATCCGTTCCCCCTGTATTTTTTACACAAGGAGGATCTTCTAATATCTATCAAAGTGCTCCAAATTATAAGGTCCCCACAGCCTAGTGGTCAGTTCACTGACATATAGAGATGGTGACACAAGTTCAAGTCCCGGGTTGCAGAGTTTTTTTAATCCCACATTTTCCTATCATAAAAAAAGTAAAAACTCTTAAATATTTTTCTTTAGACTGGTGCCAGATAAGCTCCATCCCCACACAAAATAAAATATGATTTTTTTAAGCCAGTACATCAACACCTCTCATAAAGGGAGTGGCAGAATGGATTCCGTCAGATTTTTTTTTTTTTTTTTACAGGGGGAACAGAATCCGACGGCAAAAAAACAGCCGTCGGAATCCGTTCCCCCTGTATTTTTTACACAAGGAGGATCTTCTAATATCTATCAAAGTGCTCCAAATTATAAGGTCCCCACAGCCTAGTGGTCAGTTCACTGACATATAGAGCTGGTGACACAAGTTCAAGTCCCGGGTTGCAGAGTTTTTTTAATCCCATATTTTCCTATCATAATAAAAGTAAAAACTCTTAAATATTTTTCTTTAGACTGGTGCCAGATAAGCTCCATCCCCACACAAAATAAAATATGATTTTTTTTAAGCCAGTACATCAACACCTCTCATAAAGGGAGTGGCAGAACGGATTCCGTCAGATTTTTTTTTTTTTTTTACAGGGGGAACAGAATACGACGGCAAAAAAACAGCCGTCGGAATCCGTTCCCCCTGTATTTTTTACACAAGGAGGATCTTCTAATATCTATCAAAGTGCTCCAAATTATAAGGTCCCCACAGCCTAGTGGTCAGTTCACTGACATATAGAGCTGGTGACACAAGTTCAAGTCCCGGGTTGCAGAGTTTTTTTAATCCCATATTTTCCTATCATAATAAAAGTAAAAACTCTTAAATATTTTTCTTTAGACTGGTGCCAGATAAGCTCCATCCCCACACAAAATAAAATATTATTTTTTTTAAGCCAGTACATCAACACCTCTCATAAAGGGAGTGGCAGAATGGATTCCGTCAGATTTTTTTTTTTTTTACAGGGGGAACAGAATCCGACGGCAAAAAAACAGCCGTCGGAATCCGTTCCCCCTGTATTTTTTACACAAGGAGGATCTTCTAATATCTATCAAAGTGCTGCATTTTTGAAAGAGCTTTCCTGTAGCTCAAAAAGTAGAGCATTGGTGCTTGCAATGCCAAGGTCATAGGTTCGATTCCCAAGGAAAGCGAAATTTGCCCAGTGGTCAGTCACTGACACATAGAGCTGGTGACACAAGTTCAAGTCCCGGGTTGCAGAGTTTTTTTAATCCCATATTTTCCTATCATAAAAAAAGTAAAAACTCTTAAATATTTTTCTTTAGACTGGTGCCAGATAAGCTCCATCCCCACACAAAATAAAATATGATTTTTTTTAAGCCAGTACATCAACACCTCTCATAAAGGGAGTGGCAGAACGGATTCCGTCAGATTTTTATTTATTTTTTTACAGGGGGAACAGAATCCGACGGCAAAAAAACAGCCGTCGGAATCCGTTCCCCCTGTATTTTTTACACAAGGAGGATCTTCTAATATCTATCAAAGTGCTGCATTTTTGAAAGAGCTTTCCTGTAGCTCAAAAAGTAGAGCATTGGTGCTTGCAATGCCAAGGTCATAGGTTCGATTCCCAGGGAAAGCGAAATTTGCCCAGTGGTCAGTCACTGATACATAGAGCTGGTGACACAAGTTCAAGTCCCGGGTTGCAGAGTTTTTTTAATCCCATATTTTCCTATCATAATAAAAGTAAAAACTCTTAAATATTTTTCTTTAGACTGGTGCCAGATAAGCTCCATCCCCACACAAAATAAAATATGATTTTTTTTTAAGCCAGTACATCAACACCTCTCATAAAAGGAAGTGTCAGAACGGATTCCGTCAGATTTTTTTTTTTTTTTTTACAGGGGGAACAGAATCCGACGGCAAAAAAACAGCCGTCGGAATCCGTTCCCCCTGTATTTTTTACACAAGGAGGATCTTCTAATATCTATCAAAGTGCTCCAAATTATAAGGTCCCCACAGCCTAGTGGTCAGTTCACTGACATATAGAGCTGGTGATTCTTAGGTGACACAAGTTCAAGTCCCGGCTTGAAGAGATTTTTTAATCCCATATTTTCCTATCATAATAAAAGTAAAAACTCTTAAATATTTTTCTTTAGACTGGTGCCAGATAAGCTCCATCCCCACACAAAATAAAATATGATTTTTTTTAAGCCAGTACATCAACACCTCTCATAAAGGGAGTGGCAGAACGGATTCCGTCAGATTTTTTTTTTTTTTTTTACAGGGGGAACAGAATCCGACGGCAAAAAAACAGCCGTCGGAATCCGTTCCCCCTGTATTTTTTACACAAGGAGGATCTTCTAATATCTATCAAAGTGCTCCAAATTATAAGGTCCCCACAGCCTAGTGGTCAGTTCACTGACATATAGAGCTGGTGACACAAGTTCAAGTCCCGGGTTGCAGAGTTTTTTTAATCCCATATTTTCCTATCATAATAAAAGTAAAAACTCTTAAATATTTTTCTTTAGACTGGTGCCAGATAAGCTCCATCCCCACACAAAATAAAATATGATTTTTTTTAAGCCAGTACATCAACACCTCTCATAAAGGGAGTGGCAGAACGGATTCCGTCAGATTTTTTTTTTTTTTTTACAGGGGGAACAGAATACGACGGCAAAAAAACAGCCGTCGGAATCCGTTCCCCCTGTATTTTTTACACAAGGAGGATCTTCTAATATCTATCAAAGTGCTGCATTTTTGAAAGAGCTTTCCTGTAGCTCAAAAAGTAGAGCATTGGTGCTTGCAATGCCAAGGTCATAGGTTCGATTCCCAAGGAAAGCGAAATTTGCCCAGTGGTCAGTCACTGACACATAGAGCTGGTGACACAAGTTCAAGTCCCGGGTTGCAGAGTTTTTTTAATCCCATATTTTCCTATCATAAAAAAAGTAAAAACTCTTAAATATTTTTCTTTAGACTGGTGCCAGATAAGCTCCATCCCCACACAAAATAAAATATGATTTTTTTTAAGCCAGTACATCAACACCTCTCATAAAGGGAGTGGCAGAACGGATTCCGTCAGATTTTTATTTATTTTTTTACAGGGGGAACAGAATCCGACGGCAAAAAAACAGCCGTCGGAATCCGTTCCCCCTGTATTTTTTACACAAGGAGGATCTTCTAATATCTATCAAAGTGCTGCATTTTTGAAAGAGCTTTCCTGTAGCTCAAAAAGTAGAGCATTGGTGCTTGCAATGCCAAGGTCATAGGTTCGATTCACAGGGAAAGCGAAATTTGCCCAGTGGTCAGTCACTGACACATAGAGCTGGTGACACAAGTTCAAGTCCCGGGTTGCAGAGTTTTTTTAATCCCATATTTTCCTATCATAATAAAAGTAAAAACTCTTAAATATTTTTCTTTAGACTGGTGCCAGATAAGCTCCATCCCCACACAAAATAAAATATGATTTTTTTTTAAGCCAGTACATCAACACCTCTCATAAAGGGAGTGGCAGAACGGATTCCGTCAGATTTTTTTTTTTTTTTACAGGGGGAACAGAATCCGACGGCAAAAAAACAGCCGTCGGAATCCGTTCCCCCTGTATTTTTTACACAAGGAGGATCTTCTAATATCTATCAAAGTGCTGCATTTTTGAAAGAGCTTTCCTGTAGCTCAAAAAGTAGAGCATTGGTGCTTGCAATGCCAAGGTCATAGGTTCGATTCCCAAGGAAAGCGAAATTTGCCCAGTGGTCAGTCACTGACACATAGAGCTGGTGACACAAGTTCAAGTCCCGGGTTGCAGAGTTTTTTTAATCCCATATTTTCCTATCATAAAAAAAGTAAAAACTCTTAAATATTTTTCTTTAGACTGGTGCCAGATAAGCTCCATCCCCACACAAAATAAAATATGATTTTTTTTAAGCCAGTACATCAACACCTCTCATAAAGGGAGTGGCAGAACGGATTCCGTCAGATTTTTTTTTTTTTTTTTACAGGGGGAACAGAATCCGACGGCAAAAAAACAGCCGTCGGAATCCGTTCCCCCTGTATTTTTTACACAAGGAGGATCTTCTAATATCTATCAAAGTGCTCCAAATTATAAGGTCCCCACAGCCTAGTGGTCAGTTCACTGACATATAGAGCTGGTGACACAAGTTCAAGTCCCGGGTTGCAGAGTTTTTTTAATCCCACATTTTCCTATCATAAAAAAAGTAAAAACTCTTAAATATTTTTCTTTAGACTGGTGCCAGATAAGCTCCATCCCCACACAAAATAAAATATGATTTTTTTAAGCCAGTACATCAACACCTCTCATAAAGGGAGTGGCAGAACGGATTCCGTCAGATTTTTTTTTTTTTTTTTACAGGGGGAACAGAATCCGACGGCAAAAAAACAGCCGTCGGAATCCGTTCCCCCTGTATTTTTTACACAAGGAGGATCTTCTAATATCTATCAAAGTGCTCCAAGTTATAAGGTCCCCACAGCCTAGTGGTCAGTTCACTGACATATAGAGCTGGTGACACAAGTTCAAGTCCCGGGTTGCAGAGTTTTTTTAATCCCATATTTTCCTATCATAATAAAAGTAAAAACTCTTAAATATTTTTCTTTAGACTGGTGCCAGATAAGCTCCATCCCCACACAAAATAAAATATGATTTTTTTTAAGCCAGTACATCAACACCTCTCATAAAGGGAGTGGCAGAACGGATTCCGTCAGATTTTTTTTTTTTTTTTACAGGGGGAACAGAATACGACGGCAAAAAAACAGCCGTCGGAATCCGTTCCCCCTGTATTTTTTACACAAGGAGGATCTTCTAATATCTATCAAAGTGCTCCAAATTATAAGGTCCCCACAGCCTAGTGGTCAGTTCACTGACATATAGAGCTGGTGACACAAGTTCAAGTCCCGGGTTGCAGAGTTTTTTTAATCCCATATTTTCCTATCATAATAAAAGTAAAAACTCTTAAATATTTTTCTTTAGACTGGTGCCAGATAAGCTCCATCCCCACACAAAATAAAATATTATTTTTTTTAAGCCAGTACATCAACACCTCTCATAAAGGGAGTGGCAGAATGGATTCCGTCAGATTTTTTTTTTTTTTACAGGGGGAACAGAATCCGACGGCAAAAAAACAGCCGTCGGAATCCGTTCCCCCTGTATTTTTTACACAAGGAGGATCTTCTAATATCTATCAAAGTGCTGCATTTTTGAAAGAGCTTTCCTGTAGCTCAAAAAGTAGAGCATTGGTGCTTGCAATGCCAAGGTCATAGGTTCGATTCCCAAGGAAAGCGAAATTTGCCCAGTGGTCAGTCACTGACACATAGAGCTGGTGACACAAGTTCAAGTCCCGGGTTGCAGAGTTTTTTTAATCCCATATTTTCCTATCATAAAAAAAGTAAAAACTCTTAAATATTTTTCTTTAGACTGGTGCCAGATAAGCTCCATCCCCACACAAAATAAAATATGATTTTTTTTAAGCCAGTACATCAACACCTCTCATAAAGGGAGTGGCAGAACGGATTCCGTCAGATTTTTATTTATTTTTTTACAGGGGGAACAGAATCCGACGGCAAAAAAACAGCCGTCGGAATCCGTTCCCCCTGTATTTTTTACACAAGGAGGATCTTCTAATATCTATCAAAGTGCTGCATTTTTGAAAGAGCTTTCCTGTAGCTCAAAAAGTAGAGCATTGGTGCTTGCAATGCCAAGGTCATAGGTTCGATTCCCAGGGAAAGCGAAATTTGCCCAGTGGTCAGTCACTGATACATAGAGCTGGTGACACAAGTTCAAGTCCCGGGTTGCAGAGTTTTTTTAATCCCATATTTTCCTATCATAATAAAAGTAAAAACTCTTAAATATTTTTCTTTAGACTGGTGCCAGATAAGCTCCATCCCCACACAAAATAAAATATGATTTTTTTTTAAGCCAGTACATCAACACCTCTCATAAAAGGAAGTGTCAGAACGGATTCCGTCAGATTTTTTTTTTTTTTTTTACAGGGGGAACAGAATCCGACGGCAAAAAAACAGCCGTCGGAATCCGTTCCCCCTGTATTTTTTACACAAGGAGGATCTTCTAATATCTATCAAAGTGCTCCAAATTATAAGGTCCCCACAGCCTAGTGGTCAGTTCACTGACATATAGAGCTGGTGATTCTTAGGTGACACAAGTTCAAGTCCCGGCTTGAAGAGATTTTTTAATCCCATATTTTCCTATCATAATAAAAGTAAAAACTCTTAAATATTTTTCTTTAGACTGGTGCCAGATAAGCTCCATCCCCACACAAAATAAAATATGATTTTTTTTAAGCCAGTACATCAACACCTCTCATAAAGGGAGTGGCAGAACGGATTCCGTCAGATTTTTTTTTTTTTTTTTACAGGGGGAACAGAATCCGACGGCAAAAAAACAGCCGTCGGAATCCGTTCCCCCTGTATTTTTTACACAAGGAGGATCTTCTAATATCTATCAAAGTGCTCCAAATTATAAGGTCCCCACAGCCTAGTGGTCAGTTCACTGACATATAGAGCTGGTGACACAAGTTCAAGTCCCGGGTTGCAGAGTTTTTTTAATCCCACATTTTCCTATCATAATAAAAGTAAAAACTCTTAAATATTTTTCTTTAGACTGGTGCCAGATAAGCTCCATCCCCACACAAAATAAAATATGATTTTTTTTTAAGCCAGTACATCAACACCTCTCATAAAAGGAAGTGTCAGAACGGATTCCGTCAGATTTTTTTTTTTTTTTTTACAGGGGGAACAGAATCCGACGGCAAAAAAACAGCCGTCGGAATCCGTTCCCCCTGTATTTTTTACACAAGGAGGATCTTCTAATATCTATCAAAGTGCTCCAAATTATAAGGTCCCCACAGCCTAGTGGTCAGTTCACTGACATATAGAGCTGGTGATTCTTAGGTGACACAAGTTCAAGTCCCGGCTTGAAGAGATTTTTTAATCCCATATTTTCCTATCATAATAAAAGTAAAAACTCTTAAATATTTTTCTTTAGACTGGTGCCAGATAAGCTCCATCCCCACACAAAATAAAATATGATTTTTTTTAAGCCAGTACATCAACACCTCTCATAAAGGGAGTGGCAGAACGGATTCCGTCAGATTTTTTTTTTTTTTTTTACAGGGGGAACAGAATCCGACGGCAAAAAAACAGCCGTCGGAATCCGTTCCCCCTGTATTTTTTACACAAGGAGGATCTTCTAATATCTATCAAAGTGCTCCAAGTTATAAGGTCCCCACAGCCTAGTGGTCAGTTCACTGACATATAGAGCTGGTGACACAAGTTCAAGTCCCGGGTTGCAGAGTTTTTTTAATCCCATATTTTCCTATCATAATAAAAGTAAAAACTCTTAAATATTTTTCTTTAGACTGGTGCCAGATAAGCTCCATCCCCACACAAAATAAAATATGATTTTTTTTAAGCCAGTACATCAACACCTCTCATAAAGGGAGTGGCAGAACGGATTCCGTCAGATTTTTTTTTTTTTTTTTACAGGGGGAACAGAATACGACGGCAAAAAAACAGCCGTCGGAATCCGTTCCCCCTGTATTTTTTACACAAGGAGGATCTTCTAATATCTATCAAAGTGCTCCAAATTATAAGGTCCCCACAGCCTAGTGGTCAGTTCACTGACACATAGAGCTGGTGACACAAGTTCAAGTCCCGGGTTGCAGAGTTTTTTTAATCCCATATTTTCCTATCATAAAAAAAGTAAAAACTCTTAAATATTTTTCTTTAGACTGGTGCCAGATAAGCTCCATCCCCACACAAAATAAAATATGATTTTTTTTAAGCCAGTACATCAACACCTCTCATAAAGGGAGTGGCAGAACGGATTCCGTCAGATTTTTTTTTTTTTTTTTACAGGGGGAACAGAATCCGACGGCAAAAAAACAGCCGTCGGAATCCGTTCCCCCTGTATTTTTTACACAAGGAGGATCTTCTAATATCTATCAAAGTGCTCCAAATTATAAGGTCCCCACAGCCTAGTGGTCAGTTCACTGACATATAGAGCTGGTGACACAAGTTCAAGTCCCGGGTTGCAGAGTTTTTTTAATCCCACATTTTCCTATCATAAAAAAAGTAAAAACTCTTAAATATTTTTCTTTAGACTGGTGCCAGATAAGCTCCATCCCCACACAAAATAAAATATGATTTTTTTAAGCCAGTACATCAACACCTCTCATAAAGGGAGTGGCAGAACGGATTCCGTCAGATTTTTTTTTTTTTTTTTACAGGGGGAACAGAATCCGACGGCAAAAAAACAGCCGTCGGAATCCGTTCCCCCTGTATTTTTTACACAAGGAGGATCTTCTAATATCTATCAAAGTGCTCCAAATTATAAGGTCCCCACAGCCTAGTGGTCAGTTCACTGACATATAGAGCTGGTGACACAAGTTCAAGTCCCGGGTTGCAGAGTTTTTTTAATCCCATATTTTCCTATCATAATAAAAGTAAAAACTCTTAAATATTTTTCTTTAGACTGGTGCCAGATAAGCTCCATCCCCACACAAAATAAAATATGATTTTTTTTAAGCCAGTACATCAACACCTCTCATAAAGGGAGTGGCAGAACGGATTCCGTCAGATTTTTTTTTTTTTTTTACAGGGGGAACAGAATACGACGGCAAAAAAACAGCCGTCGGAATCCGTTCCCCCTGTATTTTTTACACAAGGAGGATCTTCTAATATCTATCAAAGTGCTCCAAATTATAAGGTCCCCACAGCCTAGTGGTCAGTTCACTGACATATAGAGCTGGTGACACAAGTTCAAGTCCCGGGTTGCAGAGTTTTTTTAATCCCATATTTTCCTATCATAATAAAAGTAAAAACTCTTAAATATTTTTCTTTAGACTGGTGCCAGATAAGCTCCATCCCCACACAAAATAAAATATTATTTTTTTTAAGCCAGTACATCAACACCTCTCATAAAGGGAGTGGCAGAATGGATTCCGTCAGATTTTTTTTTTTTTTACAGGGGGAACAGAATCCGACGGCAAAAAAACAGCCGTCGGAATCCGTTCCCCCTGTATTTTTTACACAAGGAGGATCTTCTAATATCTATCAAAGTGCTGCATTTTTGAAAGAGCTTTCCTGTAGCTCAAAAAGTAGAGCATTGGTGCTTGCAATGCCAAGGTCATAGGTTCGATTACCAAGGAAAGCGAAATTTGCCCAGTGGTCAGTCACTGACACATAGAGCTGGTGACACAAGTTCAAGTCCCGGGTTGCAGAGTTTTTTTAATCCCATATTTTCCTATCATAAAAAAAGTAAAAACTCTTAAATATTTTTCTTTAGACTGGTGCCAGATAAGCTCCATCCCCACACAAAATAAAATATGATTTTTTTTAAGCCAGTACATCAACACCTCTCATAAAGGGAGTGGCAGAACGGATTCCGTCAGATTTTTATTTATTTTTTTACAGGGGGAACAGAATCCGACGGCAAAAAAACAGCCGTCGGAATCCGTTCCCCCTGTATTTTTTACACAAGGAGGATCTTCTAATATCTATCAAAGTGCTGCATTTTTGAAAGAGCTTTCCTGTAGCTCAAAAAGTAGAGCATTGGTGCTTGCAATGCCAAAGTCATAGGTTCGATTCCCAGGGAAAGAGAAATTTGCCCAGTGGTCAGTCACTGACACATAGAGCTAGTGACACAAGTTCAAGTCCCGGGTTGCAGAGTTTTTTTAATCCCATATTTTCCTATCATAATAAAAGTAAAAACTCTTAAATATTTTTCTTTAGACTGGTGCCAGATAAGCTCCATCCCCACACAAAATAAAATATGATTTTTTTTTAAGCCAGTACATCAACACCTCTCATAAAGGGAGTGGCAGAACGGATTCCGTCAGATTTTTTTTTTTTTTTTTACAGGGGGAACAGAATCCGACGGCAAAAAAACAGCCGTCGGAATCCGTTCCCCCTGTATTTTTTACACAAGGAGGATCTTCTAATATCTATCAAAGTGCTCCAAATTATAAGGTCCCCACAGCCTAGTGGTCAGTTCACTGACATATAGAGCTGGTGACACAAGTTCAAGTCCCGGGTAGCAGAGTTTTTTTAATCCCATATTTTCCTATCATAAAAAAAGTAAAAACTCTTAAATATTTTTCTTTAGACTGGTGCCAGATAAGCTCCATCCCCACACAAAATAAAATATGATTTTTTTTAAGCCAGTACATCAACACCTCTCATAAAGGGAGTGGCAGAACGGATTCCGTCAGATTTTTTTTTTTTTTTTTACAGGGGGAACAGAATCCGACGGCAAAAAAACAGCCGTCGGAATCCGTTCCCCCTGTATTTTTTACACAAGGAGGATCTTCTAATATCTATCAAAGTGCTGCATTTTTGAAAGAGCTTTCCTGTAGCTCAAAAAGTAGAGCATTGGTGCTTGCAATGCCAAGGTCATAGGTTCGATTCCCAGGGAAAGCGAAATTTGCCCAGTGGTCAGTCACTGACATATAGAGCTGGTGACACAAGTTCAAGTCCCGGGTTGCAGAGTTTTTTTAATCCCATATTTTCCTATCATAATAAAAGTAAAAACTCTTAAATATTTTTCTTTAGACTGGTGCCAGATAAGCTCCATCCCCACACAAAATAAAATATGATTTTTTTTAAGCCAGTACATCAACACCTCTCATAAAGGGAGTGGCAGAACGGATTCCGTCAGATTTTTATTTATTTTTTTACAGGGGGAACAGAATCCGACGGCAAAAAAACAGCCGTCGGAATCCGTTCCCCCTGTATTTTTTACACAAGGAGGATCTTCTAATATCTATCAAAGTGCTGCATTTTTGAAAGAGCTTTCCTGTAGCTCAAAAAGTAGAGCATTGGTGCTTGCAATGCCAAGGTCATAGGTTCGATTCCCAGGGAAAGAGAAATTTGCCCAGTGGTCAGTCACTGACACATAGAGCTGGTGACACAAGTTCAAGTCCCGGGTTGCAGAGTTTTTTTAATCCCATATTTTCCTATCATAATAAAAGTAAAAACTCTTAAATATTTTTCTTTAGACTGGTGCCAGATAAGCTCCATCCCCACACAAAATAAAATATGATTTTTTTTTAAGCCAGTACATCAACACCTCTCATAAAGGGAGTGGCAGAACGGATTCCGTCAGATTTTTTTTTTTTTTTTTACAGGGGGAACAGAATCCGACGGCAAAAAAACAGCCGTCGGAATCCGTTCCCCCTGTATTTTTTACACAAGGAGGATCTTCTAATATCTATCAAAGTGCTCCAAATTATAAGGTCCCCACAGCCTAGTGGTCAGTTCACTGACATATAGAGCTGGTGACACAAGTTCAAGTCCCGGGTTGCAGAGTTTTTTTAATCCCATATTTTCCTATCATAAAAAAAGTAAAAACTCTTAAATATTTTTCTTTAGACTGGTGCCAGATAAGCTCCATCCCCACACAAAATAAAATATGATTTTTTTTAAGCCAGTATATCAACACCTCTCATAAAGGGAGTGGCAGAACGGATTCCGTCAGATTTTTTATTTTTTTTTTACAGGGGGAACAGAATCCGACGGCAAAAAAACAGCCGTCGGAATCCGTTCCCCCTGTATTTTTTACACAAGGAGGATCTTCTAATATCTATCAAAGTGCTGCATTTTTGAAAGAGCTTTCCTGTAGCTCAAAAAGTAGAGCATTGGTGCTTGCAATGCCAAGGTCATAGGTTCGATTCCCAGGGAAAGCGAAATTTGCCCAGTGGTCAGTCACTGACATATAGAGCTGGTGACACAAGTTCAAGTCCCGGGTTGCAGAGTTTTTTTAATCCCATATTTTCCTATCATAATAAAAGTAAAAACTCTTAAATATTTTTCTTTAGACTGGTGCCAGATAAGCTCCATCCCCACACAAAATAAAATATGATTTTTTTTAAGCCAGTACATCAACACCTCTCATAAAGGGAGTGGCAGAACGGATTCCGTCAGATTTTTTATTTTTTTTTTACAGGGGGAACAGAATCCGACGGCAAAAAAACAGCCGTCGGAATCCGTTCCCCCTGTATTTTTTACACAAGGAGGATCTTCTAATATCTATCAAAGTGCTGCATTTTTGAAAGAGCTTTCCTGTAGCTCAAAAAGTAGAGCATTGGTGCTTGCAATGCCAAGGTCATAGGTTCGATTCCCAGGGAAAGCGAAATTTGCCCAGTGGTCAGTCACTGACATATAGAGCTGGTGACACAAGTTCAAGTCCCGGGTTGCAGAGTTTTTTTAATCCCATATTTTCCTATCATAATAAAAGTAAAAACTCTTAAATATTTTTCTTTAGACTGGTGCCAGATAAGCTCCATCCCCACACAAAATAAAATATGATTTTTTTTAAGCCAGTACATCAACACCTCTCATAAAGGGAGTGGCAGAACGGATTCCGTCAGATTTTTTTTTTTTTTTTTACAGGGGGAACAGAATCCGACGGCAAAAAAACAGCCGTCGGAATCCGTTCCCCCTGTATTTTTTACACAAGGAGGATCTTCTAATATCTATCAAAGTGCTCCAAATTATAAGGTCCCCACAGCCTAGTGGTCAGTTCACTGACATATAGAGCTGGTGACACAAGTTCAAGTCCCGGGTTGCAGAGTTTTTTTAATCCCATATTTTCCTATCATAATAAAAGTAAAAACTCTTAAATATTTTTCTTTAGACTGGTGCCAGATAAGCTCCATCCCCACACAAAATAAAATATGATTTTTTTTAAGCCAGTACATCAACACCTCTCATAAAGGGAGTGGCAGAACGGATTCCGTCAGATTTTTTTTTTTTTTTTACAGGGGGAACAGAATACGACGGCAAAAAAACAGCCGTCGGAATCCGTTCCCCCTGTATTTTTTACACAAGGAGGATCTTCTAATATCTATCAAAGTGCTCCAAATTATAAGGTCCCCACAGCCTAGTGGTCAGTTCACTGACACATAGAGCTGGTGACACAAGTTCAAGTCCCGGGTTGCAGAGTTTTTTTAATCCCATATTTTCCTATCATAAAAAAAGTAAAAACTCTTAAATATTTTTCTTTAGACTGGTGCCAGATAAGCTCCATCCCCACACAAAATAAAATATGATTTTTTTTAAGCCAGTACATCAACACCTCTCATAAAGGGAGTGGCAGAACGGATTCCGTCAGATTTTTATTTATTTTTTTACAGGGGGAACAGAATCCGACGGCAAAAAAACAGCCGTCGGAATCCGTTCCCCCTGTATTTTTTACACAAGGAGGATCTTCTAATATCTATCAAAGTGCTGCATTTTTGAAAGAGCTTTCCTGTAGCTCAAAAAGTAGAGCATTGGTGCTTGCAATGCCAAGGTCATAGGTTCGATTCCCAGGGAAAGAGAAATTTGCCCAGTGGTCAGTCACTGACACATAGAGCTGGTGACACAAGTTCAAGTCCCGGGTTGCAGAGTTTTTTTAATCCCATATTTTCCTATCATAATAAAAGTAAAAACTCTTAAATATTTTTCTTTAGACTGGTGCCAGATAAGCTCCATCCCCACACAAAATAAAATATGATTTTTTTTTAAGCCAGTACATCAACACCTCTCATAAAGGGAGTGGCAGAACGGATTCCGTCAGATTTTTTTTTTTTTTTTTACAGGGGGAACAGAATCCGACGGCAAAAAAACAGCCGTCGGAATCCGTTCCCCCTGTATTTTTTACACAAGGAGGATCTTCTAATATCTATCAAAGTGCTCCAAATTATAAGGTCCCCACAGCCTAGTGGTCAGTTCACTGACATATAGAGCTGGTGACACAAGTTCAAGTCCCGGGTTGCAGAGTTTTTTTAATCCCATATTTTCCTATCATAAAAAAAGTAAAAACTCTTAAATATTTTTCTTTAGACTGGTGCCAGATAAGCTCCATCCCCACACAAAATAAAATATGATTTTTTTTAAGCCAGTACATCAACACCTCTCATAAAGGGAGTGGCAGAACGGATTCCGTCAGATTTTTTTTTTTTTTTTTACAGGGGGAACAGAATCCGACGGCAAAAAAACAGCCGTCGGAATCCGTTCCCCCTGTATTTTTTACACAAGGAGGATCTTCTAATATCTATCAAAGTGCTGCATTTTTGAAAGAGCTTTCCTGTAGCTCAAAAAGTAGAGCATTGGTGCTTGCAATGCCAAGGTCATAGGTTCGATTCCCAGGGAAAGAGAAATTTGCCCAGTGGTCAGTCACTGACACATAGAGCTGGTGACACAAGTTCAAGTCCCGGGTTGCAGAGTTTTTTTAATCCCATATTTTCCTATCATAATAAAAGTAAAAACTCTTAAATATTTTTCTTTAGACTGGTGCCAGATAAGCTCCATCCCCACACAAAATAAAATATGATTTTTTTTTAAGCCAGTACATCAACACCTCTCATAAAGGGAGTGGCAGAACGGATTCCGTCAGATTTATTTTTTTTTTTTTACAGGGGGAACAGAATCCGACGGCAAAAAAACAGCCGTCGGAATCCGTTCCCCCTGTATTTTTTACACAAGGAGGATCTTCTAATATCTATCAAAGTGCTCCAAATTATAAGGTCCCCACAGCCTAGTGGTCAGTTCACTGACATATAGAGCTGGTGACACAAGTTCAAGTCCCGGGTTGCAGAGTTTTTTTAATCCCATATTTTCCTATCATAAAAAAAGTAAAAACTCTTAAATATTTTTCTTTAGACTGGTGCCAGATAAGCTCCATCCCCACACAAAATAAAATATGATTTTTTTTAAGCCAGTACATCAACACCTCTCATAAAGGGAGTGGCAGAACGGATTCCGTCAGATTTATTTTTATTTTTTTACAGGGGGAACAGAATCCGACGGCAAAAAAACAGCCGTCGGAATCCGTTCCCCCTGTATTTTTTACACAAGGAGGATCTTCTAATATCTATCAAAGTGCTGCATTTTTGAAAGAGCTTTCCTGTAGCTCAAAAAGTAGAGCATTGGTGCTTGCAATGCCAAGGTCATAGGTTCGATTCCCAGGGAAAGCGAAATTTGCCCAGTGGTCAGTCACTGACATATAGAGCTGGTGACACAAGTTCAAGTCCCGGGTTGCAGAGTTTTTTTAATCCCATATTTTCCTATCATAATAAAAGTAAAAACTCTTAAATATTTTTCTTTAGACTGGTGCCAGATAAGCTCCATCCCCACACAAAATAAAATATGATTTTTTTTAAGCCAGTACATCAACACCTCTCATAAAGGGAGTGGCAGAACGGATTCCGTCAGATTTTTTTTTTTTTTTTTACAGGGGGAACAGAATCCGACGGCAAAAAAACAGCCGTCGGAATCCGTTCCCCCTGTATTTTTTACACAAGGAGGATCTTCTAATATCTATCAAAGTGCTCCAAATTATAAGGTCCCCACAGCCTAGTGGTCAGTTCACTGACATATAGAGCTGGTGACACAAGTTCAAGTCCCGGGTTGCAGAGTTTTTTTAATCCCATATTTTCCTATCATAATAAAAGTAAAAACTCTTAAATATTTTTCTTTAGACTGGTGCCAGATAAGCTCCATCCCCACACAAAATAAAATATGATTTTTTTTAAGCCAGTACATCAACACCTCTCATAAAGGGAGTGGCAGAACGGATTCCGTCAGATTTTTTTTTTTTTTTTACAGGGGGAACAGAATACGACGGCAAAAAAACAGCCGTCGGAATCCGTTCCCCCTGTATTTTTTACACAAGGAGGATCTTCTAATATCTATCAAAGTGCTGCATTTTTGAAAGAGCTTTCCTGTAGCTCAAAAAGTAGAGCATTGGTGCTTGCAATGCCAAGGTCATAGGTTCGATTCCCAGGGAAAGCGAAATTTGCCCAGTGGTCAGTCACTGACATATAGAGCTGGTGACACAAGTTCAAGTCCCGGGTTGCAGAGTTTTTTTAATCCCATATTTTCCTATCATAATAAAAGTAAAAACTCTTAAATATTTTTCTTTAGACTGGTGCCAGATAAGCTCCATCCCCACACAAAATAAAATATGATTTTTTTTAAGCCAGTACATCAACACCTCTCATAAAGGGAGTGGCAGAACGGATTCCGTCAGATTTTTTTTTTTTTTTTTACAGGGGGAACAGAATCCGACGGCAAAAAAACAGCCGTCGGAATCCGTTCCCCCTGTATTTTTTACACAAGGAGGATCTTCTAATATCTATCAAAGTGCTCCAAATTATAAGGTCCCCACAGCCTAGTGGTCAGTTCACTGACATATAGAGCTGGTGACACAAGTTCAAGTCCCGGGTTGCAGAGTTTTTTTAATCCCATATTTTCCTATCATAATAAAAGTAAAAACTCTTAAATATTTTTCTTTAGACTGGTGCCAGATAAGCTCCATCCCCACACAAAATAAAATATGATTTTTTTTAAGCCAGTACATCAACACCTCTCATAAAGGGAGTGGCAGAACGGATTCCGTCAGATTTTTTTTTTTTTTTTACAGGGGGAACAGAATCCGACGGCAAAAAAACAGCCGTCGGAATCCGTTCCCCCTGTATTTTTTACACAAGGAGGATCTTCTAATATCTATCAAAGTGCTCCAAATTATAAGGTCCCCACAGCCTAGTGGTCAGTTCACTGACATATAGAGCTGGTGACACAAGTTCAAGTCCCGGGTTGCAGAGTTTTTTTAATCCCATATTTTCCTATCATAAAAAAAGTAAAAACTCTTAAATATTTTTCTTTAGACTGGTGCCAGATAAGCTCCATCCCCACACAAAATAAAATATGATTTTTTTTAAGCCAGTACATCAACACCTCTCATAAAGGGAGTGGCAGAACGGATTCCGTCAGATTTTTATTTATTTTTTTACAGGGGGAACAGAATCCGACGGCAAAAAAACAGCCGTCGGAATCCGTTCCCCCTGTATTTTTTACACAAGGAGGATCTTCTAATATCTATCAAAGTGCTGAATTTTTGAAAGAGCTTTCCTGTAGCTCAAAAAGTAGAGCATTGGTGCTTGCAATGCCAAGGTCATAGGTTCGATTCCCAGGGAAAGCGAAATTTGCCCAATGGTCAGTCACTGATACATAGAGCTGGTGACACAAGTTCAAGTCCCGGGTTGCAGAGTTTTTTTAATCCCATATTTTCCTATTATAATAAAAGTAAAAACTCTTAAATATTTTTCTTTAGACTGGTGCCAGATAAGCTCCATCCCCACACAAAATAAAATATGATTTTTTTTTTAGCCAGTACATCAACACCTCTCATAAAGGGAGTGGCAGAACGGATTCCGTCAGATTTTTTTTTTTTTTTTTACAGGGGGAACAGAATCCGACGGCAAAAAAACAGCCGTCGGAATCCGTTCCCCCTGTATTTTTTACACAAGGAGGATCTTCTAATATCTATCAAAGTGCTCCAAATTATAAGGTCCCCACAGCCTAGTGGTCAGTTCACTGACATATAGAGCTGGTGATTCTTAGGTGACACAAGTTCAAGTCCCGGCTTGAAGAGTTTTTTTAATCCCATATTTTCCTATCATAATAAAAGTAAAAACTCTTAAATATTTTTCTTTAGACTGGTGCCAGATAAGCTCCATCCCCACACAAAATAAAATATGATTTTTTTTAAGCCAGTACATCAACACCTCTCATAAAGGGAGTGGCAGAACGGATTCCGTCAGATTTTTTTTTTTTTTTTTACAGGGGGAACAGAATCCGACGGCAAAAAAACAGCCGTCGGAATCCGTTCCCCCTGTATTTTTTACACAAAGAGGATCTTCTAATATCTATCAAAGTGCTCCAAATTATAAGGTCCCCACAGCCTAGTGGTCAGTTCACTGACATATAGAGCTGGTGACACAAGTTCAAGTCCCGGGTTGCAGAGTTTTTTTAATCCCATATTTTCCTATCATAATAAAAGTAAAAACTCTTAAATATTTTTCTTTAGACTGGTGCCAGATAAGCTCCATCCCCACACAAAATAAAATATGATTTTTTTTAAGCCAGTACATCAACACCTCTCATAAAGGGAGTGGCAGAACGGATTCCGTCAGATTTTTTTTTTTTTTTTTACAGGGGGAACAGAATACGACGGCAAAAAAACAGCCGTCGGAATCCGTTCCCCCTGTATTTTTTACACAAGGAGGATCTTCTAATATCTATCAAAGTGCTCCAAATTATAAGGTCCCCACAGCCTAGTGGTCAGTTCACTGACATATAGAGCTGGTGATTCTTAGGTGACACAAGTTCAAGTCCCGGCTTGAAGAGTTTTTTTAATCCCATATTTTCCTATCATAATAAAAGTAAAAACTCTTAAATATTTTTCTTTAGACTGGTGCCAGATAAGCTCCATCCCCACACAAAATAAAATATGATTTTTTTTAAGCCAGTACATCAACACCTCTCATAAAGGGAGTGGCAGAACGGATTCCGTCAGATTTTTTTTTTTTTTTTACAGGGGGAACAGAATCCGACGGCAAAAAAACAGCCGTCGGAATCCGTTCCCCCTGTATTTTTTACACAAGGAGGATCTTCTAATATCTATCAAAGTGCTCCAAATTATAAGGTCCCCACAGCCTAGTGGTCAGTTCACTGACATATAGAGCTGGTGACACAAATTCAAGTCCCGGGTTGCAGAGTTTTTTTAATCCCATATTTTCCTATCATAATAAAAGTAAAAACTCTTAAATATTTTTCTTTAGACTGGTGCCAGATAAGCTCCATCCCCACACAAAATAAAATATGATTTTTTTTAAGCCAGTACATCAACACCTCTCATAAAGGGAGTGGCAGAACGGATTCCGTCAGATTTTTTTTTTTTTTTTACAGGGGGAACAGAATACGACGGCAAAAAAACAGCCGTCGGAATCCGTTCCCCCTGTATTTTTTACACAAGGAGGATCTTCTAATATCTATCAAAGTGCTGCATTTTTGAAAGAGCTTTCCTGTAGCTCAAAAAGTAGAGCATTGGTGCTTGCAATGCCAAGGTCATAGGTTCGATTCCCAAGGAAAGCGAAATTTGCCCAGTGGTCAGTCACTGACACATAGAGCTGGTGACACAAGTTCAAGTCCCGGGTTGCAGAGTTTTTTTAATCCCATATTTTCCTATCATAATAAAAGTAAAAACTCTTAAATATTTTTCTTTAGACTGGTGCCAGATAAGCTCCATCCCCACACAAAATAAAATATGATTTTTTTTAAGCCAGTACATCAACACCTCTCATAAAGGGAGTGGCAGAACGGATTCCGTCAGATTTTTTTTTTTTTTTTTACAGGGGGAACATGATCCGACGGCAAAAAAACAGCCGTCGGAATCCGTTCCCCCTGTATTTTTTACACAAGGAGGATCTTCTAATATCTATCAAAGTGCTCCAAATTATAAGGTCCCCACAGCCTAGTGGTCATTTCACTGACATATAGAGCTGGTGATTCTTAGGTGACACAAGTTCAAGTCCCGGCTTGAAGAGTTTTTTTAATCCCATATTTTCCTATCATAAAAAAAGTAAAAACTCTTAAATATTTTTCTTTTGACTGGTGCCAGATAAGCTCCATCCCCACACAAAATAAAATATGATTTTTTTAAGCCAGTACATCAACACCTCTCATAAAGGGAGTGGCAGAACGGATTCCGTCAGATTTTTTTTTTTTTTTTTACAGGGGGAACAGAATCCGACGGCAAAAAAACAGCCGTCGGAATCCGTTCCCCCTGTATTTTTTACACAAGGAGGATCTTCTAATATGTATCAAAGTGCTCCAAATTATAAGGTCCCCACAGCCTAGTGGTCAGTTCACTGACATATAGAGCTGGTGACACAAGTTCAAGTCCCGGGTTGCAGAGTTTTTTTAATCCCATATTTTCCTATCATAATAAAAGTAAAAACTCTTAAATATTTTTCTTTAGACTGGTGCCAGATAAGCTCCATCCCCACACAAAATAAAATATGATTTTTTTTAAGCCAGTACATCAACACCTCTCATAAAGGGAGTGGCAGAACGGATTCCGTCAGATTTTTTTTTTTTTTTTACAGGGGGAACAGAATACGACGGCAATAAAACAGCCGTCGGAATCCGTTCCCCCTGTATTTTTTACACAAGGAGGATCTTCTAATATCTATCAAAGTGCTGCATTTTTGAAAGAGCTTTCCTGTAGCTCAAAAAGTAGAGCATTGGTGCTTGCAATGCCAAGGTCATAGGTTCGATTCCCAGACACAAGTTCAAGTCCCGGGTTGCAGAGTTTTTTTAATCCCATATTTTCCTATCATAATAAAAGTAAAAACTCTTAAATATTTTTCTTTTGACTGGTGCCAGATAAGCTCCATCCCCACACAAAATAAAATATGATTTTTTTTAAGCCAGTACATCAACACCTCTCATAAAGGGAGTGGCAGAATGGATTCCGTCAGATTTTTTTTTTTTTACAGGGGGAACAGAATCCGACGGCAAAAAAACAGTCGTCGGAATCCGTTCCCCCTGTATTTTTTACACAAGGAGGATCTTCTAATATCTATCAAAGTGCTGCATTTTTGAAAGAGCTTTCCTGTAGCTCAAAAAGTAGAGCATTGGTGCTTTCAATGCCAAGGTCATAGGTTCGATTCCCAGGGAAAGCGAAATTTGCCCAGTGGTCAGTCACTGACACATAGAGCTGGTGACACAAGTTCAAGTCCCGGGTTGCAGAGTTTTTTTAATCCCATATTTTCCTATCATAAAAAAAGTAAAAACTCTTAAATATTTTTCTTTAGACTGGTGCCAGATAAGCTCCATCCCCACACAAAATAAAATATGATTTTTTTTAAGCCAGTACATCAACACCTCTCATAAAGGGAGTGGCAGAATGGATTCCGTCAGATTTTTTTTTTTTTACAGGGGGAACAGAATCCGACGGCAAAAAAACAGCCGTCGGAATCCGTTCCCCCTGTATTTTTTACACAAGGAGGATCTTCTAATATCTATCAAAGTGCTGCATTTTTGAAAGAGCTTTCCTGTAGCTCAAAAAGTAGAGCATTGGTGCTTTCAATGCCAAGGTCATAGGTTCGATTCCCAGGGAAAGCGAAATTTGCCCAGTGGTCAGTCACTGACACATAGAGCTGGTGACACAAGTTCAAGTCCCGGGTTGCAGAGTTTTTTTAATCCCATATTTTCCTATCATAAAAAAAGTAAAAACTCTTAAATATTTTTCTTTAGACTGGTGCCAGATAAGCTCCATCCCCACACAAAATAAAATATGATTTTTTTTAAGCCAGTACATCAACACCTCTCATAAAGGGAGTGGCAAAACGGATTCCGTCAGATTTTTTTTTTTTTTTTTACAGGGGGAACAGAATCCGACGGCAAAAAAACAGCCGTCGGAATCCGTTCCCCCTGTATTTTTTACACAAGGAGGATCTTCTAATATCTATCAAAGTGCTGCATTTTTGAAAGAGCTTTCCTGTAGCTCAAAAAGTAGAGCATTGGTGCTTTCAATGCCAAGGTCATAGGTTCGATTCCCAGGGAAAGCGAAATTTGCCCAGTGGTCAGTCACTGACACATAGAGCTGGTGACACAAGTTCAAGTCCCGGGTTGCAGAGTTTTTTTAATCCCATATTTTCCTATCATAAAAAAAGTAAAAACTCTTAAATATTTTTCTTTAGACTGGTGCCAGATAAGCTCCATCCCCACACAAAATAAAATATGATTTTTTTTAAGCCAGTACATCAACACCTCTCATAAAGGGAGTGGCAAAACGGATTCCGTCAGATTTTTTTTTTTTTTTTTACAGGGGGAACAGAATCCGACGGCAAAAAAACAGCCGTCGGAATCCGTTCCCCCTGTATTTTTTACACAAGGAGGATCTTCTAATATCTATCAAAGTGCTCCAAATTATAAGGTCCCCACAGCCTAGTGGTCAGTTCACTGACATATAGAGCTGGTGACACAAGTTCAAGTCCCGGGTTGCAGAGTTTTTTTAATCCCATATTTTCCTATCATAAAAAAAGTAAAAACTCTTAAATATTTTTCTTTAGACTGGTGCCAGATAAGCTCCATCCCCACACAAAATAAAATATGATTTTTTTTAAGCCAGTACATCAACACCTCTCATAAAGGGAGTGGCAAAACGGATTCCGTCAGATTTTTTTTTTTTTTTTTACAGGGGGAACAGAATCCGACGGCAAAAAAACAGCCGTCGGAATCCGTTCCCCCTGTATTTTTTACACAAGGAGGATCTTCTAATATCTATCAAAGTGCTCCAAATTATAAGGTCCCCACAGCCTAGTGGTCAGTTCACTGACATATAGAGCTGGTGACACAAGTTCAAGTCCCGGGTTGCAGAGTTTTTTTAATCCCATATTTTCCTATCATAATAAAAGTAAAAACTCTTAAATATTTTTCTTTAGACTGGTGCCAGATAAGCTCCATCCCCACACAAAATAAAATATAATTTTTTTTAAGCCAGTACATCAACACCTCTCATAAAGGGAGTGGCAGAATGGATTCCGTCAGATTTTTTTTTTTTTACAGGGGGAACAGAATCCGACGGCAAAAAAACAGCCGTCGGAATCCGTTCCCCCTGTATTTTTTACACAAGGAGGATCTTCTAATATCTATCAAAGTGCTGCATTTTTGAAAGAGCTTTCCTGTAGCTCAAAAAGTAGAGCATTGGTGCTTTCAATGCCAAGGTCATAGGTTCGATTCCCAGGGAAAGCGAAATTTGCCCAGTGGTCAGTCACTGACACATAGAGCTGGTGACACAAGTTCAAGTCCCGGGTTGCAGAGTTTTTTTAATCCCATATTTTCCTATCATAAAAAAAGTAAAAACTCTTAAATATTTTTCTTTAGACTGGTGCCAGATAAGCTCCATCCCCACACAAAATAAAATATGATTTTTTTTAAGCCAGTACATCAACACCTCTCATAAAGGGAGTGGCAAAACGGATTCCGTCAGATTTTTTTTTTTTTTTTTACAGGGGGAACAGAATCCGACGGCAAAAAAACAGCCGTCGGAATCCGTTCCCCCTGTATTTTTTACACAAGGAGGATCTTCTAATATCTATCAAAGTGCTCCAAATTATAAGGTCCCCACAGCCTAGTGGTCAGTTCACTGACATATAGAGCTGGTGACACAAGTTCAAGTCCCGGGTTGCAGAGTTTTTTTAATCCCATATTTTCCTATCATAAAAAAAGTAAAAACTCTTAAATATTTTTCTTTAGACTGGTGCCAGATAAGCTCCATCCCCACACAAAATAAAATATGATTTTTTTTAAGCCAGTACATCAACACCTCTCATAAAGGGAGTGGCAGAATGGATTCCGTCAGATTTTTTTTTTTTTACAGGGGGAACAGAATCCGACGGCAAAAAAACAGCCGTCGGAATCCGTTCCCCCTGTATTTTTTACACAAGGAGGATCTTCTAATATCTATCAAAGTGCTCCAAATTATAAGGTCCCCACAGCCTAGTGGTCAGTTCACTGACATATAGAGCTGGTGACACAAGTTCAAGTCCCGGGTTGCAGAGTTTTTTTAATCCCATATTTTCCTATCATAATAAAAGTAAAAACTCTTAAATATTTTTCTTTAGACTGGTGCCAGATAAGCTCCATCCCCACACAAAATAAAATATAATTTTTTTTAAGCCAGTACATCAACACCTCTCATAAAGGGAGTGGCAGAATGGATTCCGTCAGATTTTTTTTTTTTTACAGGGGGAACAGAATCCGACGGCAAAAAAACAGCCGTCGGAATCCGTTCCCCCTGTATTTTTTACACAAGGAGGATCTTCTAATATCTATCAAAGTGCTGCATTTTTGAAAGAGCTTTCCTGTAGCTCAAAAAGTAGAGCATTGGTGCTTTCAATGCCAAGGTCATAGGTTCGATTCCCAGGGAAAGCGAAATTTGCCCAGTGGTCAGTCACTGACACATAGAGCTGGTGACACAAGTTCAAGTCCCGGGTTGCAGAGTTTTTTTAATCCCATATTTTCCTATCATAAAAAAAGTAAAAACTCTTAAATATTTTTCTTTAGACTGGTGCCAGATAAGCTCCATCCCCACACAAAATAAAATATGATTTTTTTTAAGCCAGTACATCAACACCTCTCATAAAGGGAGTGGCAAAACGGATTCCGTCAGATTTTTTTTTTTTTTTTTACAGGGGGAACAGAATCCGACGGCAAAAAAACAGCCGTCGGAATCCGTTCCCCCTGTATTTTTTACACAAGGAGGATCTTCTAATATCTATCAAAGTGCTCCAAATTATAAGGTCCCCACAGCCTAGTGGTCAGTTCACTGACATATAGAGCTGGTGACACAAGTTCAAGTCCCGGGTTGCAGAGTTTTTTTAATCCCATATTTTCCTATCATAAAAAAAGTAAAAACTCTTAAATATTTTTCTTTAGACTGGTGCCAGATAAGCTCCATCCCCACACAAAATAAAATATGATTTTTTTTAAGCCAGTACATCAACACCTCTCATAAAGGGAGTGGCAGAATGGATTCCGTCAGATTTTTTTTTTTTTACAGGGGGAACAGAATCCGACGGCAAAAAAACAGCCGTCGGAATCCGTTCCCCCTGTATTTTTTACACAAGGAGGATCTTCTAATATCTATCAAAGTGCTCCAAATTATAAGGTCCCCACAGCCTAGTGGTCAGTTCACTGACATATAGAGCTGGTGACACAAGTTCAAGTCCCGGGTTGCAGAGTTTTTTTAATCCCATATTTTCCTATCATAATAAAAGTAAAAACTCTTAAATATTTTTCTTTAGACTGGTGCCAGATAAGCTCCATCCCCACACAAAATAAAATATAATTTTTTTTAAGCCAGTACATCAACACCTCTCATAAAGGGAGTGGCAGAATGGATTCCGTCAGATTTTTTTTTTTTTACAGGGGGAACAGAATCCGACGGCAAAAAAACAGCCGTCGGAATCCGTTCCCCCTGTATTTTTTACACAAGGAGGATCTTCTAATATCTATCAAAGTGCTGCATTTTTGAAAGAGCTTTCCTGTAGCTCAAAAAGTAGAGCATTGGTGCTTTCAATGCCAAGGTCATAGGTTCGATTCCCAGGGAAAGCGAAATTTGCCCAGTGGTCAGTCACTGACACATAGAGCTGGTGACACAAGTTCAAGTCCCGGGTTGCAGAGTTTTTTTAATCCCATATTTTCCTATCATAAAAAAAGTAAAAACTCTTAAATATTTTTCTTTAGACTGGTGCCAGATAAGCTCCATCCCCACACAAAATAAAATATGATTTTTTTTAAGCCAGTACATCAACACCTCTCATAAAGGGAGTGGCAAAACGGATTCCGTCAGATTTTTTTTTTTTTTTTTACAGGGGGAACAGAATCCGACGGCAAAAAAACAGCCGTCGGAATCCGTTCCCCCTGTATTTTTTACACAAGGAGGATCTTCTAATATCTATCAAAGTGCTCCAAATTATAAGGTCCCCACAGCCTAGTGGTCAGTTCACTGACATATAGAGCTGGTGACACAAGTTCAAGTCCCGGGTTGCAGAGTTTTTTTAATCCCATATTTTCCTATCATAAAAAAAGTAAAAACTCTTAAATATTTTTCTTTAGACTGGTGCCAGATAAGCTCCATCCCCACACAAAATAAAATATGATTTTTTTTAAGCCAGTACATCAACACCTCTCATAAAGGGAGTGGCAAAACGGATTCCGTCAGATTTTTTTTTTTTTTTTTACAGGGGGAACAGAATCCGACGGCAAAAAAACAGCCGTCGGAATCCGTTCCCCCTGTATTTTTTACACAAGGAGGATCTTCTAATATCTATCAAAGTGCTCCAAATTATAAGGTCCCCACAGCCTAGTGGTCAGTCACTGACACATAGAGCTGGTGACACAAGTTCAAGTCCCGGGTTGCAGAGTTTTTTTAATCCCATATTTTCCTATCATAAAAAAAGTAAAAACTCTTAAATATTTTTCTTTAGACTGGTGCCAGATAAGCTCCATCCCCACACAAAATAAAATATGATTTTTTTTAAGCCAGTACATCAACACCTCTCATAAAGGGAGTGGCAGAATGGATTCCGTCAGATTTTTTTTTTTTTACAGGGGGAACAGAATCCGACGGCAAAAAAACAGCCGTCGGAATCCGTTCCCCCTGTATTTTTTACACAAGGAGGATCTTCTAATATCTATCAAAGTGCTGCATTTTTGAAAGAGCTTTCCTGTAGCTCAAAAAGTAGAGCATTGGTGCTTTCAATGCCAAGGTCATAGGTTCGATTCTCAGGGAAAGCGAAATTTGCCCAGTGGTCAGTCACTGACACATAGAGCTGGTGACACAAGTTCAAGTCCCGGGTTGCAGAGTTTTTTTAATCCCATATTTTCCTATCATAAAAAAAGTAAAAACTCTTAAATATTTTTCTTTAGACTGGTGCCAGATAAGCTCCATCCCCACACAAAATAAAATATGATTTTTTTTAAGCCAGTACATCAACACCTCTCATAAAGGGAGTGGCAAAACGGATTCCGTCAGATTTTTTTTTTTTTTTTTACAGGGGGAACAGAATCCGACGGCAAAAAAACAGCCGTCGGAATCCGTTCCCCCTGTATTTTTTACACAAGGAGGATCTTCTAATATCTATCAAAGTGCTGCATTTTTGAAAGAGCTTTCCTGTAGCTCAAAAAGTAGAGCATTGGTGCTTTCAATGCCAAGGTCATAGGTTCGATTCCCAGGGAAAGCGAAATTTGCCCAGTGGTCAGTCACTGACACATAGAGCTGGTGACACAAGTTCAAGTCCCGGGTTGCAGAGTTTTTTTAATCCCATATTTTCCTATCATAAAAAAAGTAAAAACTCTTAAATATTTTTCTTTAGACTGGTGCCAGATAAGCTCCATCCCCACACAAAATAAAATATGATTTTTTTTAAGCCAGTACATCAACACCTCTCATAAAGGGAGTGGCAAAACGGATTCCGTCAGATTTTTTTTTTTTTTTTTACAGGGGGAACAGAATCCGACGGCAAAAAAACAGCCGTCGGAATCCGTTCCCCCTGTATTTTTTTACACAAGGAGGATCTTCTAATATCTATCAAAGTGCTCCAAATTATAAGGTCCCCACAGCCTAGTGGTCAGTTCACTGACATATAGAGCTGGTGACACAAGTTCAAGTCCCGGGTTGCAGAGTTTTTTTAATCCCATATTTTCCTATCATAATAAAAGTAAAAACTCTTAAATATTTTTCTTTTGACTGGTGCCAGATAAGCTCCATCCCCACACAAAATAAAATATGATTTTTTTTAAGCCAGTACATCAACACCTCTCATAAAGGGAGTGGCAGAACGGATTCCGTCAGATTTTTTTTTTTTTTTTTTACAGGGGGAACAGAATCCGACGGCAAAAAAACAGCCGTCGGAATCCGTTCCCCCTGTATTTTTTACACAAGGAGGATCTTCTAATATCTATCAAAGTGCTCCAAATTATAAGGTCCCCACAGCCTAGTGGTCAGTTCACTGACATATAGAGCTGGTGATTCTTAGGTGACACAAGTTCAAGTCCCGGCTTGAAGAGTTTTTTTAATCCCATATTTTCCTATCATAATAAAAGTAAAAACTCTTAAATATTTTTCTTTAGACTGGTGCCAGATAAGCTCCATCCCCACACAAAATAAAATATGATTTTTTTTAAGCCAGTACATCAACACCTCTCATAAAGGGAGTGGCAGAACGGATTCCGTCAGATTTTTTTTTTTTTTTTTACAGGGGGAACAGAATCCGACGGCAAAAAAACAGCCGTCGGAATCCGTTCCCCCTGTATTTTTTACACAAGGAGGATCTTCTAATATCTATCAAAGTGCTCCAAATTATAAGGTCCCCACAGCCTAGTGGTCAGTTCACTGACATATAGAGCTGGTGATTCTTAGGTGACACAAGTTCAAGTCCCGGCTTGAAGAGTTTTTTTAATCCCATATTTTCCTATCATAATAAAAGTAAAAACTCTTAAATATTTTTCTTTAGACTGGTGCCAGATGAGATCCATCCCCACACAAAATAAAATATGATTGTTTTTAAGCCAGTACATCAACACCTCTCATAAAGGGAGTGGCAGAACGGATTCCGTCAGATTTTTTTTTTTTTTTTTACAGGGGGAACAGAATCCGACGGCAAAAAAACAGCCGTCGGAATCCGTTCCCCCTGTATTTTTTACACAAGGAGGATCTTCTAATATCTATCAAAGTGCTCCAAATTATAAGGTCCCCACAGCCTAGTGGTCAGTTCACTGACATATAGAGCTGGTGATTCTTAGGTGACACAAGTTCAAGTCCCGGCTTGAAGAGTTTTTTTAATCCCATATTTTCCTATCATAATAAAAGTAAAAACTCTTAAATATTTTTCTTTAGACTGGTGCCAGATAAGCTCCATCCCCACACAAAATAAAATATGATTTTTTTTAAGCCAGTACATCAACACCTCTCATAAAGGGAGTGGCAGAACGGATTCCGTCAGATTTTTTTTTTTTTTTTTACAGGGGGAACAGAATCCGACGGCAAAAAAACAGCCGTCGGAATCCGTTCCCCCTGTATTTTTTACACAAGGAGGATCTTCTAATATCTATCAAAGTGCTCCAAATTATAAGGTCCCCACAGCCTAGTGGTCAGTTCACTGACATATAGAGCTGGTGATTCTTAGGTGACACAAGTTCAAGTCCCGGCTTGAAGAGTTTTTTTAATCCCATATTTTCCTATCATAATAAAAGTAAAAACTCTTAAATATTTTTCTTTAGACTGGTGCCAGATAAGCTCCATCCCCACACAAAATAAAATATGATTTTTTTTAAGCCAGTACATCAACACCTCTCATAAAGGGAGTGGCAGAACGGATTCCGTCAGATTTTTTTTTTTTTTTTACAGGGGGAACAGAATCCGACGGCAAAAAAACAGCCGTCGGAATCCGTTCCCCCTGTATTTTTTACACAAGGAGGATCTTCTAATATCTATCAAAGTGCTGCATTTTTGAAAGAGCTTTCCTGTAGCTCAAAAAGTAGAGCATTGGTGCTTGCAATGCCAAGGTCATAGGTTCGATTCCCAGGGAAAGCGAAATTTGCCCAGTGGTCAGTCACTGACACATAGAGCTGGTGACACAAGTTCAAGTCCCGGGTTGCAGAGTTTTTTTAATCCCATATTTTCCTATCATAAAAAAAGTAAAAACTCTTAAATATTTTTCTTTAGACTGGTGCCAGATAAGCTCCATCCCCACACAAAATAAAATATGATTTTTTTTAAGCCAGTACATCAACACCTCTCATAAAGGGAGTGGCAGAACGGATTCCGTCAGATTTTTTTTTTTTTTTTTACAGGGGGAACAGAATCCCACGGCAAAAAAACAGCCGTCGGAATCCGTTCCCCCTGTATTTTTTACACAAGGAGGATCTTCTAATATCTATCAAAGTGCTGCATTTTTGAAAGAGCTTTCCTGTAGCTCAAAAAGTAGAGCATTGGTGCTTGCAATGCCAAGGTCATAGGTTCGATTCCCAGGGAAAGCGAAATTTGCCCAGTGGTCAGTCACTGACACATAGAGCTGGTGACACAAGTTCAAGTCCCGGGTAGCAGAGTTTTTTTAATCCCATATTTTCCTATCATAAAAAAAGTAAAAACTCTTAAATATTTTTCTTTAGACTGGTGCCAGATAAGCTCCATCCCCACACAAAATAAAATATGATTTTTTTTAAGCCAGTACATCAACACCTCTCATAAAGGGAGTGGCAGAACGGATTCCGTCAGATTTTTTTTTTTTTTTTTACAGGGGGAACAGAATCCGACGGCAAAAAAACAGCCGTCGGAATCCGTTCCCCCTGTATTTTTTACACAAGGAGGATCTTCTAATATCTATCAAAGTGCTCCAAATTATAAGGTCCCCACAGCCTAGTGGTCAGTTCACTGACATATAGAGCTGGTGACACAAGTTCAAGTCCCGGGTTGCAGAGTTTTTTTAATCCCATATTTTCCTATCATAATAAAAGTAAAAACTCTTAAATATTTTTCTTTAGACTGGTGCCAGATAAGCTCCATCCCCACACAAAATAAAATATAATTTTTTTTAAGCCAGTACATCAACACCTCTCATAAAGGGAGTGGCAGAATGGATTCCGTCAGATTTTTTTTTTTTTACAGGGGGAACAGAATCCGACGGCAAAAAAACAGCCGTCGGAATCCGTTCCCCCTGTATTTTTTACACAAGGAGGATCTTCTAATATCTATCAAAGTGCTGCATTTTTGAAAGAGCTTTCCTGTAGCTCAAAAAGTAGAGCATTGGTGCTTTCAATGCCAAGGTCATAGGTTCGATTCCCAGGGAAAGCGAAATTTGCCCAGTGGTCAGTCACTGACACATAGAGCTGGTGACACAAGTTCAAGTCCCGGGTTGCAGAGTTTTTTTAATCCCATATTTTCCTATCATAAAAAAAGTAAAAACTCTTAAATATTTTTCTTTAGACTGGTGCCAGATAAGCTCCATCCCCACACAAAATAAAATATGATTTTTTTTAAGCCAGTACATCAACACCTCTCATAAAGGGAGTGGCAGAATGGATTCCGTCAGATTTTTTTTTTTTTTACAGGGGGAACAGAATCCGACGGCAAAAAAACAGCCGTCGGAATCCGTTCCCCCTGTATTTTTTACACAAGGAGGATCTTCTAATATCTATCAAAGTGCTCCAAATTATAAGGTCCCCACAGCCTAGTGGTCAGTTCACTGACATATAGAGCTGGTGACACAAGTTCAAGTCCCGGGTTGCAGAGTTTTTTTAATCCCATATTTTCCTATCATAATAAAAGTAAAAACTCTTAAATATTTTTCTTTAGACTGGTGCCAGATAAGCTCCATCCCCACACAAAATAAAATATAATTTTTTTTAAGCCAGTACATCAACACCTCTCATAAAGGGAGTGGCAGAATGGATTCCGTCAGATTTTTTTTTTTTTACAGGGGGAACAGAATCCGACGGCAAAAAAACAGCCGTCGGAATCCGTTCCCCCTGTATTTTTTACACAAGGAGGATCTTCTAATATCTATCAAAGTGCTGCATTTTTGAAAGAGCTTTCCTGTAGCTCAAAAAGTAGAGCATTGGTGCTTTCAATGCCAAGGTCATAGGTTCGATTCCCAGGGAAAGCGAAATTTGCCCAGTGGTCAGTCACTGACACATAGAGCTGGTGACACAAGTTCAAGTCCCGGGTTGCAGAGTTTTTTTAATCCCATATTTTCCTATCATAAAAAAAGTAAAAACTCTTAAATATTTTTCTTTAGACTGGTGCCAGATAAGCTCCATCCCCACACAAAATAAAATATGATTTTTTTTAAGCCAGTACATCAACACCTCTCATAAAGGGAGTGGCAGAATGGATTCCGTCAGATTTTTTTTTTTTTTACAGGGGGAACAGAATCCGACGGCAAAAAAACAGCCGTCGGAATCCGTTCCCCCTGTATTTTTTACACAAGGAGGATCTTCTAATATCTATCAAAGTGCTGCATTTTTGAAAGAGCTTTCCTGTAGCTCAAAAAGTAGAGCATTGGTGCTTTCAATGCCAAGGTCATAGGTTCGATTCCCAGGGAAAGCGAAATTTGCCCAGTGGTCAGTCACTGACACATAGAGCTGGTGACACAAGTTCAAGTCCCGGGTTGCAGAGTTTTTTTAATCCCATATTTTCCTATCATAAAAAAAGTAAAAACTCTTAAATATTTTTCTTTAGACTGGTGCCAGATAAGCTCCATCCCCACACAAAGTAAAATATGATTTTTTTTAAGCCAGTACATCAACACCTCTCATAAAGGGAGTGGCAAAACGGATTCCGTCAGATTTTTTTTTTTTTTTTTACAGGGGGAACAGAATCCGACGGCAAAAAAACAGCCGTCGGAATCCGTTCCCCCTGTATTTTTTTACACAAGGAGGATCTTCTAATATCTATCAAAGTGCTCCAAATTATAAGGTCCCCACAGCCTAGTGGTCAGTTCACTGACATATAGAGCTGGTGACACAAGTTCAAGTCCCGGGTTGCAGAGTTTTTTTAATCCCATATTTTCCTATCATAATAAAAGTAAAAACTCTTAAATATTTTTCTTTTGACTGGTGCCAGATAAGCTCCATCCCCACACAAAATAAAATATGATTTTTTTTAAGCCAGTACATCAACACCTCTCATAAAGGGAGTGGCAGAACGGATTCCGTCAGATTTTTTTTTTTTTTTTTTACAGGGGGAACAGAATCCGACGGCAAAAAAACAGCCGTCGGAATCCGTTCCCCCTGTATTTTTTACACAAGGAGGATCTTCTAATATCTATCAAAGTGCTCCAAATTATAAGGTCCCCACAGCCTAGTGGTCAGTTCACTGACATATAGAGCTGGTGATTCTTAGGTGACACAAGTTCAAGTCCCGGCTTGAAGAGTTTTTTTAATCCCATATTTTCCTATCATAATAAAAGTAAAAACTCTTAAATATTTTTCTTTTGACTGGTGCCAGATAAGCTCCATCCCCACACAAAATAAAATATGATTTTTTTTAAGCCAGTACATCAACACCTCTCATAAAGGGAGTGGCAGAACGGATTCCGTCAGATTTTTTTTTTTTTTTTTTACAGGGGGAACAGAATCCGACGGCAAAAAAACAGCCGTCGGAATCCGTTCCCCCTGTATTTTTTACACAAGGAGGATCTTCTAATATCTATCAAAGTGCTCCAAATTATAAGGTCCCCACAGCCTAGTGGTCAGTTCACTGACATATAGAGCTGGTGATTCTTAGGTGACACAAGTTCAAGTCCCGGCTTGAAGAGTTTTTTTAATCCCATATTTTCCTATCATAAAAAAAGTAAAAACTCTTAAATATTTTTCTTTAGACTGGTGCCAGATAAGCTCCATCCCCACACAAAATAAAATATGATTTTTTTTAAGCCAGTACATCAACACCTCTCATAAAGGGAGTGGCAAAACGGATTCCGTCAGATTTTTTTTTTTTTTTTTACAGGGGGAACAGAATCCGACGGCAAAAAAACAGCCGTCGGAATCCGTTCCCCCTGTATTTTTTACACAAGGAGGATCTTCTAATATCTATCAAAGTGCTGCATTTTTGAAAGAGCTTTCCTGTAGCTCAAAAAGTAGAGCATTGGTGCTTTCAATGCCAAGGTCATAGGTTCGATTCCCAGGGAAAGCGAAATTTGCCCAGTGGTCAGTCACTGACACATAGAGCTGGTGACACAAGTTCAAGTCCCGGGTTGCAGAGTTTTTTTAATCCCATATTTTCCTATCATAAAAAAAGTAAAAACTCTTAAATATTTTTCTTTAGACTGGTGCCAGATAAGCTCCATCCCCACACAAAGTAAAATATGATTTTTTTTAAGCCAGTACATCAACACCTCTCATAAAGGGAGTGGCAAAACGGATTCCGTCAGATTTTTTTTTTTTTTTTTACAGGGGGAACAGAATCCGACGGCAAAAAAACAGCCGTCGGAATCCGTTCCCCCTGTATTTTTTTACACAAGGAGGATCTTCTAATATCTATCAAAGTGCTCCAAATTATAAGGTCCCCACAGCCTAGTGGTCAGTTCACTGACATATAGAGCTGGTGACACAAGTTCAAGTCCCGGGTTGCAGAGTTTTTTTAATCCCATATTTTCCTATCATAATAAAAGTAAAAACTCTTAAATATTTTTCTTTTGACTGGTGCCAGATAAGCTCCATCCCCACACAAAATAAAATATGATTTTTTTTAAGCCAGTACATCAACACCTCTCATAAAGGGAGTGGCAGAACGGATTCCGTCAGATTTTTTTTTTTTTTTTTTACAGGGGGAACAGAATCCGACGGCAAAAAAACAGCCGTCGGAATCCGTTCCCCCTGTATTTTTTACACAAGGAGGATCTTCTAATATCTATCAAAGTGCTCCAAATTATAAGGTCCCCACAGCCTAGTGGTCAGTTCACTGACATATAGAGCTGGTGATTCTTAGGTGACACAAGTTCAAGTCCCGGCTTGAAGAGTTTTTTTAATCCCATATTTTCCTATCATGATAAAAGTAAAAACTCTTAAATATTTTTCTTTAGACTGGTGCCAGATAAGCTCCATCCCCACACAAAATAAAATATGATTTTTTTTAAGCCAGTACATCAACACCTCTCATAAAGGGAGTGGCAGAACGGATTCCGTCAGATTTTTTTTTTTTTTTTTTACAGGGGGAACAGAATCCGACGGCAAAAAAACAGCCGTCGGAATCCGTTCCCCCTGTATTTTTTACACAAGGAGGATCTTCTAATATCTATCAAAGTGCTCCAAATTATAAGGTCCCCACAGCCTAGTGGTCAGTTCACTGACATATAGAGCTGGTGATTCTTAGGTGACACAAGTTCAAGTCCCGGCTTGAAGAGTTTTTTTAATCCCATATTTTCCTATCATAATAAAAGTAAAAACTCTTAAATATTTTTCTTTAGACTGGTGCCAGATGAGATCCATCCCCACACAAAATAAAATATGATTGTTTTTAAGCCAGTACATCAACACCTCTCATAAAGGAAGTGGCAAAACGGATTCCGTCAGATTTTTTTTTTTTTTTTTACAGGGGGAACAGAATCCGACGGCAAAAAAACAGCCGTCGGAATCCGTTCCCCCTGTATTTTTTACACAAGGAGGATCTTCTAATATCTATCAAAGTGCTCCAAATTATAAGGTCCCCACAGCCTAGTGGTCAGTTCACTGACATATAGAGCTGGTGACACAAGTTCAAGTCCCGGGTTGCAGAGTTTTTTTAATCCCATATTTTCCTATCATAATAAAAGTAAAAACTCTTAAATATTTTTCTTTAGACTGGTGCCAGATAAGCTCCATCCCCACACAAAATAAAATATAATTTTTTTTAAGCCAGTACATCAACACCTCTCATAAAGGGAGTGGCAGAATGGATTCCGTCAGATTTTTTTTTTTTTACAGGGGGAACAGAATCCGACGGCAAAAAAACAGCCGTCGGAATCCGTTCCCCCTGTATTTTTTACACAAGGAGGATCTTCTAATATCTATCAAAGTGCTGCATTTTTGAAAGAGCTTTCCTGTAGCTCAAAAAGTAGAGCATTGGTGCTTGCAATGCCAAGGTCATAGGTTCGATTCCCAGGGAAAGCGAAATTTGCCCAGTGGTCAGTCACTGACACATAGAGCTGGTGACACAAGTTCAAGTCCCGGGTTGCAGAGTTTTTTTAATCCCATATTTTCCTATTATAAAAAAAGTAAAAACTCTTAAATATTTTTCTTTAGACTGGTGCCAGATAAGCTCCATCCCCACACAAAATAAAATATGATTTTTTTTAAGCCAGTACATCAACACCTCTCATAAAGGGAGTGGCAAAACGGATTCCGTCAGATTTTTTTTTTTTTTTTTACAGGGGGAACAGAATCCGACGGCAAAAAAACAGCCGTCGGAATCCGTTCCCCCTGTATTTTTTTACACAAGGAGGATCTTCTAATATCTATCAAAGTGCTCCAAATTATAAGGTCCCCACAGCCTAGTGGTCAGTTCACTGACATATAGAGCTGGTGACACAAGTTCAAGTCCTGGGTTGCAGAGTTTTTTTAATCCCATATTTTCCTATCATAATAAAAGTAAAAACTCTTAAATATTTTTCTTTAGACTGGTGCCAGATAAGCTCCATCCCCACACAAAATAAAATATAATTTTTTTTAAGCCAGTACATCAACACCTCTCATAAAGGGAGTGGCAGAATGGATTCCGTCAGATTTTTTTTTTTTTACAGGGGGAACAGAATCCGACGGCAAAAAAACAGCCGTCGGAATCCGTTCCCCCTGTATTTTTTACACAAGGAGGATCTTCTAATATCTATCAAAGTGCTGCATTTTTGAAAGAGCTTTCCTGTAGCTCAAAAAGTAGAGCATTGGTGCTTGCATTGCCAAGGTCATAGGTTCGATTCCCAGGGAAAGCGAAATTTGCCCAGTGGTCAGTCACTGACACATAGAGCTGGTGACACAAGTTCAAGTCCCGGGTTGCAGAGTTTTTTTAATCCCATATTTTCCTATCATAAAAAAAGTAAAAACTCTTAAATATTTTTCTTTAGACTGGTGCCAGATAAGCTCCATCCCCACACAAAATAAAATATGATTTTTTTTAAGCCAGTACATCAACACCTCTCATAAAGGGAGTGGCAGAACGGATTCCGTCAGATTTTTTTTTTTTTTTTTACAGGGGGAACAGAATCCGACGGCAAAAAAACAGCCGTCGGAATCCGTTCCCCCTGTATTTTTTACACAAGGAGGATCTTCTAATATCTATCAAAGTGCTGCATTTTTGAAAGAGCTTTCCTGTAGCTCAAAAAGTAGAGCATTGGTGCTTGCAATGCCAAGGTCATAGGTTCGATTCCCAGGGAAAGCGAAATTTGCCCAGTGGTCAGTCACTGACACATAGAGCTGGTGACACAAGTTCAAGTCCCGGGTTGCAGAGTTTTTTTAATCCCATATTTTCCTATCATAATAAAAGTAAAAACTCTTAAATATTTTTCTTTAGACTGGTGCCAGATAAGCTCCATCCCCACACAAAATAAAATATGATTTTTTTTAAGCCAGTACATCAACACCTCTCATAAAGGGAGTGGCAGAACGGATTCCGTCAGATTTTTTTTTTTTTTTTTACAGGGGGAACAGAATCCGACGGCAAAAAAACAGCCGTCGGAATCCGTTCCCCCTGTATTTTTTACACAAGGAGGATCTTCTAATATCTATCAAAGTGCTCCAAATTATAAGGTCCCCACAGCCTAGTGGTCAGTTCACTGACATATAGAGCTGGTGATTCTTAGGTGACACAAGTTCAAGTCCCGGCTTGAAGAGTTTTTTTAATCCCATATTTTCCTATCATAATAAAAGTAAAAACTCTTAAATATTTTTCTTTAGACTGGTGCCAGATAAGCTCCATCCCCACACAAAATAAAATATGATTTTTTTTAAGCCAGTACATCAACACCTCTCATAAAGGGAGTGGCAGAACGGATTCCGTCAGATTTTTTTTTTTTTTTTTACAGGGGGAACAGAATCCGACGGCAAAAAAACAGCCGTCGGAATCCGTTCCCCCTGTATTTTTTACACAAGGAGGATCTTCTAATATCTATCAAAGTGCTGCATTTTTGAAAGAGCTTTCCTGTAGCTCAAAAAGTAGAGCATTGGTGCTTGCAATGCCAAGGTCATAGGTTCGATTCCCAGGGAAAGCGAAATTTGCCCAGTGGTCAGTCACTGACACATAGAGCTGGTGACACAAGTTCAAGTCCCGGGTTGCAGAGTTTTTTTAATCCCATATTTTCCTATCATAATAAAAGTAAAAACTCTTAAATATTTTTCTTTAGACTGGTGCCAGATAAGCTCCATCCCCACACAAAATAAAATATGATTTTTTTTAAGCCAGTACATCAACACCTCTCATAAAGGGAGTGGCAGAACGGATTCCGTCAGATTTTTTTTTTTTTTTTTACAGGGGGAACAGAATCCGACGGCAAAAAAACAGCCGTCGGAATCCGTTCCCCCTGTATTTTTTACACAAGGAGGATCTTCTAATATCTATCAAAGTGCTCCAAATTATAAGGTCCCCACAGCCTAGTGGTCAGTTCACTGACATATAGAGCTGGTGATTCTTAGGTGACACAAGTTCAAGTCCCGGCTTGAAGAGTTTTTTTAATCCCATATTTTCCTATCATAATAAAAGTAAAAACTCTTAAATATTTTTCTTTAGACTGGTGCCAGATAAGCTCCATCCCCACACAAAATAAAATATGATTTTTTTTAAGCCAGTACATCAACACCTCTCATAAAGGGAGTGGCAGAACGGATTCCGTCAGATTTTTTTTTTTTTTTTTACAGGGGGAACAGAATCCGATGGCAAAAAAACAGCCGTCGGAATCCGTTCCCCCTGTATTTTTTACACAAGGAGGATCTTCTAATATCTATCAAAGTGCTCCAAATTATAAGGTCCCCACAGCCTAGTGGTCAGTTCACTGACATATAGAGCTGGTGATTCTTAGGTGACACAAGTTCAAGTCCCGGCTTGAAGAGTTTTTTTAATCCCATATTTTCCTATCATAATAAAAGTAAAAACTCTTAAATATTTTTCTTTAGACTGGTGCCAGATAAGCTCCATCCCCACACAAAATAAAATATGATTTTTTTTAAGCCAGTACATCAACACCTCTCATAAAGGGAGTGGCAGAACGGATTCCGTCAGATTTTTTTTTTTTTTTTACAGGGGGAACAGAATCCGACGGCAAAAAAACAGCCGTCGGAATCCGTTCCCCCTGTATTTTTTACACAAGGAGGATCTTCTAATATCTATCAAAGTGCTCAAAATTATAAGGTCCCCACAGCCTAGTGGTCAGTTCACTGACATATAGAGCTGGTGATTCTTAGGTGACACAAGTTCAAGTCCCGGCTTGAAGAGTTTTTTTAATCCCATATTTTCCTATCATAATAAAAGTAAAAACTCTTAAATATTTTTCTTTAGACTGGTGCCAGATAAGCTCCATCCCCACACAAAATAAAATATGATTTTTTTTAAGCCAGTACATCAACACCTCTCATAAAGGGAGTGGCAGAACGGATTCCGTCAGATTTTTTTTTTTTTTTTTACAGGGGGAACAGAATCCGACGGCAAAAAAACAGCCGTCGGAATCCGTTCCCCCTGTATTTTTTACACAAGGAGGATCTTCTAATATCTATCAAAGTGCTCCAAATTATAAGGTCCCCACAGCCTAGTGGTCAGTTCACTGACATATAGAGCTGGTGATTCTTAGGTGACACAAGTTCAAGTCCCGGCTTGAAGAGTTTTTTTAATCCCATATTTTCCTATCATAATAAAAGTAAAAACTCTTAAATATTTTTCTTTAGACTGGTGCCAGATAAGCTCCATCCCCACACAAAATAAAATATGATTTTTTTTAAGCCAGTACATCAACACCTCTCATAAAGGGAGTGGCAGAACGGATTCCGTCAGATTTTTTTTTTTTTTTTTACAGGGGGAACAGAATCCGACGGCAAAAAAACAGCCGTCGGAATCCGTTCCCCCTGTATTTTTTACACAAGGAGGATCTTCTAATATCTATCAAAGTGCTGCATTTTTGAAAGAGCTTTCCTGTAGCTCAAAAAGTAGAGCATTGGTGCTTGCAATGCCAAGGTCATAGGTTCGATTCCCAGGGAAAGCGAAATTTGCCCAGTGGTCAGTCACTGACACATAGAGCTGGTGACACAAGTTCAAGTCCCGGGTAGCAGAGTTTTTTTAATCCCATATTTTCCTATCATAAAAAAAGTAAAAACTCTTAAATATTTTTCTTTAGACTGGTGCCAGATAAGCTCCATCCCCACACAAAATAAAATATGATTTTTTTTAAGCCAGTACATCAACACCTCTCATAAAGGGAGTGGCAAAACGGATTCCGTCAGATTTTTTTTTTTTTTTTTACAGGGGGAACAGAATCCGACGGCAAAAAAACAGCCGTCGGAATCCGTTCCCCCTGTATTTTTTACACAAGGAGGATCTTCTAATATCTATCAAAGTGCTCCAAATTATAAGGTCCCCACAGCCTAGTGGTCAGTTCACTGACATATAGAGCTGGTGACACAAGTTCAAGTCCCGGGTTGCAGAGTTTTTTTAATCCCATATTTTCCTAACATAATAAAAGTAAAAACTCTTAAATATTTTTCTTTAGACTGGTGCCAGATAAGCTCCATCCCCACACAAAATAAAATATAATTTTTTTTAAGCCAGTACATCAACACCTCTCATAAAGGGAGTGGCAGAATGGATTCCGTCAGATTTTTTTTTTTTTACAGGGGGAACAGAATCCGACGGCAAAAAAACAGCCGTCGGAACCGTTCCCCCTGTATTTTTTACACAAGGAGGATCTTCTAATATCTATCAAAGTGCTCCAAATTATAAGGTCCCCACAGCCTAGTGGTCAGTTCACTGACATATAGAGCTGGTGACACAAGTTCAAGTCCCGGGTTGCAGAGTTTTTTTAATCCCATATTTTCCTATCATAATAAAAGTAAAAACTCTTAAATATTTTTCTTTAGACTGGTGCCAGATAAGCTCCATCCCCACACAAAATAAAATATAATTTTTTTTAAGCCAGTACATCAACACCTCTCATAAAGGGAGTGGCAGAATGGATTCCGTCAGATTTTTTTTTTTTTTTTTACAGGGGGAACAGAATCCGATGGCAAAAAAACAGCCGTCGGAATCCGTTCCCCCTGTATTTTTTACACAAGGAGGATCTTCTAATATCTATCAAAGTGCTCCAAATTATAAGGTCCCCACAGCCTAGTGGTCAGTTCACTGACATATAGAGCTGGTGACACAAGTTCAAATCCCGGGTTGCAGAGTTTTTTTAATCCCATATTTTCCTATCATAATAAAAGTAAAAACTCTTAAATATTTTTCTTTAGACTGGTGCCAGATAAGCTCCATCCCCACACAAAATAAAATATAATTTTTTTTAAGCCAGTACATCAACACCTCTCATAAAGGGAGTGGCAGAATGGATTCCGTCAGATTTTTTTTTTTTACAGGGGGAACAGAATCCGACGGCAAAAAAACAGCCGTCGGAATCCGTTCCCCCTGTATTTTTTACACAAGGAGGATCTTCTAATATCTATCAAAGTGCTCCAAATTATAAGGTCCCCACAGCCTAGTGGTCAGTTCACTGACATATAGAGCTGGTGATTCTTAGGTGACACAAGTTCAATTCCCGGCTTGAAGAGTTTTTTTAATCCCATATTTTCCTATCATAATAAAAGTAAAAACTCTTAAATATTTTTCTTTAGACTGGTGCCAGATAAGCTCCATCCCCACACAAAATAAAATATGATTTTTTTTAAGCCAGTACATCAACACCTCTCATAAAGGGAGTGGCAAAACGGATTCCGTCAGATTTTTTTTTTTTTTTTTACAGGGGGAACAGAATCCGATGGCAAAAAAACAGCCGTCGGAATCCGTTCCCCCTGTATTTTTTACACAAGGAGGATCTTCTAATATCTATCAAAGTGCTCCAAATTATAAGGTCCCCACAGCCTAGTGGTCAGTTCACTGACATATAGAGCTGGTGACACAAGTTCAAGTCCCGGGTTGCAGAGTTTTTTTAATCCCATATTTTCCTATCATAATAAAAGTAAAAACTCTTAAATATTTTTCTTTAGACTGGTGCCAGATAAGCTCCATCCCCACACAAAATAAAATATGATTTTTTTTTAAGCCAGTACATCAACACCTCTCATAAAGGGAGTGGCAGAACGGATTCCGTCAGATTTTTTTTTTTTTTTTTACAGGGGGAACAGAATCCGACGGCAAAAAAACAGCCGTCGGAATCCGTTCCCCCTGTATTTTTTACACAAGGAGGATCTTCTAATATCTATCAAAGTGCTCCAAATTATAAGGTCCCCACAGCCTAGTGGTCAGTTCACTGACATATAGAGCTGGTGATTCTTAGGTGACACAAGTTCAAGTCCTGGCTTGAAGAGTTTTTTTAATCCCATATTTTCCTATCATAATAAAAGTAAAAACTCTTAAATATTTTTCTTTAGACTGGTGCCAGATAAGCTCCATCCCCACACAAAATAAAATATGATTTTTTTTAAGCCAGTACATCAACACCTCTCATAAAGGGAGTGGCAGAACGGATTCCGTCAGATTTTTTTTTTTTTTTTTACAGGGGGAACAGAATCCGACGGCAAAAAAACAGCCGTCGGAATCCGTTCCCCCTGTATTTTTTACACAAGGAGGATCTTCTAATATCTGTGGGGACTCTTAAACTGACAAGTTCAAGTCCCGGCTTGAAGAGTTTTTTTAATCCCATATTTTCCTATCATAATAAAAGTAAAAACTCTTAAATATTTTTCTTTAGACTGGTGCCAGATAAGCTCCATCCCCACACAAAATAAAATATGATTTTTTTTAAGCCAGTACATCAACACCTCTCATAAAGGGAGTGGCAGAACGGATTCCGTCAGATTTTTTTTTTTTTACAGGGGGAACAGAATCCGACGGCAAAAAAACAGCCGTCGGAATCCGTTCCCCCTGTATTTTTTACACAAGGAGGATCTTCTAATATCTATCAAAGTGCTGCATTTCTGAAAGAGCTTTCCTGTAGCTCAAAAAGTAGAGCATTGGTGTTTGCAATGCCAAGGTCATAGGTTCGATTCCCATGGAAAGCGAAATTTGCCCAGTGGTCAGTCACTGACACATAGAGCTGGTGACATAAGTTCAAGTCCCGGGTTGCAGAGTTTTTTTAATCCCATATTTTCCTATCATAAAAAAAGTAAAAACTCTTAAATATTTTTCTTTAGACTGGTGCCAGATAAGCTCCATCCCCACACAAAATAAAATATGATTTTTTTTAAGCCAGTACATCAACACCTCTCATAAAGGGAGTGGCAGAACGGATTCCGTCAGATTTTTTTTTTTTTTTTTACAGGGGGAACAGAATCCGACGGCAAAAAAACAGCCGTCGGAATCCGTTCCCCCTGTATTTTTTACACAAGGAGGATCTTCTAATATCTATCAAAGTGCTGCATTTTTGAAAGAGCTTTCCTGTAGCTCAAAAAGTAGAGCATTGGTGCTTGCAATGCCAAGGTCATAGGTTCGATTCCCAGGGAAAGCGAAATTTGCCCAGTGGTCAGTCACTGACACATAGAGCTGGTGACACAAGTTCAAGTCCCGGGTTGCAGAGTTTTTTTAATCCCATATTTTCCTATCATAAAAAAAGTAAAAACTCTTAAATATTTTTCTTTAGACTGGTGCCAGATAAGCTCCATCCCCACACAAAATAAAATATGATTTTTTTTAAGCCAGTACATCAACACCTCTCATAAAGGGAGTGGCAGAACGGATTCCGTCAGATTTTTTTTTTTTTTTTTTACAGGGGGAACAGAATCCGACGGCAAAAAAACAGCCGTCGGAATCCGTTCCCCCTGTATTTTTTACACAAGGAGGATCTTCTAATATCTATCAAAGTGCTCCAAATTATAAGGTCCCCACAGCCTAGTGGTCAGTTCACTGACATATAGAGCTGGTGATTCTTAGGTGACACAAGTTCAAGTCCCGGCTTGAAGAGTTTTTTTAATCCCATATTTTCCTATCATAATAAAAGTAAAAACTCTTAAATATTTTTCTTTAGACTGGTGCCAGATAAGCTCCATCCCCACACAAAATAAAATATGATTTTTTTTAAGCCAGTACATCAACACCTCTCATAAAGGGAGTGGCAGAACGGATTCCGTCAGATTTTTTTTTTTTTTTTTACAGGGGGAACAGAATCCGACGGCAAAAAAACAGCCGTCGGAATCCGTTCCCCCTGTATTTTTTACACAAGGAGGATCTTCTAATATCTATCAAAGTGCTGCATTTTTGAAAGAGCTTTCCTGTAGCTCAAAAAGTAGAGCATTGGTGCTTGCAATGCCAAGGTCATAGGTTCGATTCCCAGGGAAAGCGAAATTTGCCCAGTGGTCAGTCACTGACACATAGAGCTGGTGACACAAGTTCAAGTCCCGGGTTGCAGAGTTTTTTTAATCCCATATTTTCCTATCATAAAAAAAGTAAAAACTCTTAAATATTTTTCTTTAGACTGGTGCCAGATAAGCTCCATCCCCACACAAAATAAAATATGATTTTTTTTAAGCCAGTACATCAACACCTCTCATAAAGGGAGTGGCAGAACGGATTCCGTCAGATTTTTTTTTTTTTTTTTACAGGGGGAACAGAATCCGACGGCAAAAAAACAGCCGTCGGAATCCGTTCCCCCTGTATTTTTTACACAAGGAGGATCTTCTAATATCTATCAAAGTGCTCCAAATTATAAGGTCCCCACAGCCTAGTGGTCAGTTCACTGACATATAGAGCTGGTGATTCTTAGGTGACACAAGTTCAAGTCCCGGCTTGAAGAGTTTTTTTAATCCCATATTTTCCTATCATAATAAAAGTAAAAACTCTTAAATATTTTTCTTTAGACTGGTGCCAGATAAGCTCCATCCCCACACAAAATAAAATATGATTTTTTTTAAGCCAGTACATCAACACCTCTCATAAAGGGAGTGGCAGAACGGATTCCGTCAGATTTTTTTTTTTTTTTTTACAGGGGGAACAGAATCCGACGGCAAAAAAACAGCCGTCGGAATCCGTTCCCCCTGTATTTTTTACACAAGGAGGATCTTCTAATATCTATCAAAGTGCTGCATTTTTGAAAGAGCTTTCCTGTAGCTCAAAAAGTAGAGCATTGGTGCTTGCAATGCCAAGGTCATAGGTTCGATTCCCAGGGAAAGCGAAATTTGCCCAGTGGTCAGTCACTGACACATAGAGCTGGTGACACAAGTTCAAGTCCCGGGTTGCAGAGTTTTTTTAATCCCATATTTTCCTATCATAAAAAAAGTAAAAACTCTTAAATATTTTTCTTTAGACTGGTGCCAGATAAGCTCCATCCCCACACAAAATAAAATATGATTTTTTTTAAGCCAGTACATCAACACCTCTCATAAAGGGAGTGGCAGAACGGATTCCGTCAGATTTTTTTTTTTTTTTTTACAGGGGGAACAGAATCCGACGGCAAAAAAACAGCCGTCGGAATCCGTTCCCCCTGTATTTTTTACACAAGGAGGATCTTCTAATATCTATCAAAGTGCTCCAAATTATAAGGTCCCCACAGCCTAGTGGTCAGTTCACTGACATATAGAGCTGGTGATTCTTAGGTGACACAAGTTCAAGTCCCGGCTTGAAGAGTTTTTTTAATCCCATATTTTCCTATCATAATAAAAGTAAAAACTCTTAAATATTTTTCTTTAGACTGGTGCCAGATAAGCTCCATCCCCACACAAAATAAAATATGATTTTTTTTAAGCCAGTACATCAACACCTCTCATAAAGGGAGTGGCAGAACGGATTCCGTCAGATTTTTTTTTTTTTTTTTACAGGGGGAACAGAATCCGACGGCAAAAAAACAGCCGTCGGAATCCGTTCCCCCTGTATTTTTTACACAAGGAGGATCTTCTAATATCTATCAAAGTGCTCCAAATTATAAGGTCCCCACAGCCTAGTGGTCAGTTCACTGACATATAGAGCTGGTGACACAAGTTCAAGTCCCGGGTTGCAGAGTTTTTTTAATCCCATATTTTCCTATCATAATAAAAGTAAAAACTCTTAAATATTTTTCTTTAGACTGGTGCCAGATAAGCTCCATCCCCACACAAAATAAAATATAATTTTTTTTAAGCCAGTACATCAACACCTCTCATAAAGGGAGTGGCAGAATGGATTCCGTCAGATTTTTTTTTTTTTACAGGGGGAACAGAATCCGACGGCAAAAAAACAGCCGTCGGAACCGTTCCCCCTGTATTTTTTACACAAGGAGGATCTTCTAATATCTATCAAAGTGCTGCATTTTTGAAAGAGCTTTCCTGTAGCTCAAAAAGTAGAGCATTGGTGCTTGCAATGCCAAGGTCATAGGTTCGATTCCCAGGGAAAGCGAAATTTGCCCAGTGGTCAGTCACTGACACATAGAGCTGGTGACACAAGTTCAAGTCCCGGGTTGCAGAGTTTTTTTAATCCCATATTTTCCTATCATAAAAAAAGTAAAAACTCTTAAATATTTTTCTTTAGACTGGTGCCAGATAAGCTCCATCCCCACACAAAATAAAATATGATTTTTTTTAAGCCAGTACATCAACACCTCTCATAAAGGGAGTGGCAGAACGGATTCCGTCAGATTTTTTTTTTTTTTTTTACAGGGGGAACAGAATCCGACGGCAAAAAAACAGCCGTCGGAATCCGTTCCCCCTGTATTTTTTACACAAGGAGGATCTTCTAATATCTATCAAAGTGCTCCAAATTATAAGGTCCCCACAGCCTAGTGGTCAGTTCACTGACATATAGAGCTGGTGACACAAGTTCAAGTCCCGGGTTGCAGAGTTTTTTTAATCCCATATTTTCCTATCATAATAAAAGTAAAAACTCTTAAATATTTTTCTTTAGACTGGTGCCAGATAAGCTCCATCCCCACACAAAATAAAATATAATTTTTTTTAAGCCAGTACATCAACACCTCTCATAAAGGGAGTGGCAGAATGGATTCCGTCAGATTTTATTTTTTTTACAGGGGGAACAGAATCCGACGGCAAAAAAACAGCCGTCGGAACCGTTCCCCCTGTATTTTTTACACAAGGAGGATCTTCTAATATCTATCAAAGTGCTGCATTTTTGAAAGAGCTTTCCTGTAGCTCAAAAAGTAGAGCATTGGTGCTTGCAATGCCAAGGTCATAGGTTCGATTCCCAGGGAAAGCGAAATTTGCCCAGTGGTCAGTCACTGACACATAGAGCTGGTGACACAAGTTCAAGTCCCGGGTTGCAGAGTTTTTTTAATCCCATATTTTCCTATCATAAAAAAAGTAAAAACTCTTAAATATTTTTCTTTAGACTGGTGCCAGATAAGCTCCATCCCCACACAAAATAAAATATGATTTTTTTTAAGCCAGTACATCAACACCTCTCATAAAGGGAGTGGCAGAACGGATTCCGTCAGATTTTTTTTTTTTTTTTTACAGGGGGAACAGAATCCGACGGCAAAAAAACAGCCGTCGGAATCCGTTCCCCCTGTATTTTTTACACAAGGAGGATCTTCTAATATCTATCAAAGTGCTCCAAATTATAAGGTCCCCACAGCCTAGTGGTCAGTTCACTGACATATAGAGCTGGTGACACAAGTTCAAGTCCCGGGTTGCAGAGTTTTTTTAATCCCATATTTTCCTATCATAAAAAAAGTAAAAACTCTTAAATATTTTTCTTTAGACTGGTGCCAGATAAGCTCCATCCCCACACAAAATAAAATATGATTTTTTTTAAGCCAGTACATCAACACCTCTCATAAAGGGAGTGGCAGAACGGATTCCGTCAGATTTTTTTTTTTTTTTTTACAGGGGGAACAGAATCCGACGGCAAAAAAACAGCCGTCGGAATCCGTTCCCCCTGTATTTTTTACACAAGGAGGATCTTCTAATATCTATCAAAGTGCTCCAAATTATAAGGTCCCCACAGCCTAGTGGTCAGTTCACTGACATATAGAGCTGGTGACACAAGTTCAAGTCCCGGGTTGCAGAGTTTTTTTAATCCCATATTTTCCTATCATAATAAAAGTAAAAACTCTTAAATATTTTTCTTTAGACTGGTGCCAGATAAGCTCCATCCCCACACAAAATAAAATATAATTTTTTTTAAGCCAGTACATCAACACCTCTCATAAAGGGAGTGGCAGAATGGATTCCGTCAGATTTTATTTTTTTTACAGGGGGAACAGAATCCGACGGCAAAAAAACAGCCGTCGGAATCCGTTCCCCCTGTATTTTTTACACAAGGAGGATCTTCTAATATCTATCAAAGTGCTCCAAATTATAAGGTCCCCACAGCCTAGTGGTCAGTTCACTGACATATAGAGCTGGTGATTCTTAGGTGACACAAGTTCAAGTCCCGGCTTGAAGAGTTTTTTTAATCCCATATTTTCCTATCATAATAAAAGTAAAAACTCTTAAATATTTTTCTTTAGACTGGTGCCAGATAAGCTCCATCCCCACACAAAATAAAATATGATTTTTTTTAAGCCAGTACATCAACACCTCTCATAAAGGGAGTGGCAGAACGGATTCCGTCAGATTTTTTTTTTTTTTTTTACAGGGGGAACAGAATCCGACGGCAAAAAAACAGCCGTCGGAATCCGTTCCCCCTGTATTTTTTACACAAGGAGGATCTTCTAATATCTATCAAAGTGCTCCAAATTATAAGGTCCCCACAGCCTAGTGGTCAGTTCACTGACATATAGAGCTGGTGACACAAGTTCAAGTCCCGGGTTGCAGAGTTTTTTTAATCCCATATTTTCCTATCATAATAAAAGTAAAAACTCTTAAATATTTTTCTTTAGACTGGTGCCAGATAAGCTCCATCCCCACACAAAATAAAATATAATTTTTTTTAAGCCAGTACATCAACACCTCTCATAAAGGGAGTGGCAGAATGGATTCCGTCAGATTTTTTTTTTTTTACAGGGGGAACAGAATCCGACGGCAAAAAAACAGCCGTCGGAACCGTTCCCCCTGTATTTTTTACACAAGGAGGATCTTCTAATATCTATCAAAGTGCTGCATTTTTGAAAGAGCTTTCCTGTAGCTCAAAAAGTAGAGCATTGGTGCTTGCAATGCCAAGGTCATAGGTTCGATTCCCAGGGAAAGCGAAATTTGCCCAGTGGTCAGTCACTGACACATAGAGCTGGTGACACAAGTTCAAGTCCCGGGTTGCAGAGTTTTTTTAATCCCATATTTTCCTATCATAAAAAAAGTAAAAACTCTTAAATATTTTTCTTTAGACTGGTGCCAGATAAGCTCCATCCCCACACAAAATAAAATATGATTTTTTTTAAGCCAGTACATCAACACCTCTCATAAAGGGAGTGGCAGAACGGATTCCGTCAGATTTTTTTTTTTTTTTTTACAGGGGGAACAGAATCCGACGGCAAAAAAACAGCCGTCGGAATCCGTTCCCCCTGTATTTTTTACACAAGGAGGATCTTCTAATATCTATCAAAGTGCTCCAAATTATAAGGTCCCCACAGCCTAGTGGTCAGTTCACTGACATATAGAGCTGGTGACACAAGTTCAAGTCCCGGGTTGCAGAGTTTTTTTAATCCCATATTTTCCTATCATAATAAAAGTAAAAACTCTTAAATATTTTTCTTTAGACTGGTGCCAGATAAGCTCCATCCCCACACAAAATAAAATATAATTTTTTTTAAGCCAGTACATCAACACCTCTCATAAAGGGAGTGGCAGAATGGATTCCGTCAGATTTTATTTTTTTTACAGGGGGAACAGAATCCGACGGCAAAAAAACAGCCGTCGGAACCGTTCCCCCTGTATTTTTTACACAAGGAGGATCTTCTAATATCTATCAAAGTGCTGCATTTTTGAAAGAGCTTTCCTGTAGCTCAAAAAGTAGAGCATTGGTGCTTGCAATGCCAAGGTCATAGGTTCGATTCCCAGGGAAAGCGAAATTTGCCCAGTGGTCAGTCACTGACACATAGAGCTGGTGACACAAGTTCAAGTCCCGGGTTGCAGAGTTTTTTTAATCCCATATTTTCCTATCATAAAAAAAGTAAAAACTCTTAAATATTTTTCTTTAGACTGGTGCCAGATAAGCTCCATCCCCACACAAAATAAAATATGATTTTTTTTAAGCCAGTACATCAACACCTCTCATAAAGGGAGTGGCAGAACGGATTCCGTCAGATTTTTTTTTTTTTTTTTACAGGGGGAACAGAATCCGACGGCAAAAAAACAGCCGTCGGAATCCGTTCCCCCTGTATTTTTTACACAAGGAGGATCTTCTAATATCTATCAAAGTGCTCCAAATTATAAGGTCCCCACAGCCTAGTGGTCAGTTCACTGACATATAGAGCTGGTGACACAAGTTCAAGTCCCGGGTTGCAGAGTTTTTTTAATCCCATATTTTCCTATCATAAAAAAAGTAAAAACTCTTAAATATTTTTCTTTAGACTGGTGCCAGATAAGCTCCATCCCCACACAAAATAAAATATGATTTTTTTTAAGCCAGTACATCAACACCTCTCATAAAGGGAGTGGCAGAACGGATTCCGTCAGATTTTTTTTTTTTTTTTTACAGGGGGAACAGAATCCGACGGCAAAAAAACAGCCGTCGGAATCCGTTCCCCCTGTATTTTTTACACAAGGAGGATCTTCTAATATCTATCAAAGTGCTCCAAATTATAAGGTCCCCACAGCCTAGTGGTCAGTTCACTGACATATAGAGCTGGTGACACAAGTTCAAGTCCCGGGTTGCAGAGTTTTTTTAATCCCATATTTTCCTATCATAATAAAAGTAAAAACTCTTAAATATTTTTCTTTAGACTGGTGCCAGATAAGCTCCATCCCCACACAAAATAAAATATAATTTTTTTTAAGCCAGTACATCAACACCTCTCATAAAGGGAGTGGCAGAATGGATTCCGTCAGATTTTATTTTTTTTACAGGGGGAACAGAATCCGACGGCAAAAAAACAGCCGTCGGAACCGTTCCCCCTGTATTTTTTACACAAGGAGGATCTTCTAATATCTATCAAAGTGCTGCATTTTTGAAAGAGCTTTCCTGTAGCTCAAAAAGTAGAGCATTGGTGCTTGCAATGCCAAGGTCATAGGTTCGATTCCCAGGGAAAGCGAAATTTGCCCAGTGGTCAGTCACTGACACATAGAGCTGGTGACACAAGTTCAAGTCCCGGGTTGCAGAGTTTTTTTAATCCCATATTTTCCTATCATAAAAAAAGTAAAAACTCTTAAATATTTTTCTTTAGACTGGTGCCAGATAAGCTCCATCCCCACACAAAATAAAATATGATTTTTTTTAAGCCAGTACATCAACACCTCTCATAAAGGGAGTGGCAGAACGGATTCCGTCAGATTTTTTTTTTTTTTTTTACAGGGGGAACAGAATCCGACGGCAAAAAAACAGCCGTCGGAATCCGTTCCCCCTGTATTTTTTACACAAGGAGGATCTTCTAATATCTATCAAAGTGCTCCAAATTATAAGGTCCCCACAGCCTAGTGGTCAGTTCACTGACATATAGAGCTGGTGATTCTTAGGTGACACAAGTTCAAGTCCCGGGTAGCAGAGTTTTTTTAATCCCATATTTTCCTATCATAATAAAAGTAAAAACTCTTAAATATTTTTCTTTAGACTGGTGCCAGATAAGCTCCATCCCCACACAAAATAAAATATGATTTTTTTTAAGCCAGTACATCAACACCTCTCATAAAGGGAGTGGCAGAACGGATTCCGTCAGATTTTTTTTTTTTTTTTTACAGGGGGAACAGAATCTGACGGCAAAAAAACAGCCGTCGGAATCCGTTCCCCCTGTATTTTTTACACAAGGAGGATCTTCTAATATCTATCAAAGTGCTGCATTTTTGAAAGAGCTTTCCTGTAGCTCAAAAAGTAGAGCATTGGTGCTTGCAATGCCAAGGTCATAGGTTCGATTCCCAGGGAAAGCGAAATTTGCCCAGTGGTCAGTCACTGACACATAGAGCTGGTGACACAAGTTCAAGTCCCGGGTAGCAGAGTTTTTTTAATCCCATATTTTCCTATCATAAAAAAAGTAAAAACTCTTAAATATTTTTCTTTAGACTGGTGCCAGATAAGCTCCATCCCCACACAAAATAAAATATGATTTTTTTTAAGCCAGTACATCAACACCTCTCATAAAGGGAGTGGCAAAACGGATTCCGTCAGATTTTTTTTTTTTTTTTTACAGGGGGAACAGAATCCGACGGCAAAAAAACAGCCGTCGGAATCCGTTCCCCCTGTATTTTTTACACAAGGAGGATCTTCTAATATCTATCAAAGTGCTCCAAATTATAAGGTCCCCACAGCCTAGTGGTCAGTTCACTGACATATAGAGCTGGTGATTCTTAGGTGACACAAGTTCAAGTCCCGGCTTGAAGAGTTTTTTTAATCCCATATTTTCCTATCATAATAAAAGTAAAAACTCTTAAATATTTTTCTTTAGACTGGTGCCAGATAAGCTCCATCCCCACACAAAATAAAATATGATTTTTTTTAAGCCAGTACATCAACACCTCTCATAAAGGGAGTGGCAGAACGGATTCCGTCAGATTTTTTTTTTTTTTTTTACAGGGGGAACAGAATCCGACGGCAAAAAAACAGCCGTCGGAATCCGTTCCCCCTGTATTTTTTACACAAGGAGGATCTTCTAATATCTATCAAAGTGCTCCAAATTATAAGGTCCCCACAGCCTAGTGGTCAGTTCACTGACATATAGAGCTGGTGATTCTTAGGTGACACAAGTTCAAGTCCCGGCTTGAAGAGTTTTTTTAATCCCATATTTTCCTATCATAATAAAAGTAAAAACTCTTAAATATTTTTCTTTAGACTGGTGCCAGATAAGCTCCATCCCCACACAAAATAAAATATGATTTTTTTTAAGCCAGTACATCAACACCTCTCATAAAGGGAGTGGCAGAACGGATTCCGTCAGATTTTTTTTTTTTTTTTTACAGGGGGAACAGAATCTGACGGCAAAAAAACAGCCGTCGGAATCCGTTCCCCCTGTATTTTTTACACAAGGAGGATCTTCTAATATCTATCAAAGTGCTCCAAATTATAAGGTCCCCACAGCCTAGTGGTCAGTTCACTGACATATAGAGCTGGTGATTCTTAGGTGACACAAGTTCAAGTCCCGGCTTGAAGAGTTTTTTTAATCCCATATTTTCCTATCATAATAAAAGTAAAAACTCTTAAATATTTTTCTTTAGACTGGTGCCAGATAAGCTCCATCCCCACACAAAATAAAATATGATTTTTTTTAAGCCAGTACATCAACACCTCTCATAAAGGGAGTGGCAGAACGGATTCCGTCAGATTTTTTTTTTTTTTTTACAGGGGGAACAGAATCCGACGGCAAAAAAACAGCCGTCGGAATCCGTTCCCCCTGTATTTTTTACACAAGGAGGATCTTCTAATATCTATCAAAGTGCTGCATTTTTGAAAGAGCTTTCCTGTAGCTCAAAAAGTAGAGAATTGGTGCTTGCAATGCCAAGGTCATAGGTTCGATTCCCAGGGAAAGCGAAATTTGCCCAGTGGTCAGTCACTGACACATAGAGCTGGTGACACAAGTTCAAGTCCCGGGTAGCAGAGTTTTTTTAATCCCATATTTTCCTATCATAAAAAAAGTAAAAACTCTTAAATATTTTTCTTTAGACTGGTGCCAGATAAGCTCCATCCCCACACAAAATAAAATATGATTTTTTTTAAGCCAGTACATCAACACCTCTCATAAAGGGAGTGGCAGAACGGATTCCGTCAGATTTTTTTTTTTTTTTTTACAGGGGGAACAGAATCCGACGGCAAAAAAACAGCCGTCGGAATCCGTTCCCCCTGTATTTTTTACACAAGGAGGATCTTCTAATATCTATCAAAGTGCTGCATTTTTGAAAGAGCTTTCCTGTAGCTCAAAAAGTAGAGCATTGGTGCTTGCAATGCCAAGGTCATAGGTTCGATTCCCAGGGAAAGCGAAATTTGCCCAGTGGTCAGTCACTGACACATAGAGCTGGTGACACAAGTTCAAGTCCCGGGTAGCAGAGTTTTTTTAATCCCATATTTTCCTATCATAAAAAAAGTAAAAACTCTTAAATATTTTTCTTTAGACTGGTGCCAGATAAGCTCCATCCCCACACAAAATAAAATATGATTTTTTTTAAGCCAGTACATCAACACCTCTCATAAAGGGAGTGGCAAAACGGATTCCGTCAGATTTTTTTTTTTTTTTTTACAGGGGGAACAGAATCCGACGGCAAAAAAACAGCCGTCGGAATCCGTTCCCCCTGTATTTTTTACACAAGGAGGATCTTCTAATATCTATCAAAGTGCTGCATTTTTGAAAGAGCTTTCCTGTAGCTCAAAAAGTAGAGCATTGGTGCTTGCAATGCCAAGGTCATAGGTTCGATTCCCAGGGAAAGCGAAATTTGCCCAGTGGTCAGTCACTGACACATAGAGCTGGTGACACAAGTTCAAGTCCCGGGTAGCAGAGTTTTTTTAATCCCATATTTTCCTATCATAAAAAAAGTAAAAACTCTTAAATATTTTTCTTTAGACTGGTGCCAGATAAGCTCCATCCCCACACAAAATAAAATATGATTTTTTTTAAGCCAGTACATCAACACCTCTCATAAAGGGAGTGGCAAAACGGATTCCGTCAGATTTTTTTTTTTTTTTTTACAGGGGGAACAGAATCCGACGGCAAAAAAACAGCCGTCGGAATCCGTTCCCCCTGTATTTTTTACACAAGGAGGATCTTCTAATATCTATCAAAGTGCTCCAAATTATAAGGTCCCCACAGCCTAGTGGTCAGTTCACTGACATATAGAGCTGGTGACACAAGTTCAAGTCCCGGGTTGCAGAGTTTTTTTAATCCCATATTTTCCTATCATAATAAAAGTAAAAACTCTTAAATATTTTTCTTTAGACTGGTGCCAGATAAGCTCCATCCCCACACAAAATAAAATATAATTTTTTTTAAGCCAGTACATCAACACCTCTCATAAAGGGAGTGGCAGAATGGATTCCGTCAGATTTTTTTTTTTTTACAGGGGGAACAGAATCCGACGGCAAAAAAACAGCCGTCGGAACCGTTCCCCCTGTATTTTTTACACAAGGAGGATCTTCTAATATCTATCAAAGTGCTGCATTTTTGAAAGAGCTTTCCTGTAGCTCAAAAAGTAGAGCATTGGTGCTTGCAATGCCAAGGTCATAGGTTCGATTCCCAGGGAAAGCGAAATTTGCCCAGTGGTCAGTCACTGACACATAGAGCTGGTGACACAAGTTCAAGTCCCGGGTAGCAGAGTTTTTTTAATCCCATATTTTCCTATCATAAAAAAAGTAAAAACTCTTAAATATTTTTCTTTAGACTGGTGCCAGATAAGCTCCATCCCCACACAAAATAAAATATGATTTTTTTTAAGCCAGTACATCAACACCTCTCATAAAGGGAGTGGCAAAACGGATTCCGTCAGATTTTTATTTATTTTTTTACAGGGGGAACAGAATCCGACGGCAAAAAAACAGCCGTCGGAATCCGTTCCCCCTGTATTTTTTACACAAGGAGGATCTTCTAATATCTATCAAAGTGCTCCAAATTATAAGGTCCCCACAGCCTAGTGGTCAGTTCACTGACATATAGAGCTGGTGACACAAGTTCAAGTCCCGGGTTGCAGAGTTTTTTTAATCCCATATTTTCCTATCATAATAAAAGTAAAAACTCTTAAATATTTTTCTTTAGACTGGTGCCAGATAAGCTCCATCCCCACACAAAATAAAATATATTTTTTTTTAAGCCAGTACATCAACACCTCTCATAAAGGGAGTGGCAGAATGGATTCCGTCAGATTTTTTTTTTTTTTTTTACAGGGGGAACAGAATCCGATGGCAAAAAAACAGCCGTCGGAATCCGTTCCCCCTGTATTTTTTACACAAGGAGGATCTTCTAATATCTATCAAAGTGCTCCAAATTATAAGGTCCCCACAGCCTAGTGGTCAGTTCACTGACATATAGAGCTGGTGACACAAGTTCAAGTCCCGGGTTGCAGAGTTTTTTTAATCCCATATTTTCCTATCATAATAAAAGTAAAAACTCTTAAATATTTTTCTTTAGACTGGTGCCAGATAAGCTCCATCCCCACACAAAATAAAATATAATTTTTTTTAAGCCAGTACATCAACACCTCTCATAAAGGGAGTGGCAGAATGGATTCCGTCAGATTTTTTTTTTTTTACAGGGGGAACAGAATCCGACGGCAAAAAAACAGCCGTCGGAACCGTTCCCCCTGTATTTTTTACACAAGGAGGATCTTCTAATATCTATCAAAGTGCTGCATTTTTGAAAGAGCTTTCCTGTAGCTCAAAAAGTAGAGCATTGGTGCTTGCAATGCCAAGGTCATAGGTTCGATTCCCAGGGAAAGCGAAATTTGCCCAGTGGTCAGTCACTGACACATAGAGCTGGTGACACAAGTTCAAGTCCCGGGTAGCAGAGTTTTTTTAATCCCATATTTTCCTATCATAAAAAAAGTAAAAACTCTTAAATATTTTTCTTTAGACTGGTGCCAGATAAGCTCCATCCCCACACAAAATAAAATATGATTTTTTTTAAGCCAGTACATCAACACCTCTCATAAAGGGAGTGGCAAAACGGATTCCGTCAGATTTTTATTTATTTTTTTACAGGGGGAACAGAATCCGACGGCAAAAAAACAGCCGTCGGAATCCGTTCCCCCTGTATTTTTTACACAAGGAGGATCTTCTAATATCTATCAAAGTGCTCCAAATTATAAGGTCCCCACAGCCTAGTGGTCAGTTCACTGACATATAGAGCTGGTGACACAAGTTCAAGTCCCGGGTTGCAGAGTTTTTTTAATCCCATATTTTCCTATCATAATAAAAGTAAAAACTCTTAAATATTTTTCTTTAGACTGGTGCCAGATAAGCTCCATCCCCACACAAAATAAAATATATTTTTTTTTAAGCCAGTACATCAACACCTCTCATAAAGGGAGTGGCAGAATGGATTCCGTCAGATTTTTTTTTTTTTTTTTACAGGGGGAACAGAATCCGATGGCAAAAAAACAGCCGTCGGAATCCGTTCCCCCTGTATTTTTTACACAAGGAGGATCTTCTAATATCTATCAAAGTGCTCCAAATTATAAGGTCCCCACAGCCTAGTGGTCAGTTCACTGACATATAGAGCTGGTGACACAAGTTCAAGTCCCGGGTTGCAGAGTTTTTTTAATCCCATATTTTCCTATCATAATAAAAGTAAAAACTCTTAAATATTTTTCTTTAGACTGGTGCCAGATAAGCTCCATCCCCACACAAAATAAAATATAATTTTTTTTAAGCCAGTACATCAACACCTCTCATAAAGGGAGTGGCAGAATGGATTCCGTCAGATTTTTTTTTTTTACAGGGGGAACAGAATCCGACGGCAAAAAAACAGCCGTCGGAATCCGTTCCCCCTGTATTTTTTACACAAGGAGGATCTTCTAATATCTATCAAAGTGCTCCAAATTATAAGGTCCCCACAGCCTAGTGGTCAGTTCACTGACATATAGAGCTGGTGATTCTTAGGTGACACAAGTTCAATTCCCGGCTTGAAGAGTTTTTTTAATCCCATATTTTCCTATCATAATAAAAGTAAAAACTCTTAAATATTTTTCTTTAGACTGGTGCCAGATAAGCTCCATCCCCACACAAAATAAAATATGATTTTTTTTAAGCCAGTACATCAACACCTCTCATAAAGGGAGTGGCAAAACGGATTCCGTCAGATTTTTTTTTTTTTTTTTACAGGGGGAACAGAATCCGATGGCAAAAAAACAGCCGTCGGAATCCGTTCCCCCTGTATTTTTTACACAAGGAGGATCTTCTAATATCTATCAAAGTGCTCCAAATTATAAGGTCCCCACAGCCTAGTGGTCAGTTCACTGACATATAGAGCTGGTGACACAAGTTCAAGTCCCGGGTTGCAGAGTTTTTTTAATCCCATATTTTCCTATCATAATAAAAGTAAAAACTCTTAAATATTTTTCTTTAGACTGGTGCCAGATAAGCTCCATCCCCACACAAAATAAAATATGATTTTTTTTAAGCCAGTACATCAACACCTCTCATAAAGGGAGTGGCAAAACGGATTCCGTCAGATTTTTATTTATTTTTTTACAGGGGGAACAGAATCCGACGGCAAAAAAACAGCCGTCGGAATCCGTTCCCCCTGTATTTTTTACACAAGGAGGATCTTCTAATATCTATCAAAGTGCTCCAAATTATAAGGTCCCCACAGCCTAGTGGTCAGTTCACTGACATATAGAGCTGGTGACACAAGTTCAAGTCCCGGGTTGCAGAGTTTTTTTAATCCCATATTTTCCTATCATAATAAAAGTAAAAACTCTTAAATATTTTTCTTTAGACTGGTGCCAGATAAGCTCCATCCCCACACAAAATAAAATATAATTTTTTTTAAGCCAGTACATCAACACCTCTCATAAAGGGAGTGGCAGAATGGATTCCGTCAGATTTTTTTTTTTTTTTTTACAGGGGGAACAGAATCCGATGGCAAAAAAACAGCCGTCGGAATCCGTTCCCCCTGTATTTTTTACACAAGGAGGATCTTCTAATATCTATCAAAGTGCTCCAAATTATAAGGTCCCCACAGCCTAGTGGTCAGTTCACTGACATATAGAGCTGGTGACACAAGTTCAAGTCCCGGGTTGCAGAGTTTTTTTAATCCCATATTTTCCTATCATAATAAAAGTAAAAACTCTCAAATATTTTTCTTTAGACTGGTGCCAGATAAGCTCCATCCCCACACAAAATAAAATATAATTTTTTTTAAGCCAGTACATCAACACCTCTCATAAAGGGAGTGGCAGAATGGATTCCGTCAGATTTTTTTTTTTTACAGGGGGAACAGAATCCGACGGCAAAAAAACAGCCGTCGGAATCCGTTCCCCCTGTATTTTTTACACAAGGAGGATCTTCTAATATCTATCAAAGTGCTCCAAATTATAAGGTCCCCACAGCCTAGTGGTCAGTTCACTGACATATAGAGCTGGTGATTCTTAGGTGACACAAGTTCAATTCCCGGCTTGAAGAGTTTTTTTAATCCCATATTTTCCTATCATAAAAAAAGTAAAAACTCTTAAATATTTTTCTTTAGACTGGTGCCAGATAAGCTCCATCCCCACACAAAATAAAATATGATTTTTTTAAGCCAGTACATCAACACCTCTCATAAAGGGAGTGGCAGAACGGATTCCGTCAGATTTTTTTTTTTTTTTTTACAGGGGGAACAGAATCCGACGGCAAAAAAACAGCCGTCGGAATCCGTTCCCCCTGTATTTTTTACACAAGGAGGATCTTCTAATATCTATCAAAGTGCTCCAAGTTATAAGGTCCCCACAGCCTAGTGGTCAGTTCACTGACATATAGAGCTGGTGACACAAGTTCAAGTCCCGGGTTGCAGAGTTTTTTTAATCCCATATTTTCCTATCATAATAAAAGTAAAAACTCTTAAATATTTTTCTTTAGACTGGTGCCAGATAAGCTCCATCCCCACACAAAATAAAATATGATTTTTTTTTAAGCCAGTACATCAACACCTCTCATAAAGGGAGTGGCAGAACGGATTCCGTCAGATTTTTTTTTTTTTTTTTACAGGGGGAACAGAATCCGACGGCAAAAAAACAGCCGTCGGAATCCGTTCCCCCTGTATTTTTTACACAAGGAGGATCTTCTAATATCTATCAAAGTGCTCCAAATTATAAGGTCCCCACAGCCTAGTGGTCAGTTCACTGACATATAGAGCTGGTGATTCTTAGGTGACACAAGTTCAAGTCCCGGCTTGAAGAGTTTTTTTAATCCCATATTTTCCTATCATAATAAAAGTAAAAACTCTTAAATATTTTTCTTTAGACTGGTGCCAGATAAGCTCCATCCCCACACAAAATAAAATATGATTTTTTTTAAGCCAGTACATCAACACCTCTCATAAAGGGAGTGGCAGAACGGATTCCGTCAGATTTTTTTTTTTTTTTTTACAGGGGGAACAGAATCCGACGGCAAAAAAACAGCCGTCGGAATCCGTTCCCCCTGTATTTTTTACACAAGGAGGATCTTCTAATATCTGTGGGGACTCTTAAACTGACAAGTTCAAGTCCCGGCTTGAAGAGTTTTTTTAATCCCATATTTTCCTATCATAATAAAAGTAAAAACTCTTAAATATTTTTCTTTAGACTGGTGCCAGATAAGCTCCATCCCCACAAAAAATAAAATATGATTTTTTTTAAGCCAGTACATCAACACCTCTCATAAAGGGAGTGGCAGAACGGATTCCGTCAGATTTTTTTTTTTTTACAGGGGGAACAGAATCCGACGGCAAAAAAACAGCCGTCGGAATCCGTTCCCCCTGTATTTTTTACACAAGGAGGATCTTCTAATATCTATCAAAGTGCTGCATTTCTGAAAGAGCTTTCCTGTAGCTCAAAAAGTAGAGCATTGGTGCTTGCAATGCCAAGGTCATAGGTTCGATTCCCATGGAAAGCGAAATTTGCCCAGTGGTCAGTCACTGACACATAGAGCTGGTGACATAAGTTCAAGTCCCGGGTTGCAGAGTTTTTTTAATCCCATATTTTCCTATCATAAAAAAAGTAAAAACTCTTAAATATTTTTCTTTAGACTGGTGCCAGATAAGCTCCATCCCCACACAAAATAAAATATGATTTTTTTTAAGCCAGTACATCAACACCTCTCATAAAGGGAGTGGCAGAACGGATTCCGTCAGATTTTTTTTTTTTTTTTTACAGGGGGAACAGAATCCGACGGCAAAAAAACAGCCGTCGGAATCCGTTCCCCCTGTATTTTTTACACAAGGAGGATCTTCTAATATCTATCAAAGTGCTCCAAATTATAAGGTCCCCACAGCCTAGTGGTCAGTTCACTGACATATAGAGCTGGTGATTCTTAGGTGACACAAGTTCAAGTCCCGGCTTGACGAGTTTTTTTAATCCCATATTTTCCTATCATAATAAAAGTAAAAACTCTTAAATATTTTTCTTTAGACTGGTGCCAGATAAGCTCCATCCCCACACAAAATAAAATATGATTTTTTTTAAGCCAGTACATCAACACCTCTCATAAAGGGAGTGGCAGAACGGATTCCGTCAGATTTTTTTTTTTTTTTTTTACAGGGGGAACAGAATCCGACGGCAAAAAAACAGCCGTCGGAATCCGTTCCCCCTGTATTTTTTACACAAGGAGGATCTTCTAATATCTATCAAAGTGCTGCATTTTTGAAAGAGCTTTCCTGTAGCTCAAAAAGTAGAGCATTGGTGCTTGCAATGCCAAGGTCATAGGTTCGATTCCCAGGGAAAGCGAAATTTGCCCAGTGGTCAGTCACTGACACATAGAGCTGGTGACACAAGTTCAAGTCCCGGGTAGCAGAGTTTTTTTAATCCCATATTTTCCTATCATAAAAAAAGTAAAAACTCTTAAATATTTTTCTTTAGACTGGTGCCAGATAAGCTCCATCCCCACACAAAATAAAATATGATTTTTTTTAAGCCAGTACATCAACACCTCTCATAAAGGGAGTGGCAAAACGGATTCCGTCAGATTTTTTTTTTTTTTTTTACAGGGGGAACAGAATCCGACGGCAAAAAAACAGCCGTCGGAATCCGTTCCCCCTGTATTTTTTACACAAGGAGGATCTTCTAATATCTATCAAAGTGCTCCAAATTATAAGGTCCCCACAGCCTAGTGGTCAGTTCACTGACATATAGAGCTGGTGACACAAGTTCAAGTCCCGGGTTGCAGAGTTTTTTTAATCCCATATTTTCCTATCATAATAAAAGTAAAAACTCTTAAATATTTTTCTTTAGACTGGTGCCAGATAAGCTCCATCCCCACACAAAATAAAATATAATTTTTTTTAAGCCAGTACATCAACACCTCTCATAAAGGGAGTGGCAGAATGGATTCCGTCAGATTTTTTTTTTTTTACAGGGGGAACAGAATCCGACGGCAAAAAAACAGCCGTCGGAATCCGTTCCCCCTGTATTTTTTACACAAGGAGGATCTTCTAATATCTATCAAAGTGCTCCAAATTATAAGGTCCCCACAGCCTAGTGGTCAGTTCACTGACATATAGAGCTGGTGATTCTTAGGTGACACAAGTTCAAGTCCCGGCTTGACGAGTTTTTTTAATCCCATATTTTCCTATCATAATAAAAGTAAAAACTCTTAAATATTTTTCTTTAGACTGGTGCCAGATAAGCTCCATCCCCACACAAAATAAAATATGATTTTTTTTAAGCCAGTACATCAACACCTCTCATAAAGGGAGTGGCAGAACGGATTCCGTCAGATTTTTTTTTTTTTTTTTTACAGGGGGAACAGAATCCGACGGCAAAAAAACAGCCGTCGGAATCCGTTCCCCCTGTATTTTTTACACAAGGAGGATCTTCTAATATCTATCAAAGTGCTGCATTTTTGAAAGAGCTTTCCTGTAGCTCAAAAAGTAGAGCATTGGTGCTTGCAATGCCAAGGTCATAGGTTCGATTCCCAGGGAAAGCGAAATTTGCCCAGTGGTCAGTCACTGACACATAGAGCTGGTGACACAAGTTCAAGTCCCGGGTAGCAGAGTTTTTTTAATCCCATATTTTCCTATCATAAAAAAAGTAAAAACTCTTAAATATTTTTCTTTAGACTGGTGCCAGATAAGCTCCATCCCCACACAAAATAAAATATGATTTTTTTTAAGCCAGTACATCAACACCTCTCATAAAGGGAGTGGCAAAACGGATTCCGTCAGATTTTTTTTTTTTTTTTTACAGGGGGAACAGAATCCGACGGCAAAAAAACAGCCGTCGGAATCCGTTCCCCCTGTATTTTTTACACAAGGAGGATCTTCTAATATCTATCAAAGTGCTCCAAATTATAAGGTCCCCACAGCCTAGTGGTCAGTTCACTGACATATAGAGCTGGTGACACAAGTTCAAGTCCCGGGTTGCAGAGTTTTTTTAATCCCATATTTTCCTATCATAATAAAAGTAAAAACTCTTAAATATTTTTCTTTAGACTGGTGCCAGATAAGCTCCATCCCCACACAAAATAAAATATAATTTTTTTTAAGCCAGTACATCAACACCTCTCATAAAGGGAGTGGCAGAATGTATTCCGTCAGATTTTTTTTTTTTTACAGGGGGAACAGAATCCGACGGCAAAAAAACAGCCGTCGGAATCCGTTCCCCCTGTATTTTTTACACAAGGAGGATCTTCTAATATCTATCAAAGTGCTCCAAATTATAAGGTCCCCACAGCCTAGTGGTCAGTTCACTGACATATAGAGCTGGTGACACAAGTTCAAGTCCCGGGTTGCAGAGTTTTTTTAATCCCATATTTTCCTATCATAATAAAAGTAAAAACTCTTAAATATTTTTCTTTAGACTGGTGCCAGATAAGCTCCATCCCCACACAAAATAAAATATAATTTTTTTTAAGCCAGTACATCAACACCTCTCATAAAGGGAGTGGCAGAATGGATTCCGTCAGATTTTTTTTTTTTTACAGGGGGAACAGAATCCGACGGCAAAAAAACAGCCGTCGGAACCGTTCCCCCTGTATTTTTTACACAAGGAGGATCTTCTAATATCTATCAAAGTGCTGCATTTTTGAAAGAGCTTTCCTGTAGCTCAAAAAGTAGAGCATTGGTGCTTGCAATGCCAAGGTCATAGGTTCGATTCCCAGGGAAAGCGAAATTTGCCCAGTGGTCAGTCACTGACACATAGAGCTGGTGACACAAGTTCAAGTCCCGGGTAGCAGAGTTTTTTTAATCCCATATTTTCCTATCATAAAAAAAGTAAAAACTCTTAAATATTTTTCTTTAGACTGGTGCCAGATAAGCTCCATCCCCACACAAAATAAAATATGATTTTTTTTAAGCCAGTACATCAACACCTCTCATAAAGGGAGTGGCAAAACGGATTCCGTCAGATTTTTATTTATTTTTTTACAGGGGGAACAGAATCCGACGGCAAAAAAACAGCCGTCGGAATCCGTTCCCCCTGTATTTTTTACACAAGGAGGATCTTCTAATATCTATCAAAGTGCTCCAAATTATAAGGTCCCCACAGCCTAGTGGTCAGTTCACTGACATATAGAGCTGGTGACACAAGTTCAAGTCCCGGGTTGCAGAGTTTTTTTAATCCCATATTTTCCTATCATAATAAAAGTAAAAACTCTTAAATATTTTTCTTTAGACTGGTGCCAGATAAGCTCCATCCCCACACAAAATAAAATATAATTTTTTTTAAGCCAGTACATCAACACCTCTCATAAAGGGAGTGGCAGAATGGATTCCGTCAGATTTTTTTTTTTTTACAGGGGGAACAGAATCCGACGGCAAAAAAACAGCCGTCGGAATCCGTTCCCCCTGTATTTTTTACACAAGGAGGATCTTCTAATATCTATCAAAGTGCTCCAAATTATAAGGTCCCCACAGCCTAGTGGTCAGTTCACTGACATATAGAGCTGGTGACACAAGTTCAAGTCCCGGGTTGCAGAGTTTTTTTAATCCCATATTTTCCTATCATAATAAAAGTAAAAACTCTTAAATATTTTTCTTTAGACTGGTGCCAGATAAGCTCCATCCCCACACAAAATAAAATATAATTTTTTTTAAGCCAGTACATCAACACCTCTCATAAAGGGAGTGGCAGAATGGATTCCGTCAGATTTTTTTTTTTTTACAGGGGGAACAGAATCCGACGGCAAAAAAACAGCCGTCGGAACCGTTCCCCCTGTATTTTTTACACAAGGAGGATCTTCTAATATCTATCAAAGTGCTGCATTTTTGAAAGAGCTTTCCTGTAGCTCAAAAAGTAGAGCATTGGTGCTTGCAATGCCAAGGTCATAGGTTCGATTCCCAGGGAAAGCGAAATTTGCCCAGTGGTCAGTCACTGACACATAGAGCTGGTGACACAAGTTCAAGTCCCGGGTAGCAGAGTTTTTTTAATCCCATATTTTCCTATCATAAAAAAAGTAAAAACTCTTAAATATTTTTCTTTAGACTGGTGCCAGATAAGCTCCATCCCCACACAAAATAAAATATGATTTTTTTTAAGCCAGTACATCAACACCTCTCATAAAGGGAGTGGCAAAACGGATTCCGTCAGATTTTTATTTATTTTTTTACAGGGGGAACAGAATCCGACGGCAAAAAAACAGCCGTCGGAATCCGTTCCCCCTGTATTTTTTACACAAGGAGGATCTTCTAATATCTATCAAAGTGCTCCAAATTATAAGGTCCCCACAGCCTAGTGGTCAGTTCACTGACATATAGAGCTGGTGACACAAGTTCAAGTCCCGGGTTGCAGAGTTTTTTTAATCCCATATTTTCCTATCATAATAAAAGTAAAAACTCTTAAATATTTTTCTTTAGACTGGTGCCAGATAAGCTCCATCCCCACACAAAATAAAATATAATTTTTTTTAAGCCAGTACATCAACACCTCTCATAAAGGGAGTGGCAGAATGGATTCCGTCAGATTTTTTTTTTTTTACAGGGGGAACAGAATCCGACGGCAAAAAAACAGCCGTCGGAACCGTTCCCCCTGTATTTTTTACACAAGGAGGATCTTCTAATATCTATCAAAGTGCTGCATTTTTGAAAGAGCTTTCCTGTAGCTCAAAAAGTAGAGCATTGGTGCTTGCAATGCCAAGGTCATAGGTTCGATTCCCAGGGAAAGCGAAATTTGCCCAGTGGTCAGTCACTGACACATAGAGCTGGTGACACAAGTTCAAGTCCCGGGTTGCAGAGTTTTTTTAATCCCATATTTTCCTATCATAAAAAAAGTAAAAACTCTTAAATATTTTTCTTTAGACTGGTGCCAGATAAGCTCCATCCCCACACAAAATAAAATATGATTTTTTTTAAGCCAGTACATCAACACCTCTCATAAAGGGAGTGGCAGAACGGATTCCGTCAGATTTTTTTTTTTTTTTTTACAGGGGGAACAGAATCCGACGGCAAAAAAACAGCCGTCGGAATCCGTTCCCCCTGTATTTTTTACACAAGGAGGATCTTCTAATATCTATCAAAGTGCTCCAAATTATAAGGTCCCCACAGCCTAGTGGTCAGTTCACTGACATATAGAGCTGGTGACACAAGTTCAAGTCCCGGGTTGCAGAGTTTTTTTAATCCCATATTTTCCTATCATAATAAAAGTAAAAACTCTTAAATATTTTTCTTTAGACTGGTGCCAGATAAGCTCCATCCCCACACAAAATAAAATATAATTTTTTTTAAGCCAGTACATCAACACCTCTCATAAAGGGAGTGGCAGAATGGATTCCGTCAGATTTTTTTTTTTTTACAGGGGGAACAGAATCCGACGGCAAAAAAACAGCCGTCGGAACCGTTCCCCCTGTATTTTTTACACAAGGAGGATCTTCTAATATCTATCAAAGTGCTGCATTTTTGAAAGAGCTTTCCTGTAGCTCAAAAAGTAGAGCATTGGTGCTTGCAATGCCAAGGTCATAGGTTCGATTCCCAGGGAAAGCGAAATTTGCCCAGTGGTCAGTCACTGACACATAGAGCTGGTGACACAAGTTCAAGTCCCGGGTTGCAGAGTTTTTTTAATCCCATATTTTCCTATCATAAAAAAAGTAAAAACTCTTAAATATTTTTCTTTAGACTGGTGCCAGATAAGCTCCATCCCCACACAAAATAAAATATGATTTTTTTTAAGCCAGTACATCAACACCTCTCATAAAGGGAGTGGCAGAACGGATTCCGTCAGATTTTTTTTTTTTTTTTTACAGGGGGAACAGAATCCGACGGCAAAAAAACAGCCGTCGGAATCCGTTCCCCCTGTATTTTTTACACAAGGAGGATCTTCTAATATCTATCAAAGTGCTCCAAATTATAAGGTCCCCACAGCCTAGTGGTCAGTTCACTGACATATAGAGCTGGTGATTCTTAGGTGACACAAGTTCAAGTCCCGGCTTGAAGAGTTTTTTTAATCCCATATTTTCCTATCATAAAAAAAGTAAAAACTCTTAAATATTTTTCTTTAGACTGGTGCCAGATAAGCTCCATCCCCACACAAAATAAAATATGATTTTTTTTAAGCCAGTACATCAACACCTCTCATAAAGGGAGTGGCAGAACGGATTCCGTCAGATTTTTTTTTTTTTTTTTACAGGGGGAACAGAATCCGACGGCAAAAAAACAGCCGTCGGAATCCGTTCCCCCTGTATTTTTTACACAAGGAGGATCTTCTAATATCTATCAAAGTGCTCCAAATTATAAGGTCCCCACAGCCTAGTGGTCAGTTCACTGACATATAGAGCTGGTGATTCTTAGGTGACACAAGTTCAAGTCCCGGCTTGACGAGTTTTTTTAATCCCATATTTTCCTATCATAATAAAAGTAAAAACTCTTAAATATTTTTCTTTAGACTGGTGCCAGATAAGCTCCATCCCCACACAAAATAAAATATGATTTTTTTTAAGCCAGTACATCAACACCTCTCATAAAGGGAGTGGCAGAACGGATTCCGTCAGATTTTTTTTTTTTTTTTTACAGGGGGAACAGAATCCGACGGCAAAAAAACAGCCGTCGGAATCCGTTCCCCCTGTATTTTTTACACAAGGAGGATCTTCTAATATCTATCAAAGTGCTGCATTTTTGAAAGAGCTTTCCTGTAGCTCAAAAAGTAGAGCATTGGTGCTTGCAATGCCAAGGTCATAGGTTCGATTCCCAGGGAAAGCGAAATTTGCCCAGTGGTCAGTCACTGACACATAGAGCTGGTGACACAAGTTCAAGTCCCGGGTAGCAGAGTTTTTTTAATCCCATATTTTCCTATCATAAAAAAAGTAAAAACTCTTAAATATTTTTCTTTAGACTGGTGCCAGATAAGCTCCATCCCCACACAAAATAAAATATGATTTTTTTTAAGCCAGTACATCAACACCTCTCATAAAGGGAGTGGCAAAACGGATTCCGTCAGATTTTTTTTTTTTTTTTTACAGGGGGAACAGAATCCGACGGCAAAAAAACAGCCGTCGGAATCCGTTCCCCCTGTATTTTTTACACAAGGAGGATCTTCTAATATCTATCAAAGTGCTCCAAATTATAAGGTCCCCACAGCCTAGTGGTCAGTTCACTGACATATAGAGCTGGTGACACAAGTTCAAGTCCCGGGTTGCAGAGTTTTTTTAATCCTATATTTTCCTATCATAATAAAAGTAAAAACTCTTAAATATTTTTCTTTAGACTGGTGCCAGATAAGCTCCATCCCCACACAAAATAAAATATAATTTTTTTTAAGCCAGTACATCAACACCTCTCATAAAGGGAGTGGCAGAATGGATTCCGTCAGATAGCAGAGTTTTTTTAATCCCATATTTTCCTATCATAAAAAAAGTAAAAACTCTTAAATATTTTTCTTTAGACTGGTGCCAGATAAGCTCCATCCCCACACAAAATAAAATATGATTTTTTTTAAGCCAGTACATCAACACCTCTCATAAAGGGAGTGGCAAAACGGATTCCGTCAGATTTTTTTTTTTTTTTTTACAGGGGGAACAGAATCCGACGGCAAAAAAACAGCCGTCGGAATCCGTTCCCCCTGTATTTTTTACACAAGGAGGATCTTCTAATATCTATCAAAGTGCTCCAAATTATAAGGTCCCCACAGCCTAGTGGTCAGTTCACTGACATATAGAGCTGGTGACACAAGTTCAAGTCCCGGGTTGCAGAGTTTTTTTAATCCCATATTTTCCTATCATAAAAAAAGTAAAAACTCTTAAATATTTTTCTTTAGACTGGTGCCAGATAAGCTCCATCCCCACACAAAATAAAATATGATTTTTTTTAAGCCAGTACATCAACACCTCTCATAAAGGGAGTGGCAAAACGGATTCCGTCAGATTTTTTTTTTTTTTTTTACAGGGGGAACAGAATCCGACGGCAAAAAAACAGCCGTCGGAATCCGTTCCCCCTGTATTTTTTACACAAGGAGGATCTTCTAATATCTATCAAAGTGCTCCAAATTATAAGGTCCCCACAGCCTAGTGGTCAGTTCACTGACATATAGAGCTGGTGACACAAGTTCAAGTCCCGGGTTGCAGAGTTTTTTTAATCCCATATTTTCCTATCATAATAAAAGTAAAAACTCTTAAATATTTTTCTTTAGACTGGTGCCAGATAAGCTCCATCCCCACACAAAATAAAATATAATTTTTTTTAAGCCAGTACATCAACACCTCTCATAAAGGGAGTGGCAGAATGGATTCCGTCAGATTTTTTTTTTTTTACAGGGGGAACAGAATCCGACGGCAAAAAAACAGCCGTCGGAATCCGTTCCCCCTGTATTTTTTACACAAGGAGGATCTTCTAATATCTATCAAAGTGCTGCATTTTTGAAAGAGCTTTCCTGTAGCTCAAAAAGTAGAGCATTGGTGCTTGCAATGCCAAGGTCATAGGTTCGATTCCCAGGGAAAGCGAAATTTGCCCAGTGGTCAGTCACTGACACATAGAGCTGGTGACACAAGTTCAAGTCCCGGGTAGCAGAGTTTTTTTAATCCCATATTTTCCTATCATAATAAAAGTAAAAACTCTTAAATATTTTTCTTTAGACTGGTGCCAGATAAGCTCCATCCCCACACAAAATAAAATATGATTTTTTTTAAGCCAGTACATCAACACCTCTCATAAAGGGAGTGGCAGAACGGATTCCGTCAGATTTTTTTTTTTTTTTTTACAGGGGGAACAGAATCCGACGGCAAAAAAACAGCCGTCGGAATCCGTTCCCCCTGTATTTTTTACACAAGGAGGATCTTCTAATATCTATCAAAGTGCTGCATTTTTGAAAGAGCTTTCCTGTAGCTCAAAAAGTAGAGCATTGGTGCTTGCAATGCCAAGGTCATAGGTTCGATTCCCAGGGAAAGCGAAATTTGCCCAGTGGTCAGTCACTGACACATAGAGCTGGTGACACAAGTTCAAGTCCCGGGTAGCAGAGTTTTTTTAATCCCATATTTTCCTATCATAAAAAAAGTAAAAACTCTTAAATATTTTTCTTTAGACTGGTGCCAGATAAGCTCCATCCCCACACAAAATAAAATATGATTTTTTTTAAGCCAGTACATCAACACCTCTCATAAAGGGAGTGGCAAAACGGATTCCGTCAGATTTTTTTTTTTTTTTTTACAGGGGGAACAGAATCCGACGGCAAAAAAACAGCCGTCGGAATCCGTTCCCCCTGTATTTTTTACACAAGGAGGATCTTCTAATATCTATCAAAGTGCTCCAAATTATAAGGTCCCCACAGCCTAGTGGTCAGTTCACTGACATATAGAGCTGGTGACACAAGTTCAAGTCCCGGGTTGCAGAGTTTTTTTAATCCCATATTTTCCTATCATAATAAAAGTAAAAACTCTTAAATATTTTTCTTTAGACTGGTGCCAGATAAGCTCCATCCCCACACAAAATAAAATATATTTTTTTTTAAGCCAGTACATCAACACCTCTCATAAAGGGAGTGGCAGAACGGATTCCGTCAGATTTTTTTTTTTTTTTTTACAGGGGGAACAGAATCCGACGGCAAAAAAACAGCCGTCGGAATCCGTTCCCCCTGTATTTTTTACACAAGGAGGATCTTCTAATATCTATCAAAGTGCTCCAAATTATAAGGTCCCCACAGCCTAGTGGTCAGTTCACTGACATATAGAGCTGGTGATTCTTAGGTGACACAAGTTCAAGTCCCGGCTTGAAGAGTTTTTTTAATCCCATATTTTCCTATCATAATAAAAGTAAAAACTCTTAAATATTTTTCTTTAGACTGGTGCCAGATAAGCTCCATCCCCACACAAAATAAAATATGATTTTTTTTAAGCCAGTACATCAACACCTCTCATAAAGGGAGTGGCAGAACGGATTCCGTCAGATTTTTTTTTTTTTTTTTACAGGGGGAACAGAATCCGACGGCAAAAAAACAGCCGTCGGAATCCGTTCCCCCTGTATTTTTTACACAAGGAGGATCTTCTAATATCTGTGGGGACTCTTAAACTGACAAGTTCAAGTCCCGGCTTGAAGAGTTTTTTTAATCCCATATTTTCCTATCATAATAAAAGTAAAAACTCTTAAATATTTTTCTTTAGACTGGTGCCAGATAAGCTCCATCCCCACAAAAAATAAAATATGATTTTTTTTAAGCCAGTACATCAACACCTCTCATAAAGGGAGTGGCAGAACGGATTCCGTCAGATTTTTTTTTTTTTACAGGGGGAACAGAATCCGACGGCAAAAAAACAGCCGTCGGAATCCGTTCCCCCTGTATTTTTTACACAAGGAGGATCTTCTAATATCTATCAAAGTGCTGCATTTCTGAAAGAGCTTTCCTGTAGCTCAAAAAGTAGAGCATTGGTGCTTGCAATGCCAAGGTCATAGGTTCGATTCCCATGGAAAGCGAAATTTGCCCAGTGGTCAGTCACTGACACATAGAGCTGGTGACATAAGTTCAAGTCCCGGGTTGCAGAGTTTTTTTAATCCCATATTTTCCTATCATAAAAAAAGTAAAAACTCTTAAATATTTTTCTTTAGACTGGTGCCAGATAAGCTCCATCCCCACACAAAATAAAATATGATTTTTTTTAAGCCAGTACATCAACACCTCTCATAAAGGGAGTGGCAGAACGGATTCCGTCAGATTTTTTTTTTTTTTTTTACAGGGGGAACAGAATCCGACGGCAAAAAAACAGCCGTCGGAATCCGTTCCCCCTGTATTTTTTACACAAGGAGGATCTTCTAATATCTATCAAAGTGCTCCAAATTATAAGGTCCCCACAGCCTAGTGGTCAGTTCACTGACATATAGAGCTGGTGATTCTTAGGTGACACAAGTTCAAGTCCCGGCTTGACGAGTTTTTTTAATCCCATATTTTCCTATCATAATAAAAGTAAAAACTCTTAAATATTTTTCTTTAGACTGGTGCCAGATAAGCTCCATCCCCACACAAAATAAAATATGATTTTTTTTAAGCCAGTACATCAACACCTCTCATAAAGGGAGTGGCAGAACGGATTCCGTCAGATTTTTTTTTTTTTTTTTTACAGGGGGAACAGAATCCGACGGCAAAAAAACAGCCGTCGGAATCCGTTCCCCCTGTATTTTTTACACAAGGAGGATCTTCTAATATCTATCAAAGTGCTGCATTTTTGAAAGAGCTTTCCTGTAGCTCAAAAAGTAGAGCATTGGTGCTTGCAATGCCAAGGTCATAGGTTCGATTCCCAGGGAAAGCGAAATTTGCCCAGTGGTCAGTCACTGACACATAGAGCTGGTGACACAAGTTCAAGTCCCGGGTAGCAGAGTTTTTTTAATCCCATATTTTCCTATCATAAAAAAAGTAAAAACTCTTAAATATTTTTCTTTAGACTGGTGCCAGATAAGCTCCATCCCCACACAAAATAAAATATGATTTTTTTTAAGCCAGTACATCAACACCTCTCATAAAGGGAGTGGCAAAACGGATTCCGTCAGATTTTTTTTTTTTTTTTTACAGGGGGAACAGAATCCGACGGCAAAAAAACAGCCGTCGGAATCCGTTCCCCCTGTATTTTTTACACAAGGAGGATCTTCTAATATCTATCAAAGTGCTCCAAATTATAAGGTCCCCACAGCCTAGTGGTCAGTTCACTGACATATAGAGCTGGTGACACAAGTTCAAGTCCCGGGTTGCAGAGTTTTTTTAATCCCATATTTTCCTATCATAAAAAAAGTAAAAACTCTTAAATATTTTTCTTTAGACTGGTGCCAGATAAGCTCCATCCCCACACAAAATAAAATATGATTTTTTTTAAGCCAGTACATCAACACCTCTCATAAAGGGAGTGGCAAAACGGATTCCGTCAGATTTTTTTTTTTTTTTTTACAGGGGGAACAGAATCCGACGGCAAAAAAACAGCCGTCGGAATCCGTTCCCCCTGTATTTTTTACACAAGGAGGATCTTCTAATATCTATCAAAGTGCTCCAAATTATAAGGTCCCCACAGCCTAGTGGTCAGTTCACTGACATATAGAGCTGGTGACACAAGTTCAAGTCCCGGGTTGCAGAGTTTTTTTAATCCCATATTTTCCTATCATAATAAAAGTAAAAACTCTTAAATATTTTTCTTTAGACTGGTGCCAGATAAGCTCCATCCCCACACAAAATAAAATATAATTTTTTTTAAGCCAGTACATCAACACCTCTCATAAAGGGAGTGGCAGAATGGATTCCGTCAGATTTTTTTTTTTTTACAGGGGGAACAGAATCCGACGGCAAAAAAACAGCCGTCGGAATCCGTTCCCCCTGTATTTTTTACACAAGGAGGATCTTCTAATATCTATCAAAGTGCTCCAAATTATAAGGTCCCCACAGCCTAGTGGTCAGTTCACTGACATATAGAGCTGGTGACACAAGTTCAAGTCCCGGGTTGCAGAGTTTTTTTAATCCCATATTTTCCTATCATAATAAAAGTAAAAACTCTTAAATATTTTTCTTTAGACTGGTGCCAGATAAGCTCCATCCCCACACAAAATAAAATATAATTTTTTTTAAGCCAGTACATCAACACCTCTCATAAAGGGAGTGGCAGAATGGATTCCGTCAGATTTTTTTTTTTTTACAGGGGGAACAGAATCCGACGGCAAAAAAACAGCCGTCGGAACCGTTCCCCCTGTATTTTTTACACAAGGAGGATCTTCTAATATCTATCAAAGTGCTGCATTTTTGAAAGAGCTTTCCTGTAGCTCAAAAAGTAGAGCATTGGTGCTTGCAATGCCAAGGTCATAGGTTCGATTCCCAGGGAAAGCGAAATTTGCCCAGTGGTCAGTCACTGACACATAGAGCTGGTGACACAAGTTCAAGTCCCGGGTAGCAGAGTTTTTTTAATCCCATATTTTCCTATCATAAAAAAAGTAAAAACTCTTAAATATTTTTCTTTAGACTGGTGCCAGATAAGCTCCATCCCCACACAAAATAAAATATGATTTTTTTTAAGCCAGTACATCAACACCTCTCATAAAGGGAGTGGCAAAACGGATTCCGTCAGATTTTTATTTATTTTTTTACAGGGGGAACAGAATCCGACGGCAAAAAAACAGCCGTCGGAATCCGTTCCCCCTGTATTTTTTACACAAGGAGGATCTTCTAATATCTATCAAAGTGCTCCAAATTATAAGGTCCCCACAGCCTAGTGGTCAGTTCACTGACATATAGAGCTGGTGACACAAGTTCAAGTCCCGGGTTGCAGAGTTTTTTTAATCCCATATTTTCCTATCATAATAAAAGTAAAAACTCTTAAATATTTTTCTTTAGACTGGTGCCAGATAAGCTCCATCCCCACACAAAATAAAATATAATTTTTTTTAAGCCAGTACATCAACACCTCTCATAAAGGGAGTGGCAGAATGGATTCCGTCAGATTTTTTTTTTTTTACAGGGGGAACAGAATCCGACGGCAAAAAAACAGCCGTCGGAACCGTTCCCCCTGTATTTTTTACACAAGGAGGATCTTCTAATATCTATCAAAGTGCTGCATTTTTGAAAGAGCTTTCCTGTAGCTCAAAAAGTAGAGCATTGGTGCTTGCAATGCCAAGGTCATAGGTTCGATTCCCAGGGAAAGCGAAATTTGCCCAGTGGTCAGTCACTGACACATAGAGCTGGTGACACAAGTTCAAGTCCCGGGTTGCAGAGTTTTTTTAATCCCATATTTTCCTATCATAAAAAAAGTAAAAACTCTTAAATATTTTTCTTTAGACTGGTGCCAGATAAGCTCCATCCCCACACAAAATAAAATATGATTTTTTTTAAGCCAGTACATCAACACCTCTCATAAAGGGAGTGGCAGAACGGATTCCGTCAGATTTTTTTTTTTTTTTTTACAGGGGGAACAGAATCCGACGGCAAAAAAACAGCCGTCGGAATCCGTTCCCCCTGTATTTTTTACACAAGGAGGATCTTCTAATATCTATCAAAGTGCTCCAAATTATAAGGTCCCCACAGCCTAGTGGTCAGTTCACTGACATATAGAGCTGGTGACACAAGTTCAAGTCCCGGGTTGCAGAGTTTTTTTAATCCCATATTTTCCTATCATAATAAAAGTAAAAACTCTTAAATATTTTTCTTTAGACTGGTGCCAGATAAGCTCCATCCCCACACAAAATAAAATATAATTTTTTTTAAGCCAGTACATCAACACCTCTCATAAAGGGAGTGGCAGAATGGATTCCGTCAGATTTTTTTTTTTTTACAGGGGGAACAGAATCCGACGGCAAAAAAACAGCCGTCGGAACCGTTCCCCCTGTATTTTTTACACAAGGAGGATCTTCTAATATCTATCAAAGTGCTGCATTTTTGAAAGAGCTTTCCTGTAGCTCAAAAAGTAGAGCATTGGTGCTTGCAATGCCAAGGTCATAGGTTCGATTCCCAGGGAAAGCGAAATTTGCCCAGTGGTCAGTCACTGACACATAGAGCTGGTGACACAAGTTCAAGTCCCGGGTTGCAGAGTTTTTTTAATCCCATATTTTCCTATCATAAAAAAAGTAAAAACTCTTAAATATTTTTCTTTAGACTGGTGCCAGATAAGCTCCATCCCCACACAAAATAAAATATGATTTTTTTTAAGCCAGTACATCAACACCTCTCATAAAGGGAGTGGCAGAACGGATTCCGTCAGATTTTTTTTTTTTTTTTTACAGGGGGAACAGAATCCGACGGCAAAAAAACAGCCGTCGGAATCCGTTCCCCCTGTATTTTTTACACAAGGAGGATCTTCTAATATCTATCAAAGTGCTCCAAATTATAAGGTCCCCACAGCCTAGTGGTCAGTTCACTGACATATAGAGCTGGTGACACAAGTTCAAGTCCCGGGTTGCAGAGTTTTTTTAATCCCATATTTTCCTATCATAATAAAAGTAAAAACTCTTAAATATTTTTCTTTAGACTGGTGCCAGATAAGCTCCATCCCCACACAAAATAAAATATAATTTTTTTTAAGCCAGTACATCAACACCTCTCATAAAGGGAGTGGCAGAATGGATTCCGTCAGATTTTTTTTTTTTTACAGGGGGAACAGAATCCGACGGCAAAAAAACAGCCGTCGGAACCGTTCCCCCTGTATTTTTTACACAAGGAGGATCTTCTAATATCTATCAAAGTGCTGCATTTTTGAAAGAGCTTTCCTGTAGCTCAAAAAGTAGAGCATTGGTGCTTGCAATGCCAAGGTCATAGGTTCGATTCCCAGGGAAAGCGAAATTTGCCCAGTGGTCAGTCACTGACACATAGAGCTGGTGACACAAGTTCAAGTCCCGGGTTGCAGAGTTTTTTTAATCCCATATTTTCCTATCATAAAAAAAGTAAAAACTCTTAAATATTTTTCTTTAGACTGGTGCCAGATAAGCTCCATCCCCACACAAAATAAAATATGATTTTTTTTAAGCCAGTACATCAACACCTCTCATAAAGGGAGTGGCAGAACGGATTCCGTCAGATTTTTTTTTTTTTTTTTACAGGGGGAACAGAATCCGACGGCAAAAAAACAGCCGTCGGAATCCGTTCCCCCTGTATTTTTTACACAAGGAGGATCTTCTAATATCTATCAAAGTGCTCCAAATTATAAGGTCCCCACAGCCTAGTGGTCAGTTCACTGACATATAGAGCTGGTGATTCTTAGGTGACACAAGTTCAAGTCCCGGCTTGAAGAGTTTTTTTAATCCCATATTTTCCTATCATAAAAAAAGTAAAAACTCTTAAATATTTTTCTTTAGACTGGTGCCAGATAAGCTCCATCCCCACACAAAATAAAATATGATTTTTTTTAAGCCAGTACATCAACACCTCTCATAAAGGGAGTGGCAGAACGGATTCCGTCAGATTTTTTTTTTTTTTTTTACAGGGGGAACAGAATCCGACGGCAAAAAAACAGCCGTCGGAATCCGTTCCCCCTGTATTTTTTACACAAGGAGGATCTTCTAATATCTATCAAAGTGCTCCAAATTATAAGGTCCCCACAGCCTAGTGGTCAGTTCACTGACATATAGAGCTGGTGATTCTTAGGTGACACAAGTTCAAGTCCCGGCTTGACGAGTTTTTTTAATCCCATATTTTCCTATCATAATAAAAGTAAAAACTCTTAAATATTTTTCTTTAGACTGGTGCCAGATAAGCTCCATCCCCACACAAAATAAAATATGATTTTTTTTAAGCCAGTACATCAACACCTCTCATAAAGGGAGTGGCAGAACGGATTCCGTCAGATTTTTTTTTTTTTTTTTACAGGGGGAACAGAATCCGACGGCAAAAAAACAGCCGTCGGAATCCGTTCCCCCTGTATTTTTTACACAAGGAGGATCTTCTAATATCTATCAAAGTGCTGCATTTTTGAAAGAGCTTTCCTGTAGCTCAAAAAGTAGAGCATTGGTGCTTGCAATGCCAAGGTCATAGGTTCGATTCCCAGGGAAAGCGAAATTTGCCCAGTGGTCAGTCACTGACACATAGAGCTGGTGACACAAGTTCAAGTCCCGGGTAGCAGAGTTTTTTTAATCCCATATTTTCCTATCATAAAAAAAGTAAAAACTCTTAAATATTTTTCTTTAGACTGGTGCCAGATAAGCTCCATCCCCACACAAAATAAAATATGATTTTTTTTAAGCCAGTACATCAACACCTCTCATAAAGGGAGTGGCAAAACGGATTCCGTCAGATTTTTTTTTTTTTTTTTACAGGGGGAACAGAATCCGACGGCAAAAAAACAGCCGTCGGAATCCGTTCCCCCTGTATTTTTTACACAAGGAGGATCTTCTAATATCTATCAAAGTGCTCCAAATTATAAGGTCCCCACAGCCTAGTGGTCAGTTCACTGACATATAGAGCTGGTGACACAAGTTCAAGTCCCGGGTTGCAGAGTTTTTTTAATCCTATATTTTCCTATCATAATAAAAGTAAAAACTCTTAAATATTTTTCTTTAGACTGGTGCCAGATAAGCTCCATCCCCACACAAAATAAAATATAATTTTTTTTAAGCCAGTACATCAACACCTCTCATAAAGGGAGTGGCAGAATGGATTCCGTCAGATAGCAGAGTTTTTTTAATCCCATATTTTCCTATCATAAAAAAAGTAAAAACTCTTAAATATTTTTCTTTAGACTGGTGCCAGATAAGCTCCATCCCCACACAAAATAAAATATGATTTTTTTTAAGCCAGTACATCAACACCTCTCATAAAGGGAGTGGCAAAACGGATTCCGTCAGATTTTTTTTTTTTTTTTTACAGGGGGAACAGAATCCGACGGCAAAAAAACAGCCGTCGGAATCCGTTCCCCCTGTATTTTTTACACAAGGAGGATCTTCTAATATCTATCAAAGTGCTCCAAATTATAAGGTCCCCACAGCCTAGTGGTCAGTTCACTGACATATAGAGCTGGTGACACAAGTTCAAGTCCCGGGTTGCAGAGTTTTTTTAATCCCATATTTTCCTATCATAATAAAAGTAAAAACTCTTAAATATTTTTCTTTAGACTGGTGCCAGATAAGCTCCATCCCCACACAAAATAAAATATAATTTTTTTTAAGCCAGTACATCAACACCTCTCATAAAGGGAGTGGCAGAATGGATTCCGTCAGATTTTTTTTTTTTTACAGGGGGAACAGAATCCGACGGCAAAAAAACAGCCGTCGGAATCCGTTCCCCCTGTATTTTTTACACAAGGAGGATCTTCTAATATCTATCAAAGTGCTGCATTTTTGAAAGAGCTTTCCTGTAGCTCAAAAAGTAGAGCATTGGTGCTTGCAATGCCAAGGTCATAGGTTCGATTCCCAGGGAAAGCGAAATTTGCCCAGTGGTCAGTCACTGACACATAGAGCTGGTGACACAAGTTCAAGTCCCGGGTAGCAGAGTTTTTTTAATCCCATATTTTCCTATCATAAAAAAAGTAAAAACTCTTAAATATTTTTCTTTAGACTGGTGCCAGATAAGCTCCATCCCCACACAAAATAAAATATGATTTTTTTTAAGCCAGTACATCAACACCTCTCATAAAGGGAGTGGCAAAACGGATTCCGTCAGATTTTTTTTTTTTTTTTTACAGGGGGAACAGAATCCGACGGCAAAAAAACAGCCGTCGGAATCCGTTCCCCCTGTATTTTTTACACAAGGAGGATCTTCTAATATCTATCAAAGTGCTCCAAATTATAAGGTCCCCACAGCCTAGTGGTCAGTCACTGACACATAGAGCTGGTGACACAAGTTCAAGTCCCGGGTAGCAGAGTTTTTTTAATCCCATATTTTCCTATCATAATAAAAGTAAAAACTCTTAAATATTTTTCTTTAGACTGGTGCCAGATAAGCTCCATCCCCACACAAAATAAAATATGATTTTTTTTAAGCCAGTACATCAACACCTCTCATAAAGGGAGTGGCAAAACGGATTCCGTCAGATTTTTTTTTTTTTTTTTACAGGGGGAACAGAATCCGACGGCAAAAAAACAGCCGTCGGAATCCGTTCCCCCTGTATTTTTTACACAAGGAGGATCTTCTAATATCTATCAAAGTGCTCCAAATTATAAGGTCCCCACAGCCTAGTGGTCAGTTCACTGACATATAGAGCTGGTGACACAAGTTCAAGTCCCGGGTTGCAGAGTTTTTTTAATCCCATATTTTCCTATCATAAAAAAAGTAAAAACTCTTAAATATTTTTCTTTAGACTGGTGCCAGATAAGCTCCATCCCCACACAAAATAAAATATGATTTTTTTTAAGCCAGTACATCAACACCTCTCATAAAGGGAGTGGCAGAACGGATTCCGTCAGATTTTTTTTTTTTTTTTTACAGGGGGAACAGAATCCGACGGCAAAAAAACAGCCGTCGGAATCCGTTCCCCCTGTATTTTTTACACAAGGAGGATCTTCTAATATCTATCAAAGTGCTCCAAATTATAAGGTCCCCACAGCCTAGTGGTCAGTTCACTGACATATAGAGCTGGTGATTCTTAGGTGACACAAGTTCAAGTCCCGGGTAGCAGAGTTTTTTTAATCCCATATTTTCCTATCATAATAAAAGTAAAAACTCTTAAATATTTTTCTTTAGACTGGTGCCAGATAAGCTCCATCCCCACACAAAATAAAATATGATTTTTTTTAAGCCAGTACATCAACACCTCTCATAAAGGGAGTGGCAGAACGGATTCCGTCAGATTTTTTTTTTTTTTTTTACAGGGGGAACAGAATCCGACGGCAAAAAAACAGCCGTCGGAATCCGTTCCCCCTGTATTTTTTACACAAGGAGGATCTTCTAATATCTATCAAAGTGCTGCATTTTTGAAAGAGCTTTCCTGTAGCTCAAAAAGTAGAGCATTGGTGCTTGCAATGCCAAGGTCATAGGTTCGATTCCCAGGGAAAGCGAAATTTGCCCAGTGGTCAGTCACTGACACATAGAGCTGGTGACACAAGTTCAAGTCCCGGGTAGCAGAGTTTTTTTAATCCCATATTTTCCTATCATAAAAAAAGTAAAAACTCTTAAATATTTTTCTTTAGACTGGTGCCAGATAAGCTCCATCCCCACACAAAATAAAATATGATTTTTTTTAAGCCAGTACATCAACACCTCTCATAAAGGGAGTGGCAAAACGGATTCCGTCAGATTTTTTTTTTTTTTTTTACAGGGGGAACAGAATCCGACGGCAAAAAAACAGCCGTCGGAATCCGTTCCCCCTGTATTTTTTACACAAGGAGGATCTTCTAATATCTATCAAAGTGCTCCAAATTATAAGGTCCCCACAGCCTAGTGGTCAGTTCACTGACATATAGAGCTGGTGACACAAGTTCAAGTCCCGGGTTGCAGAGTTTTTTTAATCCCATATTTTCCTATCATAATAAAAGTAAAAACTCTTAAATATTTTTCTTTAGACTGGTGCCAGATAAGCTCCATCCCCACACAAAATAAAATATATTTTTTTTTAAGCCAGTACATCAACACCTCTCATAAAGGGAGTGGCAGAATGGATTCCGTCAGATTTTTTTTTTTTTACAGGGGGAACAGAATCCGACGGCAAAAAAACAGCCGTCGGAACCGTTCCCCCTGTATTTTTTACACAAGGAGGATCTTCTAATATCTATCAAAGTGCTGCATTTTTGAAAGAGCTTTCCTGTAGCTCAAAAAGTAGAGCATTGGTGCTTGCAATGCCAAGGTCATAGGTTCGATTCCCAGGGAAAGCGAAATTTGCCCAGTGGTCAGTCACTGACACATAGAGCTGGTGACACAAGTTCAAGTCCCGGGTTGCAGAGTTTTTTTAATCCCATATTTTCCTATCATAAAAAAAGTAAAAACTCTTAAATATTTTTCTTTAGACTGGTGCCAGATAAGCTCCATCCCCACACAAAATAAAATATGATTTTTTTTAAGCCAGTACATCAACACCTCTCATAAAGGGAGTGGCAAAACGGATTCCGTCAGATTTTTTTTTTTTTTTTTACAGGGGGAACAGAATCCGACGGCAAAAAAACAGCCGTCGGAATCCGTTCCCCCTGTATTTTTTACACAAGGAGGATCTTCTAATATCTATCAAAGTGCTCCAAATTATAAGGTCCCCACAGCCTAGTGGTCAGTTCACTGACATATAGAGCTGGTGACACAAGTTCAAGTCCCGGGTTGCAGAGTTTTTTTAATCCCATATTTTCCTATCATAATAAAAGTAAAAACTCTTAAATATTTTTCTTTAGACTGGTGCCAGATAAGCTCCATCCCCACACAAAATAAAATATAATTTTTTTTAAGCCAGTACATCAACACCTCTCATAAAGGGAGTGGCAGAATGGATTCCGTCAGATTTTTTTTTTTTTACAGGGGGAACAGAATCCGACGGCAAAAAAACAGCCGTCGGAACCGTTCCCCCTGTATTTTTTACACAAGGAGGATCTTCTAATATCTATCAAAGTGCTGCATTTTTGAAAGAGCTTTCCTGTAGCTCAAAAAGTAGAGCATTGGTGCTTGCAATGCCAAGGTCATAGGTTCGATTCCCAGGGAAAGCGAAATTTGCCCAGTGGTCAGTCACTGACACATAGAGCTGGTGACACAAGTTCAAGTCCCGGGTTGCAGAGTTTTTTTAATCCCATATTTTCCTATCATAAAAAAAGTAAAAACTCTTAAATATTTTTCTTTAGACTGGTGCCAGATAAGCTCCATCCCCACACAAAATAAAATATGATTTTTTTTAAGCCAGTACATCAACACCTCTCATAAAGGGAGTGGCAGAACGGATTCCGTCAGATTTTTTTTTTTTTTTTTACAGGGGGAACAGAATCCGACGGCAAAAAAACAGCCGTCGGAATCCGTTCCCCCTGTATTTTTTACACAAGGAGGATCTTCTAATATCTATCAAAGTGCTCCAAATTATAAGGTCCCCACAGCCTAGTGTTCAGTTCACTGACATATAGAGCTGGTGATTCTTAGGTGACACAAGTTCAAGTCCCGGGTAGCAGAGTTTTTTTAATCCCATATTTTCCTATCATAATAAAAGTAAAAACTCTTAAATATTTTTCTTTAGACTGGTGCCAGATAAGCTCCATCCCCACACAAAATAAAATATGATTTTTTTTAAGCCAGTACATCAACACCTCTCATAAAGGGAGTGGCAGAACGGATTCCGTCAGATTTTTTTTTTTTTTTTTTACAGGGGGAACAGAATCCGACGGCAAAAAAACAGCCGTCGGAATCCGTTCCCCCTGTATTTTTTACACAAGGAGGATCTTCTAATATCTATCAAAGTGCTGCATTTTTGAAAGAGCTTTCCTGTAGCTCAAAAAGTAGAGCATTGGTGCTTGCAATGCCAAGGTCATAGGTTCGATTCCCAGGGAAAGCGAAATTTGCCCAGTGGTCAGTCACTGACACATAGAGCTGGTGACACAAGTTCAAGTCCCGGGTAGCAGAGTTTTTTTAATCCCATATTTTCCTATCATAAAAAAAGTAAAAACTCTTAAATATTTTTCTTTAGACTGGTGCCAGATAAGCTCCATCCCCACACAAAATAAAATATGATTTTTTTTAAGCCAGTACATCAACACCTCTCATAAAGGGAGTGGCAAAACGGATTCCGTCAGATTTTTTTTTTTTTTTTTACAGGGGGAACAGAATCCGACGGCAAAAAAACAGCCGTCGGAATCCGTTCCCCCTGTATTTTTTACACAAGGAGGATCTTCTAATATCTATCAAAGTGCTCCAAATTATAAGGTCCCCACAGCCTAGTGGTCAGTTCACTGACATATAGAGCTGGTGACACAAGTTCAAGTCCCGGGTTGCAGAGTTTTTTTAATCCCATATTTTCCTATCATAATAAAAGTAAAAACTCTTAAATATTTTTCTTTAGACTGGTGCCAGATAAGCTCCATCCCCACACAAAATAAAATATAATTTTTTTTAAGCCAGTACATCAACACCTCTCATAAAGGGAGTGGCAGAATGGATTCCGTCAGATTTTTTTTTTTTTACAGGGGGAACAGAATCCGACGGCAAAAAAACAGCCGTCGGAACCGTTCCCCCTGTATTTTTTACACAAGGAGGATCTTCTAATATCTATCAAAGTGCTGCATTTTTGAAAGAGCTTTCCTGTAGCTCAAAAAGTAGAGCATTGGTGCTTGCAATGCCAAGGTCATAGGTTCGATTCCCAGGGAAAGCGAAATTTGCCCAGTGGTCAGTCACTGACACATAGAGCTGGTGACACAAGTTCAAGTCCCGGGTTGCAGAGTTTTTTTAATCCCATATTTTCCTATCATAAAAAAAGTAAAAACTCTTAAATATTTTTCTTTAGACTGGTGCCAGATAAGCTCCATCCCCACACAAAATAAAATATGATTTTTTTTAAGCCAGTACATCAACACCTCTCATAAAGGGAGTGGCAGAACGGATTCCGTCAGATTTTTTTTTTTTTTTTTACAGGGGGAACAGAATCCGACGGCAAAAAAACAGCCGTCGGAATCCGTTCCCCCTGTATTTTTTACACAAGGAGGATCTTCTAATATCTATCAAAGTGCTCCAAATTATAAGGTCCCCACAGCCTAGTGGTCAGTTCACTGACATATAGAGCTGGTGATTCTTAGGTGACACAAGTTCAAGTCCCGGGTAGCAGAGTTTTTTTAATCCCATATTTTCCTATCATAATAAAAGTAAAAACTCTTAAATATTTTTCTTTAGACTGGTGCCAGATAAGCTCCATCCCCACACAAAATAAAATATGATTTTTTTTAAGCCAGTACATCAACACCTCTCATAAAGGGAGTGGCAAAACGGATTCCGTCAGATTTTTTTTTTTTTTTTTACAGGGGGAACAGAATCCGACGGCAAAAAAACAGCCGTCGGAATCCGTTCCCCCTGTATTTTTTACACAAGGAGGATCTTCTAATATCTATCAAAGTGCTCCAAATTATAAGGTCCCCACAGCCTAGTGGTCAGTTCACTGACATATAGAGCTGGTGACACAAGTTCAAGTCCCGGGTTGCAGAGTTTTTTTAATCCCATATTTTCCTATCATAATAAAAGTAAAAACTCTTAAATATTTTTCTTTAGACTGGTGCCAGATAAGCTCCATCCCCACACAAAATAAAATATAATTTTTTTTAAGCCAGTACATCAACACCTCTCATAAAGGGAGTGGCAGAATGGATTCCGTCAGATTTTTTTTTTTTTACAGGGGGAACAGAATCCGACGGCAAAAAAACAGCCGTCGGAACCGTTCCCCCTGTATTTTTTACACAAGGAGGATCTTCTAATATCTATCAAAGTGCTGCATTTTTGAAAGAGCTTTCCTGTAGCTCAAAAAGTAGAGCATTGGTGCTTGCAATGCCAAGGTCATAGGTTCGATTCCCAGGGAAAGCGAAATTTGCCCAGTGGTCAGTCACTGACACATAGAGCTGGTGACACAAGTTCAAGTCCCGGGTTGCAGAGTTTTTTTAATCCCATATTTTCCTATCATAAAAAAAGTAAAAACTCTTAAATATTTTTCTTTAGACTGGTGCCAGATAAGCTCCATCCCCACACAAAATAAAATATGATTTTTTTTAAGCCAGTACATCAACACCTCTCATAAAGGGAGTGGCAGAACGGATTCCGTCAGATTTTTTTTTTTTTTTTTACAGGGGGAACAGAATCCGACGGCAAAAAAACAGCCGTCGGAATCCGTTCCCCCTGTATTTTTTACACAAGGAGGATCTTCTAATATCTATCAAAGTGCTCCAAATTATAAGGTCCCCACAGCCTAGTGGTCAGTTCACTGACATATAGAGCTGGTGATTCTTAGGTGACACAAGTTCAAGTCCCGGGTAGCAGAGTTTTTTTAATCCCATATTTTCCTATCATAATAAAAGTAAAAACTCTTAAATATTTTTCTTTAGACTGGTGCCAGATAAGCTCCATCCCCACACAAAATAAAATATGATTTTTTTTAAGCCAGTACATCAACACCTCTCATAAAGGGAGTGGCAGAACGGATTCCGTCAGATTTTTTTTTTTTTTTTTACAGGGGGAACAGAATCCGACGGCAAAAAAACAGCCGTCGGAATCCGTTCCCCCTGTATTTTTTACACAAGGAGGATCTTCTAATATCTATCAAAGTGCTCCAAATTATAAGGTCCCCACAGCCTAGTGGTCAGTTCACTGACATATAGAGCTGGTGATTCTTAGGTGACACAAGTTCAAGTCCCGGCTTGAAGAGTTTTTTTAATCCCATATTTTCCTATCATAAAAAAAGTAAAAACTCTTAAATATTTTTCTTTAGACTGGTGCCAGATAAGCTCCATCCCCACACAAAATAAAATATGATTTTTTTTAAGCCAGTACATCAACACCTCTCATAAAGGGAGTGGCAGAACGGATTCCGTCAGATTTTTTTTTTTTTTTTTACAGGGGGAACAGAATCCGACGGCAAAAAAACAGCCGTCGGAATCCGTTCCCCCTGTATTTTTTACACAAGGAGGATCTTCTAATATCTATCAAAGTGCTCCAAATTATAAGGTCCCCACAGCCTAGTGGTCAGTTCACTGACATATAGAGCTGGTGATTCTTAGGTGACACAAGTTCAAGTCCCGGCTTGAAGAGTTTTTTTAATCCCATATTTTCCTATCATAAAAAAAGTAAAAACTCTTAAATATTTTTCTTTAGACTGGTGCCAGATAAGCTCCATCCCCACACAAAATAAAATATGATTTTTTTTAAGCCAGTACATCAACACCTCTCATAAAGGGAGTGGCAGAACGGATTCCGTCAGATTTTTTTTTTTTTTTTTACAGGGGGAACAGAATCCGACGGCAAAAAAACAGCCGTCGGAATCCGTTCCCCCTGTATTTTTTACACAAGGAGGATCTTCTAATATCTATCAAAGTGCTCCAAATTATAAGGTCCCCACAGCCTAGTGGTCAGTTCACTGACATATAGAGCTGGTGATTCTTAGGTGACACAAGTTCAAGTCCCGGCTTGACGAGTTTTTTTAATCCCATATTTTCCTATCATAATAAAAGTAAAAACTCTTAAATATTTTTCTTTAGACTGGTGCCAGATAAGCTCCATCCCCACACAAAATAAAATATGATTTTTTTTAAGCCAGTACATCAACACCTCTCATAAAGGGAGTGGCAGAACGGATTCCGTCAGATTTTTTTTTTTTTTTTTACAGGGGGAACAGAATCCGACGGCAAAAAAACAGCCGTCGGAATCCGTTCCCCCTGTATTTTTTACACAAGGAGGATCTTCTAATATCTATCAAAGTGCTGCATTTTTGAAAGAGCTTTCCTGTAGCTCAAAAAGTAGAGCATTGGTGCTTGCAATGCCAAGGTCATAGGTTCGATTCCCAGGGAAAGCGAAATTTGCCCAGTGGTCAGTCACTGACACATAGAGCTGGTGACACAAGTTCAAGTCCCGGGTAGCAGAGTTTTTTTAATCCCATATTTTCCTATCATAAAAAAAGTAAAAACTCTTAAATATTTTTCTTTAGACTGGTGCCAGATAAGCTCCATCCCCACACAAAATAAAATATAATTTTTTTTAAGCCAGTACATCAACACCTCTCATAAAGGGAGTGGCAAAACGGATTCCGTCAGATTTTTTTTTTTTTTTTTACAGGGGGAACAGAATCCGACGGCAAAAAAACAGCCGTCGGAATCCGTTCCCCCTGTATTTTTTACACAAGGAGGATCTTCTAATATCTATCAAAGTGCTGCATTTTTGAAAGAGCTTTCCTGTAGCTCAAAAAGTAGAGCATTGGTGCTTGCAATGCCAAGGTCATAGGTTCGATTCCCAGGGAAAGCGAAATTTGCCCAGTGGTCAGTCACTGACACATAGAGCTGGTGACACAAGTTCAAGTCCCGGGTAGCAGAGTTTTTTTAATCCCATATTTTCCTATCATAAAAAAAGTAAAAACTCTTAAATATTTTTCTTTAGACTGGTGCCAGATAAGCTCCATCCCCACACAAAATAAAATATAATTTTTTTTAAGCCAGTACATCAACACCTCTCATAAAGGGAGTGGCAAAACGGATTCCGTCAGATTTTTTTTTTTTTTTTTACAGGGGGAACAGAATCCGACGGCAAAAAAACAGCCGTCGGAATCCGTTCCCCCTGTATTTTTTACACAAGGAGGATCTTCTAATATCTATCAAAGTGCTCCAAATTATAAGGTCCCCACAGCCTAGTGGTCAGTTCACTGACATATAGAGCTGGTGACACAAGTTCAAGTCCCGGGTTGCAGAGTTTTTTTAATCCCATATTTTCCTATCATAATAAAAGTAAAAACTCTTAAATATTTTTCTTTAGACTGGTGCCAGATAAGCTCCATCCCCACACAAAATAAAATATGATTTTTTTTAAGCCAGTACATCAACACCTCTCATAAAGGGAGTGGCAGAACGGATTCCGTCAGATTTTTTTTTTTTTTTTACAGGGGGAACAGAATCCGACGGCAAAAAAACAGCCGTCGGAATCCGTTCCCCCTGTATTTTTTACACAAGGAGGATCTTCTAATATCTATCAAAGTGCTGCATTTTTGAAAGAGCTTTCCTGTAGCTCAAAAAGTAGAGCATTGGTGCTTGCAATGCCAAGGTCATAGGTTCGATTCCCAGGGAAAGCGAAATTTGCCCAGTGGTCAGTCACTGACACATAGAGCTGGTGACACAAGTTCAAGTCCCGGGTAGCAGAGTTTTTTTAATCCCATATTTTCCTATCATAAAAAAAGTAAAAACTCTTAAATATTTTTCTTTAGACTGGTGCCAGATAAGCTCCATCCCCACACAAAATAAAATATAATTTTTTTTAAGCCAGTACATCAACACCTCTCATAAAGGGAGTGGCAAAACGGATTCCGTCAGATTTTTTTTTTTTTTTTTACAGGGGGAACAGAATCCGACGGCAAAAAAACAGCCGTCGGAATCCGTTCCCCCTGTATTTTTTACACAAGGAGGATCTTCTAATATCTATCAAAGTGCTCCAAATTATAAGGTCCCCACAGCCTAGTGGTCAGTTCACTGACATATAGAGCTGGTGATTCTTAGGTGACACAAGTTCAAGTCCCGGGTAGCAGAGTTTTTTTAATCCCATATTTTCCTATCATAATAAAAGTAAAAACTCTTAAATATTTTTCTTTAGACTGGTGCCAGATAAGCTCCATCCCCACACAAAATAAAATATGATTTTTTTTAAGCCAGTACATCAACACCTCTCATAAAGGGAGTGGCAAAACGGATTCCGTCAGATTTTTTTTTTTTTTTTTACAGGGGGAACAGAATCCGACGGCAAAAAAACAGCCGTCGGAATCCGTTCCCCCTGTATTTTTTACACAAGGAGGATCTTCTAATATCTATCAAAGTGCTGCATTTTTGAAAGAGCTTTCCTGTAGCTCAAAAAGTAGAGCATTGGTGCTTGCAATGCCAAGGTCATAGGTTCGATTCCCAGGGAAAGCGAAATTTGCCCAGTGGTCAGTCACTGACACATAGAGCTGGTGACACAAGTTCAAGTCCCGGGTAGCAGAGTTTTTTTAATCCCATATTTTCCTATCATAAAAAAAGTAAAAACTCTTAAATATTTTTCTTTAGACTGGTGCCAGATAAGCTCCATCCCCACACAAAATAAAATATAATTTTTTTTAAGCCAGTACATCAACACCTCTCATAAAGGGAGTGGCAAAACGGATTCCGTCAGATTTTTTTTTTTTTTTTTACAGGGGGAACAGAATCCGACGGCAAAAAAACAGCCGTCGGAATCCGTTCCCCCTGTATTTTTTACACAAGGAGGATCTTCTAATATCTATCAAAGTGCTCCAAATTATAAGGTCCCCACAGCCTAGTGGTCAGTTCACTGACATATAGAGCTGGTGACACAAGTTCAAGTCCCGGGTTGCAGAGTTTTTTTAATCCCATATTTTCCTATCATAATAAAAGTAAAAACTCTTAAATATTTTTCTTTAGACTGGTGCCAGATAAGCTCCATCCCCACACAAAATAAAATATGATTTTTTTTAAGCCAGTACATCAACACCTCTCATAAAGGGAGTGGCAGAACGGATTCCGTCAGATTTTTTTTTTTTTTTTACAGGGGGAACAGAATCCGACGGCAAAAAAACAGCCGTCGGAATCCGTTCCCCCTGTATTTTTTACACAAGGAGGATCTTCTAATATCTATCAAAGTGCTGCATTTTTGAAAGAGCTTTCCTGTAGCTCAAAAAGTAGAGCATTGGTGCTTGCAATGCCAAGGTCATAGGTTCGATTCCCAGGGAAAGCGAAATTTGCCCAGTGGTCAGTCACTGACACATAGAGCTGGTGACACAAGTTCAAGTCCCGGGTAGCAGAGTTTTTTTAATCCCATATTTTCCTATCATAAAAAAAGTAAAAACTCTTAAATATTTTTCTTTAGACTGGTGCCAGATAAGCTCCATCCCCACACAAAATAAAATATAATTTTTTTTAAGCCAGTACATCAACACCTCTCATAAAGGGAGTGGCAAAACGGATTCCGTCAGATTTTTTTTTTTTTTTTTACAGGGGGAACAGAATCCGACGGCAAAAAAACAGCCGTCGGAATCCGTTCCCCCTGTATTTTTTACACAAGGAGGATCTTCTAATATCTATCAAAGTGCTGCATTTTTGAAAGAGCTTTCCTGTAGCTCAAAAAGTAGAGCATTGGTGCTTGCAATGCCAAGGTCATAGGTTCGATTCCCAGGGAAAGCGAAATTTGCCCAGTGGTCAGTCACTGACACATAGAGCTGGTGACACAAGTTCAAGTCCCGGGTTGCAGAGTTTTTTTAATCCCATATTTTCCTATCATAAAAAAAGTAAAAACTCTTAAATATTTTTCTTTAGACTGGTGCCAGATAAGCTCCATCCCCACACAAAATAAAATATGATTTTTTTTAAGCCAGTACATCAACACCTCTCATAAAGGGAGTGGCAGAACGGATTCCGTCAGATTTTTTTTTTTTTTTTTTACAGGGGGAACAGAATCCGACGGCAAAAAAACAGCCGTCGGAATCCGTTCCCCCTGTATTTTTTACACAAGGAGGATCTTCTAATATCTATCAAAGTGCTCCAAATTATAAGGTCCCCACAGCCTAGTGGTCAGTTCACTGACATATAGAGCTGGTGATTCTTAGGTGACACAAGTTCAAGTCCCGGGTAGCAGAGTTTTTTTAATCCCATATTTTCCTATCATAAAAAAAGTAAAAACTCTTAAATATTTTTCTTTAGACTGGTGCCAGATAAGCTCCATCCCCACACAAAATAAAATATAATTTTTTTTAAGCCAGTACATCAACACCTCTCATAAAGGGAGTGGCAAAACGGATTCCGTCAGATTTTTTTTTTTTTTTTTACAGGGGGAACAGAATCCGACGGCAAAAAAACAGCCGTCGGAATCCGTTCCCCCTGTATTTTTTACACAAGGAGGATCTTCTAATATCTATCAAAGTGCTGCATTTTTGAAAGAGCTTTCCTGTAGCTCAAAAAGTAGAGCATTGGTGCTTGCAATGCCAAGGTCATAGGTTCGATTCCCAGGGAAAGCGAAATTTGCCCAGTGGTCAGTCACTGACACATAGAGCTGGTGACACAAGTTCAAGTCCCGGGTTGCAGAGTTTTTTTAATCCCATATTTTCCTATCATAAAAAAAGTAAAAACTCTTAAATATTTTTCTTTAGACTGGTGCCAGATAAGCTCCATCCCCACACAAAATAAAATATGATTTTTTTTAAGCCAGTACATCAACACCTCTCATAAAGGGAGTGGCAGAACGGATTCCGTCAGATTTTTTTTTTTTTTTTTTACAGGGGGAACAGAATCCGACGGCAAAAAAACAGCCGTCGGAATCCGTTCCCCCTGTATTTTTTACACAAGGAGGATCTTCTAATATCTATCAAAGTGCTCCAAATTATAAGGTCCCCACAGCCTAGTGGTCAGTTCACTGACATATAGAGCTGGTGATTCTTAGGTGACACAAGTTCAAGTCCCGGGTAGCAGAGTTTTTTTAATCCCATATTTTCCTATCATAATAAAAGTAAAAACTCTTAAATATTTTTCTTTAGACTGGTGCCAGATAAGCTCCATCCCCACACAAAATAAAATATGATTTTTTTTAAGCCAGTACATCAACACCTCTCATAAAGGGAGTGGCAGAACGGATATCGTCAGATTTTTTTTTTTTTTTTTACAGGGGGAACAGAATCCGACGGCAAAAAAACAGCCGTCGGAATCCGTTCCCCCTGTATTTTTTACACAAGGAGGATCTTCTAATATCTATCAAAGTGCTGCATTTTTGAAAGAGCTTTCCTGTAGCTCAAAAAGTAGAGCATTGGTGCTTGCAATGCCAAGGTCATAGGTTCGATTCCCAGGGAAAGCGAAATTTGCCCAGTGGTCAGTCACTGACACATAGAGCTGGTGACACAAGTTCAAGTCCCGGGTAGCAGAGTTTTTTTAATCCCATATTTTCCTATCATAAAAAAAGTAAAAACTCTTAAATATTTTTCTTTAGACTGGTGCCAGATAAGCTCCATCCCCACACAAAATAAAATATAATTTTTTTTAAGCCAGTACATCAACACCTCTCATAAAGGGAGTGGCAAAACGGATTCCGTCAGATTTTTTTTTTTTTTTTTACAGGGGGAACAGAATCCGACGGCAAAAAAACAGCCGTCGGAATCCGTTCCCCCTGTATTTTTTACACAAGGAGGATCTTCTAATATCTATCAAAGTGCTGCATTTTTGAAAGAGCTTTCCTGTAGCTCAAAAAGTAGAGCATTGGTGCTTGCAATGCCAAGGTCATAGGTTCGATTCCCAGGGAAAGCGAAATTTGCCCAGTGGTCAGTCACTGACACATAGAGCTGGTGACACAAGTTCAAGTCCCGGGTTGCAGAGTTTTTTTAATCCCATATTTTCCTATCATAAAAAAAGTAAAAACTCTTAAATATTTTTCTTTAGACTGGTGCCAGATAAGCTCCATCCCCACACAAAATAAAATATGATTTTTTTTAAGCCAGTACATCAACACCTCTCATAAAGGGAGTGGCAGAACGGATTCCGTCAGATTTTTTTTTTTTTTTTTTTACAGGGGGAACAGAATCCGACGGCAAAAAAACAGCCGTCGGAATCCGTTCCCCCTGTATTTTTTACACAAGGAGGATCTTCTAATATCTATCAAAGTGCTCCAAATTATAAGGTCCCCACAGCCTAGTGGTCAGTTCACTGACATATAGAGCTGGTGATTCTTAGGTGACACAAGTTCAAGTCCCGGGTAGCAGAGTTTTTTTAATCCCATATTTTCCTATCATAATAAAAGTAAAAACTCTTAAATATTTTTCTTTAGACTGGTGCCAGATAAGCTCCATCCCCACACAAAATAAAATATGATTTTTTTTAAGCCAGTACATCAACACCTCTCATAAAGGGAGTGGCAGAACGGATTCCGTCAGATTTTTTTTTTTTTTTTTACAGGGGGAACAGAATCCGACGGCAAAAAAACAGCCGTCGGAATCCGTTCCCCCTGTATTTTTTACACAAGGAGGATCTTCTAATATCTATCAAAGTGCTGCATTTTTGAAAGAGCTTTCCTGTAGCTCAAAAAGTAGAGCATTGGTGCTTGCAATGCCAAGGTCATAGGTTCGATTCCCAGGGAAAGCGAAATTTGCCCAGTGGTCAGTCACTGACACATAGAGCTGGTGACACAAGTTCAAGTCCCGGGTAGCAGAGTTTTTTTAATCCCATATTTTCCTATCATAAAAAAAGTAAAAACTCTTAAATATTTTTCTTTAGACTGGTGCCAGATAAGCTCCATCCCCACACAAAATAAAATATGATTTTTTTTAAGCCAGTACATCAACACCTCTCATAAAGGGAGTGGCAAAACGGATTCCGTCAGATTTTTTTTTTTTTTTTTACAGGGGGAACAGAATCCGACGGCAAAAAAACAGCCGTCGGAATCCGTTCCCCCTGTATTTTTTACACAAGGAGGATCTTCTAATATCTATCAAAGTGCTCCAAATTATAAGGTCCCCACAGCCTAGTGGTCAGTTCACTGACATATAGAGCTGGTGACACAAGTTCAAGTCCCGGGTTGCAGAGTTTTTTTAATCCCATATTTTCCTATCATAATAAAAGTAAAAACTCTTAAATATTTTTCTTTAGACTGGTGCCAGATAAGCTCCATCCCCACACAAAATAAAATATAATTTTTTTTAAGCCAGTACATCAACACCTCTCATAAAGGGAGTGGCAGAATGGATTCCGTCAGATTTTTTTTTTTTTACAGGGGGAACAGAATCCGACGGCAAAAAAACAGCCGTCGGAACCGTTCCCCCTGTATTTTTTACACAAGGAGGATCTTCTAATATCTATCAAAGTGCTGCATTTTTGAAAGAGCTTTCCTGTAGCTCAAAAAGTAGAGCATTGGTGCTTGCAATGCCAAGGTCATAGGTTCGATTCCCAGGGAAAGCGAAATTTGCCCAGTGGTCAGTCACTGACACATAGAGCTGGTGACACAAGTTCAAGTCCCGGGTTGCAGAGTTTTTTTAATCCCATATTTTCCTATCATAAAAAAAGTAAAAACTCTTAAATATTTTTCTTTAGACTGGTGCCAGATAAGCTCCATCCCCACACAAAATAAAATATGATTTTTTTTAAGCCAGTACATCAACACCTCTCATAAAGGGAGTGGCAGAACGGATTCCGTCAGATTTTTTTTTTTTTTTTTACAGGGGGAACAGAATCCGACGGCAAAAAAACAGCCGTCGGAATCCGTTCCCCCTGTATTTTTTACACAAGGAGGATCTTCTAATATCTATCAAAGTGCTCCAAATTATAAGGTCCCCACAGCCTAGTGGTCAGTTCACTGACATATAGAGCTGGTGATTCTTAGGTGACACAAGTTCAAGTCCCGGGTAGCAGAGTTTTTTTAATCCCATATTTTCCTATCATAATAAAAGTAAAAACTCTTAAATATTTTTCTTTAGACTGGTGCCAGATAAGCTCCATCCCCACACAAAATAAAATATGATTTTTTTTAAGCCAGTACATCAACACCTCTCATAAAGGGAGTGGCAGAACGGATTCCGTCAGATTTTTTTTTTTTTTTTTACAGGGGGAACAGAATCCGACGGCAAAAAAACAGCCGTCGGAATCCGTTCCCCCTGTATTTTTTACACAAGGAGGATCTTCTAATATCTATCAAAGTGCTCCAAATTATAAGGTCCCCACAGCCTAGTGGTCAGTTCACTGACATATAGAGCTGGTGACACAAGTTCAAGTCCCGGGTTGCAGAGTTTTTTTAATCCCATATTTTCCTATCATAATAAAAGTAAAAACTCTTAAATATTTTTCTTTAGACTGGTGCCAGATAAGCTCCATCCCCACACAAAATAAAATATGATTTTTTTTAAGCCAGTACATCAACACCTCTCATAAAGGGAGTGGCAGAACGGATTCCGTCAGATTTTTTTTTTTTTTTTTACAGGGGGAACAGAATCCGACGGCAAAAAAACAGCCGTCGGAATCCGTTCCCCCTGTATTTTTTACACAAGGAGGATCTTCTAATATCTATCAAAGTGCTGCATTTTTGAAAGAGCTTTCCTGTAGCTCAAAAAGTAGAGCATTGGTGCTTGCAATGCCAAGGTCATAGGTTCGATTCCCAGGGAAAGCGAAATTTGCCCAGTGGTCAGTCACTGACACATAGAGCTGGTGACACAAGTTCAAGTCCCGGGTTGCAGAGTTTTTTTAATCCCATATTTTCCTATCATAATAAAAGTAAAAACTCTTAAATATTTTTCTTTAGACTGGTGCCAGATAAGCTCCATCCCCACACAAAATAAAATATGATTTTTTTTAAGCCAGTACATCAACACCTCTCATAAAGGGAGTGGCAGAACGGATTCCGTCAGATTTTTTTTTTTTTTTTTACAGGGGGAACAGAATCCGACGGCAAAAAAACAGCCGTCGGAATCCGTTCCCCCTGTATTTTTTACACAAGGAGGATCTTCTAATATCTATCAAAGTGCTGCATTTTTGAAAGAGCTTTCCTGTAGCTCAAAAAGTAGAGCATTGGTGCTTGCAATGCCAAGGTCATAGGTTCGATTCCCAGGGAAAGCGAAATTTGCCCATTGGTCAGTCACTGACACATAGAGCTGGTGACACAAGTTCAAGTCCCGGGTAGCAGAGTTTTTTTAATCCCATATTTTCCTATCATAAAAAAAGTAAAAACTCTTAAATATTTTTCTTTAGACTGGTGCCAGATAAGCTCCATCCCCACACAAAATAAAATATGATTTTTTTTAAGCCAGTACATCAACACCTCTCATAAAGGGAGTGGCAAAACGGATTCCGTCAGATTTTTTTTTTTTTTTTTACAGGGGGAACAGAATCCGACGGCAAAAAAACAGCCGTCGGAATCCGTTCCCCCTGTATTTTTTACACAAGGAGGATCTTCTAATATCTATCAAAGTGCTCCAAATTATAAGGTCCCCACAGCCTAGTGGTCAGTTCACTGACATATAGAGCTGGTGACACAAGTTCAAGTCCCGGGTAGCAGAGTTTTTTTAATCCCATATTTTCCTATCATAATAAAAGTAAAAACTCTTAAATATTTTTCTTTAGACTGGTGCCAGATAAGCTCCATCCCCACACAAAATAAAATATGATTTTTTTTAAGCCAGTACATCAACACCTCTCATAAAGGGAGTGGCAGAACGGATTCCGTCAGATTTTTTTTTTTTTTTTTACAGGGGGAACAGAATCCGACGGCAAAAAAACAGCCGTCGGAATCCGTTCCCCCTGTATTTTTTACACAAGGAGGATCTTCTAATATCTATCAAAGTGCTGCATTTTTGAAAGAGCTTTCCTGTAGCTCAAAAAGTAGAGCATTGGTGCTTGCAATGCCAAGGTCATAGGTTCGATTCCCAGGGAAAGCGAAATTTGCCCAGTGGTCAGTCACTGACACATAGAGCTGGTGACACAAGTTCAAGTCCCGGGTAGCAGAGTTTTTTTAATCCCATATTTTCCTATCATAAAAAAAGTAAAAACTCTTAAATATTTTTCTTTAGACTGGTGCCAGATAAGCTCCATCCCCACACAAAATAAAATATAATTTTTTTTAAGCCAGTACATCAACACCTCTCATAAAGGGAGTGGCAAAACGGATTCCGTCAGATTTTTTTTTTTTTTTTTACAGGGGGAACAGAATCCGACGGCAAAAAAACAGCCGTCGGAATCCGTTCCCCCTGTATTTTTTACACAAGGAGGATCTTCTAATATCTATCAAAGTGCTGCATTTTTGAAAGAGCTTTCCTGTAGCTCAAAAAGTAGAGCATTGGTGCTTGCAATGCCAAGGTCATAGGTTCGATTCCCAGGGAAAGCGAAATTTGCCCAGTGGTCAGTCACTGACACATAGAGCTGGTGACACAAGTTCAAGTCCCGGGTTGCAGAGTTTTTTTAATCCCATATTTTCCTATCATAAAAAAAGTAAAAACTCTTAAATATTTTTCTTTAGACTGGTGCCAGATAAGCTCCATCCCCACACAAAATAAAATATGATTTTTTTTAAGCCAGTACATCAACACCTCTCATAAAGGGAGTGGCAGAACGGATTCCGTCAGATTTTTTTTTTTTTTTTTTACAGGGGGAACAGAATCCGACGGCAAAAAAACAGCCGTCGGAATCCGTTCCCCCTGTATTTTTTACACAAGGAGGATCTTCTAATATCTATCAAAGTGCTCCAAATTATAAGGTCCCCACAGCCTAGTGGTCAGTTCACTGACATATAGAGCTGGTGATTCTTAGGTGACACAAGTTCAAGTCCCGGGTAGCAGAGTTTTTTTAATCCCATATTTTCCTATCATAATAAAAGTAAAAACTCTTAAATATTTTTCTTTAGACTGGTGCCAGATAAGCTCCATCCCCACACAAAATAAAATATGATTTTTTTTAAGCCAGTACATCAACACCTCTCATAAAGGGAGTGGCAGAACGGATTCCGTCAGATTTTTTTTTTTTTTTTTACAGGGGGAACAGAATCCGACGGCAAAAAAACAGCCGTCGGAATCCGTTCCCCCTGTATTTTTTACACAAGGAGGATCTTCTAATATCTATCAAAGTGCTGCATTTTTGAAAGAGCTTTCCTGTAGCTCAAAAAGTAGAGCATTGGTGCTTGCAATGCCAAGGTCATAGGTTCGATTCCCAGGGAAAGCGAAATTTGCCCAGTGGTCAGTCACTGACACATAGAGCTGGTGACACAAGTTCAAGTCCCGGGTAGCAGAGTTTTTTTAATCCCATATTTTCCTATCATAAAAAAAGTAAAAACTCTTAAATATTTTTCTTTAGACTGGTGCCAGATAAGCTCCATCCCCACACAAAATAAAATATAATTTTTTTTAAGCCAGTACATCAACACCTCTCATAAAGGGAGTGGCAAAACGGATTCCGTCAGATTTTTTTTTTTTTTTTTACAGGGGGAACAGAATCCGACGGCAAAAAAACAGCCGTCGGAATCCGTTCCCCCTGTATTTTTTACACAAGGAGGATCTTCTAATATCTATCAAAGTGCTGCATTTTTGAAAGAGCTTTCCTGTAGCTCAAAAAGTAGAGCATTGGTGCTTGCAATGCCAAGGTCATAGGTTCGATTCCCAGGGAAAGCGAAATTTGCCCAGTGGTCAGTCACTGACACATAGAGCTGGTGACACAAGTTCAAGTCCCGGGTTGCAGAGTTTTTTTAATCCCATATTTTCCTATCATAAAAAAAGTAAAAACTCTTAAATATTTTTCTTTAGACTGGTGCCAGATAAGCTCCATCCCCACACAAAATAAAATATGATTTTTTTTAAGCCAGTACATCAACACCTCTCATAAAGGGAGTGGCAGAACGGATTCCGTCAGATTTTTTTTTTTTTTTTTTACAGGGGGAACAGAATCCGACGGCAAAAAAACAGCCGTCGGAATCCGTTCCCCCTGTATTTTTTACACAAGGAGGATCTTCTAATATCTATCAAAGTGCTCCAAATTATAAGGTCCCCACAGCCTAGTGGTCAGTTCACTGACATATAGAGCTGGTGATTCTTAGGTGACACAAGTTCAAGTCCCGGGTAGCAGAGTTTTTTTAATCCCATATTTTCCTATCATAATAAAAGTAAAAACTCTTAAATATTTTTCTTTAGACTGGTGCCAGATAAGCTCCATCCCCACACAAAATAAAATATGATTTTTTTTAAGCCAGTACATCAACACCTCTCATAAAGGGAGTGGCAGAACGGATTCCGTCAGATTTTTTTTTTTTTTTTTACAGGGGGAACAGAATCCGACGGCAAAAAAACAGCCGTCGGAATCCGTTCCCCCTGTATTTTTTACACAAGGAGGATCTTCTAATATCTATCAAAGTGCTGCATTTTTGAAAGAGCTTTCCTGTAGCTCAAAAAGTAGAGCATTGGTGCTTGCAATGCCAAGGTCATAGGTTCGATTCCCAGGGAAAGCGAAATTTGCCCAGTGGTCAGTCACTGACACATAGAGCTGGTGACACAAGTTCAAGTCCCGGGTAGCAGAGTTTTTTTAATCCCATATTTTCCTATCATAAAAAAAGTAAAAACTCTTAAATATTTTTCTTTAGACTGGTGCCAGATAAGCTCCATCCCCACACAAAATAAAATATAATTTTTTTTAAGCCAGTACATCAACACCTCTCATAAAGGGAGTGGCAAAACGGATTCCGTCAGATTTTTTTTTTTTTTTTTACAGGGGGAACAGAATCCGACGGCAAAAAAACAGCCGTCGGAATCCGTTCCCCCTGTATTTTTTACACAAGGAGGATCTTCTAATATCTATCAAAGTGCTGCATTTTTGAAAGAGCTTTCCTGTAGCTCAAAAAGTAGAGCATTGGTGCTTGCAATGCCAAGGTCATAGGTTCGATTCCCAGGGAAAGCGAAATTTGCCCAGTGGTCAGTCACTGACACATAGAGCTGGTGACACAAGTTCAAGTCCCGGGTTGCAGAGTTTTTTTAATCCCATATTTTCCTATCATAAAAAAAGTAAAAACTCTTAAATATTTTTCTTTAGACTGGTGCCAGATAAGCTCCATCCCCACACAAAATAAAATATGATTTTTTTTAAGCCAGTACATCAACACCTCTCATAAAGGGAGTGGCAGAACGGATTCCGTCAGATTTTTTTTTTTTTTTTTTACAGGGGGAACAGAATCCGACGGCAAAAAAACAGCCGTCGGAATCCGTTCCCCCTGTATTTTTTACACAAGGAGGATCTTCTAATATCTATCAAAGTGCTCCAAATTATAAGGTCCCCACAGCCTAGTGGTCAGTTCACTGACATATAGAGCTGGTGATTCTTAGGTGACACAAGTTCAAGTCCCGGGTAGCAGAGTTTTTTTAATCCCATATTTTCCTATCATAATAAAAGTAAAAACTCTTAAATATTTTTCTTTAGACTGGTGCCAGATAAGCTCCATCCCCACACAAAATAAAATATGATTTTTTTTAAGCCAGTACATCAACACCTCTCATAAAGGGAGTGGCAGAACGGATTCCGTCAGATTTTTTTTTTTTTTTTTACAGGGGGAACAGAATCCGACGGCAAAAAAACAGCCGTCGGAATCCGTTCCCCCTGTATTTTTTACACAAGGAGGATCTTCTAATATCTATCAAAGTGCTGCATTTTTGAAAGAGCTTTCCTGTAGCTCAAAAAGTAGAGCATTGGTGCTTGCAATGCCAAGGTCATAGGTTCGATTCCCAGGGAAAGCGAAATTTGCCCAGTGGTCAGTCACTGACACATAGAGCTGGTGACACAAGTTCAAGTCCCGGGTAGCAGAGTTTTTTTAATCCCATATTTTCCTATCATAAAAAAAGTAAAAACTCTTAAATATTTTTCTTTAGACTGGTGCCAGATAAGCTCCATCCCCACACAAAATAAAATATGATTTTTTTTAAGCCAGTACATCAACACCTCTCATAAAGGGAGTGGCAAAACGGATTCCGTCAGATTTTTTTTTTTTTTTTTACAGGGGGAACAGAATCCGACGGCAAAAAAACAGCCGTCGGAATCCGTTCCCCCTGTATTTTTTACACAAGGAGGATCTTCTAATATCTATCAAAGTGCTCCAAATTATAAGGTCCCCACAGCCTAGTGGTCAGTTCACTGACATATAGAGCTGGTGACACAAGTTCAAGTCCCGGGTTGCAGAGTTTTTTTAATCCCATATTTTCCTATCATAATAAAAGTAAAAACTCTTAAATATTTTTCTTTAGACTGGTGCCAGATAAGCTCCATCCCCACACAAAATAAAATATAATTTTTTTTAAGCCAGTACATCAACACCTCTCATAAAGGGAGTGGCAGAATGGATTCCGTCAGATTTTTTTTTTTTTACAGGGGGAACAGAATCCGACGGCAAAAAAACAGCCGTCGGAACCGTTCCCCCTGTATTTTTTACACAAGGAGGATCTTCTAATATCTATCAAAGTGCTGCATTTTTGAAAGAGCTTTCCTGTAGCTCAAAAAGTAGAGCATTGGTGCTTGCAATGCCAAGGTCATAGGTTCGATTCCCAGGGAAAGCGAAATTTGCCCAGTGGTCAGTCACTGACACATAGAGCTGGTGACACAAGTTCAAGTCCCGGGTTGCAGAGTTTTTTTAATCCCATATTTTCCTATCATAAAAAAAGTAAAAACTCTTAAATATTTTTCTTTAGACTGGTGCCAGATAAGCTCCATCCCCACACAAAATAAAATATGATTTTTTTTAAGCCAGTACATCAACACCTCTCATAAAGGGAGTGGCAGAACGGATTCCGTCAGATTTTTTTTTTTTTTTTTTACAGGGGGAACAGAATCCGACGGCAAAAAAACAGCCGTCGGAATCCGTTCCCCCTGTATTTTTTACACAAGGAGGATCTTCTAATATCTATCAAAGTGCTCCAAATTATAAGGTCCCCACAGCCTAGTGGTCAGTTCACTGACATATAGAGCTGGTGATTCTTAGGTGACACAAGTTCAAGTCCCGGGTAGCAGAGTTTTTTTAATCCCATATTTTCCTATCATAATAAAAGTAAAAACTCTTAAATATTTTTCTTTAGACTGGTGCCAGATAAGCTCCATCCCCACACAAAATAAAATATGATTTTTTTTAAGCCAGTACATCAACACCTCTCATAAAGGGAGTGGCAGAACGGATTCCGTCAGATTTTTTTTTTTTTTTTTACAGGGGGAACAGAATCCGACGGCAAAAAAACAGCCGTCGGAATCCGTTCCCCCTGTATTTTTTACACAAGGAGGATCTTCTAATATCTATCAAAGTGCTGCATTTTTGAAAGAGCTTTCCTGTAGCTCAAAAAGTAGAGCATTGGTGCTTGCAATGCCAAGGTCATAGGTTCGATTCCCAGGGAAAGCGAAATTTGCCCAGTGGTCAGTCACTGACACATAGAGCTGGTGACACAAGTTCAAGTCCCGGGTAGCAGAGTTTTTTTAATCCCATATTTTCCTATCATAAAAAAAGTAAAAACTCTTAAATATTTTTCTTTAGACTGGTGCCAGATAAGCTCCATCCCCACACAAAATAAAATATGATTTTTTTTAAGCCAGTACATCAACACCTCTCATAAAGGGAGTGGCAAAACGGATTCCGTCAGATTTTTTTTTTTTTTTTTTACAGGGGGAACAGAATCCGACGGCAAAAAAACAGCCGTCGGAATCCGTTCCCCCTGTATTTTTTACACAAGGAGGATCTTCTAATATCTATCAAAGTGCTCCAAATTATAAGGTCCCCACAGCCTAGTGGTCAGTTCACTGACATATAGAGCTGGTGACACAAGTTCAAGTCCCGGGTTGCAGAGTTTTTTTAATCCCATATTTTCCTATCATAATAAAAGTAAAAACTCTTAAATATTTTTCTTTAGACTGGTGCCAGATAAGCTCCATCCCCACACAAAATAAAATATAATTTTTTTTAAGCCAGTACATCAACACCTCTCATAAAGGGAGTGGCAGAATGGATTCCGTCAGATTTTTTTTTTTTTACAGGGGGAACAGAATCCGACGGCAAAAAAACAGCCGTCGGAACCGTTCCCCCTGTATTTTTTACACAAGGAGGATCTTCTAATATCTATCAAAGTGCTGCATTTTTGAAAGAGCTTTCCTGTAGCTCAAAAAGTAGAGCATTGGTGCTTGCAATGCCAAGGTCATAGGTTCGATTCCCAGGGAAAGCGAAATTTGCCCAGTGGTCAGTCACTGACACATAGAGCTGGTGACACAAGTTCAAGTCCCGGGTTGCAGAGTTTTTTTAATCCCATATTTTCCTATCATAAAAAAAGTAAAAACTCTTAAATATTTTTCTTTAGACTGGTGCCAGATAAGCTCCATCCCCACACAAAATAAAATATGATTTTTTTTAAGCCAGTACATCAACACCTCTCATAAAGGGAGTGGCAGAACGGATTCCGTCAGATTTTTTTTTTTTTTTTTTACAGGGGGAACAGAATCCGACGGCAAAAAAACAGCCGTCGGAATCCGTTCCCCCTGTATTTTTTACACAAGGAGGATCTTCTAATATCTATCAAAGTGCTCCAAATTATAAGGTCCCCACAGCCTAGTGGTCAGTTCACTGACATATAGAGCTGGTGATTCTTAGGTGACACAAGTTCAAGTCCCGGGTAGCAGAGTTTTTTTAATCCCATATTTTCCTATCATAATAAAAGTAAAAACTCTTAAATATTTTTCTTTAGACTGGTGCCAGATAAGCTCCATCCCCACACAAAATAAAATATGATTTTTTTTAAGCCAGTACATCAACACCTCTCATAAAGGGAGTGGCAGAACGGATTCCGTCAGATTTTTTTTTTTTTTTTTACAGGGGGAACAGAATCCGACGGCAAAAAAACAGCCGTCGGAATCCGTTCCCCCTGTATTTTTTACACAAGGAGGATCTTCTAATATCTATCAAAGTGCTGCATTTTTGAAAGAGCTTTCCTGTAGCTCAAAAAGTAGAGCATTGGTGCTTGCAATGCCAAGGTCATAGGTTCGATTCCCAGGGAAAGCGAAATTTGCCCAGTGGTCAGTCACTGACACATAGAGCTGGTGACACAAGTTCAAGTCCCGGGTAGCAGAGTTTTTTTAATCCCATATTTTCCTATCATAAAAAAAGTAAAAACTCTTAAATATTTTTCTTTAGACTGGTGCCAGATAAGCTCCATCCCCACACAAAATAAAATATGATTTTTTTTAAGCCAGTACATCAACACCTCTCATAAAGGGAGTGGCAAAACGGATTCCGTCAGATTTTTTTTTTTTTTTTTACAGGGGGAACAGAATCCGACGGCAAAAAAACAGCCGTCGGAATCCGTTCCCCCTGTATTTTTTACACAAGGAGGATCTTCTAATATCTATCAAAGTGCTCCAAATTATAAGGTCCCCACAGCCTAGTGGTCAGTTCACTGACATATAGAGCTGGTGACACAAGTTCAAGTCCCGGGTTGCAGAGTTTTTTTAATCCCATATTTTCCTATCATAATAAAAGTAAAAACTCTTAAATATTTTTCTTTAGACTGGTGCCAGATAAGCTCCATCCCCACACAAAATAAAATATAATTTTTTTTAAGCCAGTACATCAACACCTCTCATAAAGGGAGTGGCAGAATGGATTCCGTCAGATTTTTTTTTTTTTACAGGGGGAACAGAATCCGACGGCAAAAAAACAGCCGTCGGAACCGTTCCCCCTGTATTTTTTACACAAGGAGGATCTTCTAATATCTATCAAAGTGCTGCATTTTTGAAAGAGCTTTCCTGTAGCTCAAAAAGTAGAGCATTGGTGCTTGCAATGCCAAGGTCATAGGTTCGATTCCCAGGGAAAGCGAAATTTGCCCAGTGGTCAGTCACTGACACATAGAGCTGGTGACACAAGTTCAAGTCCCGGGTTGCAGAGTTTTTTTAATCCCATATTTTCCTATCATAAAAAAAGTAAAAACTCTTAAATATTTTTCTTTAGACTGGTGCCAGATAAGCTCCATCCCCACACAAAATAAAATATGATTTTTTTTAAGCCAGTACATCAACACCTCTCATAAAGGGAGTGGCAGAACGGATTCCGTCAGATTTTTTTTTTTTTTTTTTACAGGGGGAACAGAATCCGACGGCAAAAAAACAGCCGTCGGAATCCGTTCCCCCTGTATTTTTTACACAAGGAGGATCTTCTAATATCTATCAAAGTGCTCCAAATTATAAGGTCCCCACAGCCTAGTGGTCAGTTCACTGACATATAGAGCTGGTGATTCTTAGGTGACACAAGTTCAAGTCCCGGGTAGCAGAGTTTTTTTAATCCCATATTTTCCTATCATAATAAAAGTAAAAACTCTTAAATATTTTTCTTTAGACTGGTGCCAGATAAGCTCCATCCCCACACAAAATAAAATATGATTTTTTTTAAGCCAGTACATCAACACCTCTCATAAAGGGAGTGGCAGAACGGATTCCGTCAGATTTTTTTTTTTTTTTTTACAGGGGGAACAGAATCCGACGGCAAAAAAACAGCCGTCGGAATCCGTTCCCCCTGTATTTTTTACACAAGGAGGATCTTCTAATATCTATCAAAGTGCTGCATTTTTGAAAGAGCTTTCCTGTAGCTCAAAAAGTAGAGCATTGGTGCTTGCAATGCCAAGGTCATAGGTTCGATTCCCAGGGAAAGCGAAATTTGCCCAGTGGTCAGTCACTGACACATAGAGCTGGTGACACAAGTTCAAGTCCCGGGTAGCAGAGTTTTTTTAATCCCATATTTTCCTATCATAAAAAAAGTAAAAACTCTTAAATATTTTTCTTTAGACTGGTGCCAGATAAGCTCCATCCCCACACAAAATAAAATATGATTTTTTTTAAGCCAGTACATCAACACCTCTCATAAAGGGAGTGGCAAAACGGATTCCGTCAGATTTTTTTTTTTTTTTTTTACAGGGGGAACAGAATCCGACGGCAAAAAAACAGCCGTCGGAATCCGTTCCCCCTGTATTTTTTACACAAGGAGGATCTTCTAATATCTATCAAAGTGCTCCAAATTATAAGGTCCCCACAGCCTAGTGGTCAGTTCACTGACATATAGAGCTGGTGACACAAGTTCAAGTCCCGGGTTGCAGAGTTTTTTTAATCCCATATTTTCCTATCATAATAAAAGTAAAAACTCTTAAATATTTTTCTTTAGACTGGTGCCAGATAAGCTCCATCCCCACACAAAATAAAATATAATTTTTTTTAAGCCAGTACATCAACACCTCTCATAAAGGGAGTGGCAGAATGGATTCCGTCAGATTTTTTTTTTTTTACAGGGGGAACAGAATCCGACGGCAAAAAAACAGCCGTCGGAACCGTTCCCCCTGTATTTTTTACACAAGGAGGATCTTCTAATATCTATCAAAGTGCTGCATTTTTGAAAGAGCTTTCCTGTAGCTCAAAAAGTAGAGCATTGGTGCTTGCAATGCCAAGGTCATAGGTTCGATTCCCAGGGAAAGCGAAATTTGCCCAGTGGTCAGTCACTGACACATAGAGCTGGTGACACAAGTTCAAGTCCCGGGTTGCAGAGTTTTTTTAATCCCATATTTTCCTATCATAAAAAAAGTAAAAACTCTTAAATATTTTTCTTTAGACTGGTGCCAGATAAGCTCCATCCCCACACAAAATAAAATATGATTTTTTTTAAGCCAGTACATCAACACCTCTCATAAAGGGAGTGGCAGAACGGATTCCGTCAGATTTTTTTTTTTTTTTTTACAGGGGGAACAGAATCCGACGGCAAAAAAACAGCCGTCGGAATCCGTTCCCCCTGTATTTTTTACACAAGGAGGATCTTCTAATATCTATCAAAGTGCTCCAAATTATAAGGTCCCCACAGCCTAGTGGTCAGTTCACTGACATATAGAGCTGGTGATTCTTAGGTGACACAAGTTCAAGTCCCGGGTAGCAGAGTTTTTTTAATCCCATATTTTCCTATCATAATAAAAGTAAAAACTCTTAAATATTTTTCTTTAGACTGGTGCCAGATAAGCTCCATCCCCACACAAAATAAAATATGATTTTTTTTAAGCCAGTACATCAACACCTCTCATAAAGGGAGTGGCAGAACGGATTCCGTCAGATTTTTTTTTTTTTTTTTACAGGGGGAACAGAATCCGACGGCAAAAAAACAGCCGTCGGAATCCGTTCCCCCTGTATTTTTTACACAAGGAGGATCTTCTAATATCTATCAAAGTGCTGCATTTTTGAAAGAGCTTTCCTGTAGCTCAAAAAGTAGAGCATTGGTGCTTGCAATGCCAAGGTCATAGGTTCGATTCCCAGGGAAAGCGAAATTTGCCCAGTGGTCAGTCACTGACACATAGAGCTGGTGACACAAGTTCAAGTCCCGGGTTGCAGAGTTTTTTTAATCCCATATTTTCCTATCATAATAAAAGTAAAAACTCTTAAATATTTTTCTTTAGACTGGTGCCAGATAAGCTCCATCCCCACACAAAATAAAATATGATTTTTTTTAAGCCAGTACATCAACACCTCTCATAAAGGGAGTGGCAGAACGGATTCCGTCAGATTTTTTTTTTTTTTTTTACAGGGGGAACAGAATCCGACGGCAAAAAAACAGCCGTCGGAATCCGTTCCCCCTGTATTTTTTACACAAGGAGGATCTTCTAATATCTATCAAAGTGCTCCAAATTATAAGGTCCCCACAGCCTAGTGGTCAGTTCACTGACATATAGAGCTGGTGACACAAGTTCAAGTCCCGGGTTGCAGAGTTTTTTTAATCCCATATTTTCCTATCATAATAAAAGTAAAAACTCTTAAATATTTTTCTTTAGACTGGTGCCAGATAAGCTCCATCCCCACACAAAATAAAATATGATTTTTTTTAAGCCAGTACATCAACACCTCTCATAAAGGGAGTGGCAGAACGGATTCCGTCAGATTTTTTTTTTTTTTTTTACAGGGGGAACAGAATCCGACGGCAAAAAAACAGCCGTCGGAATCCGTTCCCCCTGTATTTTTTACACAAGGAGGATCTTCTAATATCTATCAAAGTGCTGCATTTTTGAAAGAGCTTTCCTGTAGCTCAAAAAGTAGAGCATTGGTGCTTGCAATGCCAAGGTCATAGGTTCGATTCCCAGGGAAAGCGAAATTTGCCCATTGGTCAGTCACTGACACATAGAGCTGGTGACACAAGTTCAAGTCCCGGGTAGCAGAGTTTTTTTAATCCCATATTTTCCTATCATAAAAAAAGTAAAAACTCTTAAATATTTTTCTTTAGACTGGTGCCAGATAAGCTCCATCCCCACACAAAATAAAATATGATTTTTTTTAAGCCAGTACATCAACACCTCTCATAAAGGGAGTGGCAAAACGGATTCCGTCAGATTTTTATTTTTTTTTTTACAGGGGGAACAGAATCCGACGGCAAAAAAACAGCCGTCGGAATCCGTTCCCCCTGTATTTTTTACACAAGGAGGATCTTCTAATATCTATCAAAGTGCTCCAAATTATAAGGTCCCCACAGCCTAGTGGTCAGTTCACTGACATATAGAGCTGGTGACACAAGTTCAAGTCCCGGGTTGCAGAGTTTTTTTAATCCCATATTTTCCTATCATAATAAAAGTAAAAACTCTTAAATATTTTTCTTTAGACTGGTGCCAGATAAGCTCCATCCCCACACAAAATAAAATATGATTTTTTTTAAGCCAGTACATCAACACCTCTCATAAAGGGAGTGGCAGAACGGATTCCGTCAGATTTTTTTTTTTTTTTTTACAGGGGGAACAGAATCCGACGGCAAAAAAACAGCCGTCGGAATCCGTTCCCCCTGTATTTTTTACACAAGGAGGATCTTCTAATATCTATCAAAGTGCTGCATTTTTGAAAGAGCTTTCCTGTAGCTCAAAAAGTAGAGCATTGGTGCTTGCAATGCCAAGGTCATAGGTTCGATTCCCAGGGAAAGCGAAATTTGCCCATTGGTCAGTCACTGACACATAGAGCTGGTGACACAAGTTCAAGTCCCGGGTAGCAGAGTTTTTTTAATCCCATATTTTCCTATCATAAAAAAAGTAAAAACTCTTAAATATTTTTCTTTAGACTGGTGCCAGATAAGCTCCATCCCCACACAAAATAAAATATGATTTTTTTTAAGCCAGTACATCAACACCTCTCATAAAGGGAGTGGCAAAACGGATTCCGTCAGATTTTTTTTTTTTTTTTTACAGGGGGAACAGAATCCGACGGCAAAAAAACAGCCGTCGGAATCCGTTCCCCCTGTATTTTTTACACAAGGAGGATCTTCTAATATCTATCAAAGTGCTCCAAATTATAAGGTCCCCACAGCCTAGTGGTCAGTTCACTGACATATAGAGCTGGTGACACAAGTTCAAGTCCCGGGTTGCAGAGTTTTTTTAATCCCATATTTTCCTATCATAATAAAAGTAAAAACTCTTAAATATTTTTCTTTAGACTGGTGCCAGATAAGCTCCATCCCCACACAAAATAAAATATGATTTTTTTTAAGCCAGTACATCAACACCTCTCATAAAGGGAGTGGCAGAACGGATTCCGTCAGATTTTTTTTTTTTTTTTTTACAGGGGGAACAGAATCCGACGGCAAAAAAACAGCCGTCGGAATCCGTTCCCCCTGTATTTTTTACACAAGGAGGATCTTCTAATATCTATCAAAGTGCTGCATTTTTGAAAGAGCTTTCCTGTAGCTCAAAAAGTAGAGCATTGGTGCTTGCAATGCCAAGGTCATAGGTTCGATTCCCAGGGAAAGCGAAATTTGCCCAGTGGTCAGTCACTGACACATAGAGCTGGTGACACAAGTTCAAGTCCCGGGTTGCAGAGTTTTTTTAATCCCATATTTTCCTATCATAATAAAAGTAAAAACTCTTAAATATTTTTCTTTAGACTGGTGCCAGATAAGCTCCATCCCCACACAAAATAAAATATGATTTTTTTTAAGCCAGTACATCAACACCTCTCATAAAGGGAGTGGCAGAACGGATTCCGTCAGATTTTTTTTTTTTTTTTACAGGGGGAACAGAATCCGACGGCAAAAAAACAGCCGTCGGAATCCGTTCCCCCTGTATTTTTTACACAAGGAGGATCTTCTAATATCTATCAAAGTGCTGCATTTTTGAAAGAGCTTTCCTGTAGCTCAAAAAGTAGAGCATTGGTGCTTGCAATGCCAAGGTCATAGGTTCGATTCCCAGGGAAAGCGAAATTTGCCCAGTGGTCAGTCACTGACACATAGAGCTGGTGACACAAGTTCAAGTCCCGGGTTGCAGAGTTTTTTTAATCCCATATTTTCCTATCATAAAAAAAGTAAAAACTCTTAAATATTTTTCTTTAGACTGGTGCCAGATAAGCTCCATCCCCACACAAAATAAAATATGATTTTTTTTAAGCCAGTACATCAACACCTCTCATAAAGGGAGTGGCAAAACGGATTCCGTCAGATTTTTTTTTTTTTTTTTACAGGGGGAACAGAATCCGACGGCAAAAAAACAGCCGTCGGAATCCGTTCCCCCTGTATTTTTTACACAAGGAGGATCTTCTAATATCTATCAAAGTGCTCCAAATTATAAGGTCCCCACAGCCTAGTGGTCAGTTCACTGACATATAGAGCTGGTGACACAAGTTCAAGTCCCGGGTTGCAGAGTTTTTTTAATCCCATATTTTCCTATCATAATAAAAGTAAAAACTCTTAAATATTTTTCTTTAGACTGGTGCCAGATAAGCTCCATCCCCACACAAAATAAAATATAATTTTTTTTAAGCCAGTACATCAACACCTCTCATAAAGGGAGTGGCAGAATGGATTCCGTCAGATTTTTTTTTTTTTTTTTACAGGGGGAACAGAATCCGACGGCAAAAAAACAGCCGTCGGAATCCGTTCCCCCTGTATTTTTTACACAAGGAGGATCTTCTAATATCTATCAAAGTGCTGCATTTTTGAAAGAGCTTTCCTGTAGCTCAAAAAGTAGAGCATTGGTGCTTGCAATGCCAAGGTCATAGGTTCGATTCCCAGGGAAAGCGAAATTTGCCCAGTGGTCAGTCACTGACACATAGAGCTGGTGACACAAGTTCAAGTCCCGGGTTGCAGAGTTTTTTTAATCCCATATTTTCCTATCATAAAAAAAGTAAAAACTCTTAAATATTTTTCTTTAGACTGGTGCCAGATAAGCTCCATCCCCTCACAAAATAAAATATGATTTTTTTTAAGCCAGTACATCAACACCTCTCATAAAGGGAGTGGCAGAACGGATTCCGTCAGATTTTTTTTTTTTTTTTTACAGGGGGAACAGAATCCGACGGCAAAAAAACAGCCGTCGGAATCCGTTCCCCCTGTATTTTTTACACAAGGAGGATCTTCTAATATCTATCAAAGTGCTCCAAATTATAAGGTCCCCACAGCCTAGTGGTCAGTTCACTGACATATAGAGCTGGTGATTCTTAGGTGACACAAGTTCAAGTCCCGGGTAGCAGAGTTTTTTTAATCCCATATTTTCCTATCATAATAAAAGTAAAAACTCTTAAATATTTTTCTTTAGACTGGTGCCAGATAAGCTCCATCCCCACACAAAATAAAATATGATTTTTTTTAAGCCAGTACATCAACACCTCTCATAAAGGGAGTGGCAGAACGGATTCCGTCAGATTTTTTTTTTTTTTTTTACAGGGGGAACAGAATCCGACGGCAAAAAAACAGCCGTCGGAATCCGTTCCCCCTGTATTTTTTACACAAGGAGGATCTTCTAATATCTATCAAAGTGCTGCATTTTCGAAAGAGCTTTCCTGTAGCTCAAAAAGTAGAGCATTGGTGCTTGCAATGCCAAGGTCATAGGTTCGATTCCCAGGGAAAGCGAAATTTGCCCATTGGTCAGTCACTGACACATAGAGCTGGTGACACAAGTTCAAGTCCCGGGTAGCAGAGTTTTTTTAATCCCATATTTTCCTATCATAAAAAAAGTAAAAACTCTTAAATATTTTTCTTTAGACTGGTGCCAGATAAGCTCCATCCCCCACACAAAATAAAATATGATTTTTTTTAAGCCAGTACATCAACACCTCTCATAAAGGGAGTGGCAAAACGGATTCCGTCAGATTTTTTTTTTTTTTTTTACAGGGGGAACAGAATCCGACGGCAAAAAAACAGCCGTCGGAATCCGTTCCCCCTGTATTTTTTACACAAGGAGGATCTTCTAATATCTATCAAAGTGCTCCAAATTATAAGGTCCCCACAGCCTAGTGGTCAGTTCACTGACATATAGAGCTGGTGACACAAGTTCAAGTCCCGGGTTGCAGAGTTTTTTTAATCCCATATTTTCCTATCATAATAAAAGTAAAAACTCTTAAATATTTTTCTTTAGACTGGTGCCAGATAAGCTCCATCCCCACACAAAATAAAATATGATTTTTTTTAAGCCAGTACATCAACACCTCTCATAAAGGGAGTGGCAGAACGGATTCCGTCAGATTTTTTTTTTTTTTTTTACAGGGGGAACAGAATCCGACGGCAAAAAAACAGCCGTCGGAATCCGTTCCCCCTGTATTTTTTACACAAGGAGGATCTTCTAATATCTATCAAAGTGCTCCAAATTATAAGGTCCCCACAGCCTAGTGGTCAGTTCACTGACATATAGAGCTGGTGATTCTTAGGTGACACAAGTTCAAGTCCCGGGTAGCAGAGTTTTTTTAATCCCATATTTTCCTATCATAATAAAAGTAAAAACTCTTAAATATTTTTCTTTAGACTGGTGCCAGATAAGCTCCATCCCCACACAAAATAAAATATGATTTTTTTTAAGCCAGTACATCAACACCTCTCATAAAGGGAGTGGCAGAACGGATTCCGTCAGATTTTTTTTTTTTTTTTTACAGGGGGAACAGAATCCGACGGCAAAAAAACAGCCGTCGGAATCCGTTCCCCCTGTATTTTTTACACAAGGAGGATCTTCTAATATCTATCAAAGTGCTGCATTTTTGAAAGAGCTTTCCTGTAGCTCAAAAAGTAGAGCATTGGTGCTTGCAATGCCAAGGTCATAGGTTCGATTCCCAGGGAAAGCGAAATTTGCCCAGTGGTCAGTCACTGACACATAGAGCTGGTGACACAAGTTCAAGTCCCGGGTAGCAGAGTTTTTTTAATCCCATATTTTCCTATCATAAAAAAAGTAAAAACTCTTAAATATTTTTCTTTAGACTGGTGCCAGATAAGCTCCATCCCCACACAAAATAAAATATGATTTTTTTTAAGCCAGTACATCAACACCTCTCATAAAGGGAGTGGCAAAACGGATTCCGTCAGATTTTTTTTTTTTTTTTTTACAGGGGGAACAGAATCCGACGGCAAAAAAACAGCCGTCGGAATCCGTTCCCCCTGTATTTTTTACACAAGGAGGATCTTCTAATATCTATCAAAGTGCTCCAAATTATAAGGTCCCCACAGCCTAGTGGTCAGTTCACTGACATATAGAGCTGGTGACACAAGTTCAAGTCCCGGGTTGCAGAGTTTTTTTAATCCCATATTTTCCTATCATAATAAAAGTAAAAACTCTTAAATATTTTTCTTTAGACTGGTGCCAGATAAGCTCCATCCCCACACAAAATAAAATATAATTTTTTTTAAGCCAGTACATCAACACCTCTCATAAAGGGAGTGGCAGAATGGATTCCGTCAGATTTTTTTTTTTTTACAGGGGGAACAGAATCCGACGGCAAAAAAACAGCCGTCGGAACCGTTCCCCCTGTATTTTTTACACAAGGAGGATCTTCTAATATCTATCAAAGTGCTGCATTTTTGAAAGAGCTTTCCTGTAGCTCAAAAAGTAGAGCATTGGTGCTTGCAATGCCAAGGTCATAGGTTCGATTCCCAGGGAAAGCGAAATTTGCCCAGTGGTCAGTCACTGACACATAGAGCTGGTGACACAAGTTCAAGTCCCGGGTTGCAGAGTTTTTTTAATCCCATATTTTCCTATCATAAAAAAAGTAAAAACTCTTAAATATTTTTCTTTAGACTGGTGCCAGATAAGCTCCATCCCCACACAAAATAAAATATGATTTTTTTTAAGCCAGTACATCAACACCTCTCATAAAGGGAGTGGCAGAACGGATTCCGTCAGATTTTTTTTTTTTTTTTTACAGGGGGAACAGAATCCGACGGCAAAAAAACAGCCGTCGGAATCCGTTCCCCCTGTATTTTTTACACAAGGAGGATCTTCTAATATCTATCAAAGTGCTCCAAATTATAAGGTCCCCACAGCCTAGTGGTCAGTTCACTGACATATAGAGCTGGTGATTCTTAGGTGACACAAGTTCAAGTCCCGGGTAGCAGAGTTTTTTTAATCCCATATTTTCCTATCATAATAAAAGTAAAAACTCTTAAATATTTTTCTTTAGACTGGTGCCAGATAAGCTCCATCCCCACACAAAATAAAATATGATTTTTTTTAAGCCAGTACATCAACACCTCTCATAAAGGGAGTGGCAGAACGGATTCCGTCAGATTTTTTTTTTTTTTTTTACAGGGGGAACAGAATCCGACGGCAAAAAAACAGCCGTCGGAATCCGTTCCCCCTGTATTTTTTACACAAGGAGGATCTTCTAATATCTATCAAAGTGCTGCATTTTTGAAAGAGCTTTCCTGTAGCTCAAAAAGTAGAGCATTGGTGCTTGCAATGCCAAGGTCATAGGTTCGATTCCCAGGGAAAGCGAAATTTGCCCAGTGGTCAGTCACTGACACATAGAGCTGGTGACACAAGTTCAAGTCCCGGGTTGCAGAGTTTTTTTAATCCCATATTTTCCTATCATAATAAAAGTAAAAACTCTTAAATATTTTTCTTTAGACTGGTGCCAGATAAGCTCCATCCCCACACAAAATAAAATATGATTTTTTTTAAGCCAGTACATCAACACCTCTCATAAAGGGAGTGGCAGAACGGATTCCGTCAGATTTTTTTTTTTTTTTTTACAGGGGGAACAGAATCCGACGGCAAAAAAACAGCCGTCGGAATCCGTTCCCCCTGTATTTTTTACACAAGGAGGATCTTCTAATATCTATCAAAGTGCTCCAAATTATAAGGTCCCCACAGCCTAGTGGTCAGTTCACTGACATATAGAGCTGGTGACACAAGTTCAAGTCCCGGGTTGCAGAGTTTTTTTAATCCCATATTTTCCTATCATAATAAAAGTAAAAACTCTTAAATATTTTTCTTTAGACTGGTGCCAGATAAGCTCCATCCCCACACAAAATAAAATATGATTTTTTTTAAGCCAGTACATCAACACCTCTCATAAAGGGAGTGGCAGAACGGATTCCGTCAGATTTTTTTTTTTTTTTTTACAGGGGGAACAGAATCCGACGGCAAAAAAACAGCCGTCGGAATCCGTTCCCCCTGTATTTTTTACACAAGGAGGATCTTCTAATATCTATCAAAGTGCTGCATTTTTGAAAGAGCTTTCCTGTAGCTCAAAAAGTAGAGCATTGGTGCTTGCAATGCCAAGGTCATAGGTTCGATTCCCAGGGAAAGCGAAATTTGCCCATTGGTCAGTCACTGACACATAGAGCTGGTGACACAAGTTCAAGTCCCGGGTAGCAGAGTTTTTTTAATCCCATATTTTCCTATCATAAAAAAAGTAAAAACTCTTAAATATTTTTCTTTAGACTGGTGCCAGATAAGCTCCATCCCCACACAAAATAAAATATGATTTTTTTTAAGCCAGTACATCAACACCTCTCATAAAGGGAGTGGCAAAACGGATTCCGTCAGATTTTTATTTTTTTTTTTACAGGGGGAACAGAATCCGACGGCAAAAAAACAGCCGTCGGAATCCGTTCCCCCTGTATTTTTTACACAAGGAGGATCTTCTAATATCTATCAAAGTGCTCCAAATTATAAGGTCCCCACAGCCTAGTGGTCAGTTCACTGACATATAGAGCTGGTGACACAAGTTCAAGTCCCGGGTTGCAGAGTTTTTTTAATCCCATATTTTCCTATCATAATAAAAGTAAAAACTCTTAAATATTTTTCTTTAGACTGGTGCCAGATAAGCTCCATCCCCACACAAAATAAAATATGATTTTTTTTAAGCCAGTACATCAACACCTCTCATAAAGGGAGTGGCAGAACGGATTCCGTCAGATTTTTTTTTTTTTTTTTACAGGGGGAACAGAATCCGACGGCAAAAAAACAGCCGTCGGAATCCGTTCCCCCTGTATTTTTTACACAAGGAGGATCTTCTAATATCTATCAAAGTGCTGCATTTTTGAAAGAGCTTTCCTGTAGCTCAAAAAGTAGAGCATTGGTGCTTGCAATGCCAAGGTCATAGGTTCGATTCCCAGGGAAAGCGAAATTTGCCCATTGGTCAGTCACTGACACATAGAGCTGGTGACACAAGTTCAAGTCCCGGGTAGCAGAGTTTTTTTAATCCCATATTTTCCTATCATAAAAAAAGTAAAAACTCTTAAATATTTTTCTTTAGACTGGTGCCAGATAAGCTCCATCCCCACACAAAATAAAATATGATTTTTTTTAAGCCAGTACATCAACACCTCTCATAAAGGGAGTGGCAAAACGGATTCCGTCAGATTTTTTTTTTTTTTTTTACAGGGGGAACAGAATCCGACGGCAAAAAAACAGCCGTCGGAATCCGTTCCCCCTGTATTTTTTACACAAGGAGGATCTTCTAATATCTATCAAAGTGCTCCAAATTATAAGGTCCCCACAGCCTAGTGGTCAGTTCACTGACATATAGAGCTGGTGACACAAGTTCAAGTCCCGGGTTGCAGAGTTTTTTTAATCCCATATTTTCCTATCATAATAAAAGTAAAAACTCTTAAATATTTTTCTTTAGACTGGTGCCAGATAAGCTCCATCCCCACACAAAATAAAATATGATTTTTTTTAAGCCAGTACATCAACACCTCTCATAAAGGGAGTGGCAGAACGGATTCCGTCAGATTTTTTTTTTTTTTTTTTACAGGGGGAACAGAATCCGACGGCAAAAAAACAGCCGTCGGAATCCGTTCCCCCTGTATTTTTTACACAAGGAGGATCTTCTAATATCTATCAAAGTGCTGCATTTTTGAAAGAGCTTTCCTGTAGCTCAAAAAGTAGAGCATTGGTGCTTGCAATGCCAAGGTCATAGGTTCGATTCCCAGGGAAAGCGAAATTTGCCCAGTGGTCAGTCACTGACACATAGAGCTGGTGACACAAGTTCAAGTCCCGGGTTGCAGAGTTTTTTTAATCCCATATTTTCCTATCATAATAAAAGTAAAAACTCTTAAATATTTTTCTTTAGACTGGTGCCAGATAAGCTCCATCCCCACACAAAATAAAATATGATTTTTTTTAAGCCAGTACATCAACACCTCTCATAAAGGGAGTGGCAGAACGGATTCCGTCAGATTTTTTTTTTTTTTTTACAGGGGGAACAGAATCCGACGGCAAAAAAACAGCCGTCGGAATCCGTTCCCCCTGTATTTTTTACACAAGGAGGATCTTCTAATATCTATCAAAGTGCTGCATTTTTGAAAGAGCTTTCCTGTAGCTCAAAAAGTAGAGCATTGGTGCTTGCAATGCCAAGGTCATAGGTTCGATTCCCAGGGAAAGCGAAATTTGCCCAGTGGTCAGTCACTGACACATAGAGCTGGTGACACAAGTTCAAGTCCCGGGTTGCAGAGTTTTTTTAATCCCATATTTTCCTATCATAAAAAAAGTAAAAACTCTTAAATATTTTTCTTTAGACTGGTGCCAGATAAGCTCCATCCCCACACAAAATAAAATATGATTTTTTTTAAGCCAGTACATCAACACCTCTCATAAAGGGAGTGGCAAAACGGATTCCGTCAGATTTTTTTTTTTTTTTTTACAGGGGGAACAGAATCCGACGGCAAAAAAACAGCCGTCGGAATCCGTTCCCCCTGTATTTTTTACACAAGGAGGATCTTCTAATATCTATCAAAGTGCTCCAAATTATAAGGTCCCCACAGCCTAGTGGTCAGTTCACTGACATATAGAGCTGGTGACACAAGTTCAAGTCCCGGGTTGCAGAGTTTTTTTAATCCCATATTTTCCTATCATAATAAAAGTAAAAACTCTTAAATATTTTTCTTTAGACTGGTGCCAGATAAGCTCCATCCCCACACAAAATAAAATATAATTTTTTTTAAGCCAGTACATCAACACCTCTCATAAAGGGAGTGGCAGAATGGATTCCGTCAGATTTTTTTTTTTTTTTTTACAGGGGGAACAGAATCCGACGGCAAAAAAACAGCCGTCGGAATCCGTTCCCCCTGTATTTTTTACACAAGGAGGATCTTCTAATATCTATCAAAGTGCTGCATTTTTGAAAGAGCTTTCCTGTAGCTCAAAAAGTAGAGCATTGGTGCTTGCAATGCCAAGGTCATAGGTTCGATTCCCAGGGAAAGCGAAATTTGCCCAGTGGTCAGTCACTGACACATAGAGCTGGTGACACAAGTTCAAGTCCCGGGTTGCAGAGTTTTTTTAATCCCATATTTTCCTATCATAAAAAAAGTAAAAACTCTTAAATATTTTTCTTTAGACTGGTGCCAGATAAGCTCCATCCCCTCACAAAATAAAATATGATTTTTTTTAAGCCAGTACATCAACACCTCTCATAAAGGGAGTGGCAGAACGGATTCCGTCAGATTTTTTTTTTTTTTTTTACAGGGGGAACAGAATCCGACGGCAAAAAAACAGCCGTCGGAATCCGTTCCCCCTGTATTTTTTACACAAGGAGGATCTTCTAATATCTATCAAAGTGCTCCAAATTATAAGGTCCCCACAGCCTAGTGGTCAGTTCACTGACATATAGAGCTGGTGATTCTTAGGTGACACAAGTTCAAGTCCCGGGTAGCAGAGTTTTTTTAATCCCATATTTTCCTATCATAATAAAAGTAAAAACTCTTAAATATTTTTCTTTAGACTGGTGCCAGATAAGCTCCATCCCCACACAAAATAAAATATGATTTTTTTTAAGCCAGTACATCAACACCTCTCATAAAGGGAGTGGCAGAACGGATTCCGTCAGATTTTTTTTTTTTTTTTTACAGGGGGAACAGAATCCGACGGCAAAAAAACAGCCGTCGGAATCCGTTCCCCCTGTATTTTTTACACAAGGAGGATCTTCTAATATCTATCAAAGTGCTGCATTTTCGAAAGAGCTTTCCTGTAGCTCAAAAAGTAGAGCATTGGTGCTTGCAATGCCAAGGTCATAGGTTCGATTCCCAGGGAAAGCGAAATTTGCCCATTGGTCAGTCACTGACACATAGAGCTGGTGACACAAGTTCAAGTCCCGGGTAGCAGAGTTTTTTTAATCCCATATTTTCCTATCATAAAAAAAGTAAAAACTCTTAAATATTTTTCTTTAGACTGGTGCCAGATAAGCTCCATCCCCCACACAAAATAAAATATGATTTTTTTTAAGCCAGTACATCAACACCTCTCATAAAGGGAGTGGCAAAACGGATTCCGTCAGATTTTTTTTTTTTTTTTTACAGGGGGAACAGAATCCGACGGCAAAAAAACAGCCGTCGGAATCCGTTCCCCCTGTATTTTTTACACAAGGAGGATCTTCTAATATCTATCAAAGTGCTCCAAATTATAAGGTCCCCACAGCCTAGTGGTCAGTTCACTGACATATAGAGCTGGTGACACAAGTTCAAGTCCCGGGTTGCAGAGTTTTTTTAATCCCATATTTTCCTATCATAATAAAAGTAAAAACTCTTAAATATTTTTCTTTAGACTGGTGCCAGATAAGCTCCATCCCCACACAAAATAAAATATGATTTTTTTTAAGCCAGTACATCAACACCTCTCATAAAGGGAGTGGCAGAACGGATTCCGTCAGATTTTTTTTTTTTTTTTTACAGGGGGAACAGAATCCGACGGCAAAAAAACAGCCGTCGGAATCCGTTCCCCCTGTATTTTTTACACAAGGAGGATCTTCTAATATCTATCAAAGTGCTGCATTTTTGAAAGAGCTTTCCTGTAGCTCAAAAAGTAGAGCATTGGTGCTTGCAATGCCAAGGTCATAGGTTCGATTCCCAGGGAAAGCGAAATTTGCCCAGTGGTCAGTCACTGACACATAGAGCTGGTGACACAAGTTCAAGTCCCGGGTTGCAGAGATTTTTTAATCCCATATTTTCCTATCATAATAAAAGTAAAAACTCTTAAATATTTTTCTTTAGACTGGTGCCAGATAAGCTCCATCCCCACACAAAATAAAATATGATTTTTTTTAAGCCAGTACATCAACACCTCTCATAAAGGGAGTGGCAGAACGGATTCCGTCAGATTTTTTTTTTTTTTTTTACAGGGGGAACAGAATCCGACGGCAAAAAAACAGCCGTCGGAATCCTTTCCCCCTGTATTTTTTACACAAGGAGGATCTTCTAATATCTATCAAAGTGCTGCATTTTTGAAAGAGCTTTCCTGTAGCTCAAAAAGTAGAGCATTGGTGCTTGCAATGCCAAGGTCATAGGTTCGATTCCCAGGGAAAGCGAAATTTGCCCATTGGTCAGTCACTGACACATAGAGCTGGTGACACAAGTTCAAGTCCCGGGTAGCAGAGTTTTTTTAATCCCATATTTTCCTATCATAAAAAAAGTAAAAACTCTTAAATATTTTTCTTTAGACTGGTGCCAGATAAGCTCCATCCCCACACAAAATAAAATATGATTTTTTTTAAGCCAGTACATCAACACCTCTCATAAAGGGAGTGGCAAAACGGATTCCGTCAGATTTTTTTTTTTTTTTTTACAGGGGGAACAGAATCCGACGGCAAAAAAACAGCCGTCGGAATCCGTTCCCCCTGTATTTTTTACACAAGGAGGATCTTCTAATATCTATCAAAGTGCTCCAAATTATAAGGTCCCCACAGCCTAGTGGTCAGTTCACTGACATATAGAGCTGGTGACACAAGTTCAAGTCCCGGGTTGCAGAGTTTTTTTAATCCCATATTTTCCTATCATAATAAAAGTAAAAACTCTTAAATATTTTTCTTTAGACTGGTGCCAGATAAGCTCCATCCCCACACAAAATAAAATATGATTTTTTTTAAGCCAGTACATCAACACCTCTCATAAAGGGAGTGGCAGAACGGATTCCGTCAGATTTTTTTTTTTTTTTTTACAGGGGGAACAGAATCCGACGGCAAAAAAACAGCCGTCGGAATCCTTTCCCCCTGTATTTTTTACACAAGGAGGATCTTCTAATATCTATCAAAGTGCTGCATTTTTGAAAGAGCTTTCCTGTAGCTCAAAAAGTAGAGCATTGGTGCTTGCAATGCCAAGGTCATAGGTTCGATTCCCAGGGAAAGCGAAATTTGCCCATTGGTCAGTCACTGACACATAGAGCTGGTGACACAAGTTCAAGTCCCGGGTAGCAGAGTTTTTTTAATCCCATATTTTCCTATCATAAAAAAAGTAAAAACTCTTAAATATTTTTCTTTAGACTGGTGCCAGATAAGCTCCATCCCCACACAAAATAAAATATGATTTTTTTTAAGCCAGTACATCAACACCTCTCATAAAGGGAGTGGCAAAACGGATTCCGTCAGATTTTTTTTTTTTTTTTTACAGGGGGAACAGAATCCGACGGCAAAAAAACAGCCGTCGGAATCCGTTCCCCCTGTATTTTTTACACAAGGAGGATCTTCTAATATCTATCAAAGTGCTCCAAATTATAAGGTCCCCACAGCCTAGTGGTCAGTTCACTGACATATAGAGCTGGTGACACAAGTTCAAGTCCCGGGTTGCAGAGTTTTTTTAATCCCATATTTTCCTATCATAATAAAAGTAAAAACTCTTAAATATTTTTCTTTAGACTGGTGCCAGATAAGCTCCATCCCCACACAAAATAAAATATGATTTTTTTTAAGCCAGTACATCAACACCTCTCATAAAGGGAGTGGCAGAACGGATTCCGTCAGATTTTTTTTTTTTTTTTTACAGGGGGAACAGAATCCGACGGCAAAAAAACAGCCGTCGGAATCCGTTCCCCCTGTATTTTTTACACAAGGAGGATCTTCTAATATCTATCAAAGTGCTGCATTTTTGAAAGAGCTTTCCTGTAGCTCAAAAAGTAGAGCATTGGTGCTTGCAATGCCAAGGTCATAGGTTCGATTCCCAGGGAAAGCGAAATTTGCCCAGTGGTCAGTCACTGACACATAGAGCTGGTGACACAAGTTCAAGTCCCGGGTTGCAGAGTTTTTTTAATCCCATATTTTCCTATCATAATAAAAGTAAAAACTCTTAAATATTTTTCTTTAGACTGGTGCCAGATAAGCTCCATCCCCACACAAAATAAAATATGATTTTTTTTAAGCCAGTACATCAACACCTCTCATAAAGGGAGTGGCAGAACGGATTCCGTCAGATTTTATTTTTTTTTTTTACAGGGGGAACAGAATCCGACGGCAAAAAAACAGCCGTCGGAATCCGTTCCCCCTGTATTTTTTACACAAGGAGGATCTTCTAATATCTATCAAAGTGCTGCATTTTTGAAAGAGCTTTCCTGTAGCTCAAAAAGTAGAGCATTGGTGCTTGCAATGCCAAGGTCATAGGTTCGATTCCCAGGGAAAGCGAAATTTGCCCAGTGGTCAGTCACTGACACATAGAGCTGGTGACACAAGTTCAAGTCCCGGGTTGCAGAGTTTTTTTAATCCCATATTTTCCTATCATAAAAAAAGTAAAAACTCTTAAATATTTTTCTTTAGACTGGTGCCAGATAAGCTCCATCCCCACACAAAATAAAATATGATTTTTTTTAAGCCAGTACATCAACACCTCTCATAAAGGGAGTGGCAAAACGGATTCCGTCAGATTTTTTTTTTTTTTTTTACAGGGGGAACAGAATCCGACGGCAAAAAAACAGCCGTCGGAATCCGTTCCCCCTGTATTTTTTACACAAGGAGGATCTTCTAATATCTATCAAAGTGCTCCAAATTATAAGGTCCCCACAGCCTAGTGGTCAGTTCACTGACATATAGAGCTGGTGACACAAGTTCAAGTCCCGGGTTGCAGAGTTTTTTTAATCCCATATTTTCCTATCATAATAAAAGTAAAAACTCTTAAATATTTTTCTTTAGACTGGTGCCAGATAAGCTCCATCCCCACACAAAATAAAATATAATTTTTTTTAAGCCAGTACATCAACACCTCTCATAAAGGGAGTGGCAGAATGGATTCCGTCAGATTTTTTTTTTTTTACAGGGGGAACAGAATCCGACGGCAAAAAAACAGCCGTCGGAACCGTTCCCCCTGTATTTTTTACACAAGGAGGATCTTCTAATATCTATCAAAGTGCTGCATTTTTGAAAGAGCTTTCCTGTAGCTCAAAAAGTAGAGCATTGGTGCTTGCAATGCCAAGGTCATAGGTTCGATTCCCAGGGAAAGCGAAATTTGCCCAGTGGTCAGTCACTGACACATAGAGCTGGTGACACAAGTTCAAGTCCCGGGTTGCAGAGTTTTTTTAATCCCATATTTTCCTATCATAAAAAAAGTAAAAACTCTTAAATATTTTTCTTTAGACTGGTGCCAGATAAGCTCCATCCCCACACAAAATAAAATATGATTTTTTTTAAGCCAGTACATCAACACCTCTCATAAAGGGAGTGGCAGAACGGATTCCGTCAGATTTTTTTTTTTTTTTTTTACAGGGGGAACAGAATCCGACGGCAAAAAAACAGCCGTCGGAATCCGTTCCCCCTGTATTTTTTACACAAGGAGGATCTTCTAATATCTATCAAAGTGCTCCAAATTATAAGGTCCCCACAGCCTAGTGGTCAGTTCACTGACATATAGAGCTGGTGATTCTTAGGTGACACAAGTTCAAGTCCCGGGTAGCAGAGTTTTTTTAATCCCATATTTTCCTATCATAATAAAAGTAAAAACTCTTAAATATTTTTCTTTAGACTGGTGCCAGATAAGCTCCATCCCCACACAAAATAAAATATGATTTTTTTTAAGCCAGTACATCAACACCTCTCATAAAGGGAGTGGCAGAACGGATTCCGTCAGATTTTTTTTTTTTTTTTTACAGGGGGAACAGAATCCGACGGCAAAAAAACAGCCGTCGGAATCCGTTCCCCCTGTATTTTTTACACAAGGAGGATCTTCTAATATCTATCAAAGTGCTGCATTTTTGAAAGAGCTTTCCTGTAGCTCAAAAAGTAGAGCATTGGTGCTTGCAATGCCAAGGTCATAGGTTCGATTCCCAGGGAAAGCGAAATTTGCCCAGTGGTCAGTCACTGACACATAGAGCTGGTGACACAAGTTCAAGTCCCGGGTAGCAGAGTTTTTTTAATCCCATATTTTCCTATCATAAAAAAAGTAAAAACTCTTAAATATTTTTCTTTAGACTGGTGCCAGATAAGCTCCATCCCCACACAAAATAAAATATGATTTTTTTTAAGCCAGTACATCAACACCTCTCATAAAGGGAGTGGCAAAACGGATTCCGTCAGATTTTTTTTTTTTTTTTTTACAGGGGGAACAGAATCCGACGGCAAAAAAACAGCCGTCGGAATCCGTTCCCCCTGTATTTTTTACACAAGGAGGATCTTCTAATATCTATCAAAGTGCTCCAAATTATAAGGTCCCCACAGCCTAGTGGTCAGTTCACTGACATATAGAGCTGGTGACACAAGTTCAAGTCCCGGGTTGCAGAGTTTTTTTAATCCCATATTTTCCTATCATAATAAAAGTAAAAACTCTTAAATATTTTTCTTTAGACTGGTGCCAGATAAGCTCCATCCCCACACAAAATAAAATATAATTTTTTTTAAGCCAGTACATCAACACCTCTCATAAAGGGAGTGGCAGAATGGATTCCGTCAGATTTTTTTTTTTTTTACAGGGGGAACAGAATCCGACGGCAAAAAAACAGCCGTCGGAACCGTTCCCCCTGTATTTTTTACACAAGGAGGATCTTCTAATATCTATCAAAGTGCTGCATTTTTGAAAGAGCTTTCCTGTAGCTCAAAAAGTAGAGCATTGGTGCTTGCAATGCCAAGGTCATAGGTTCGATTCCCAGGGAAAGCGAAATTTGCCCAGTGGTCAGTCACTGACACATAGAGCTGGTGACACAAGTTCAAGTCCCGGGTTGCAGAGTTTTTTTAATCCCATATTTTCCTATCATAAAAAAAGTAAAAACTCTTAAATATTTTTCTTTAGACTGGTGCCAGATAAGCTCCATCCCCACACAAAATAAAATATGATTTTTTTTAAGCCAGTACATCAACACCTCTCATAAAGGGAGTGGCAGAACGGATTCCGTCAGATTTTTTTTTTTTTTTTTACAGGGGGAACAGAATCCGACGGCAAAAAAACAGCCGTCGGAATCCGTTCCCCCTGTATTTTTTACACAAGGAGGATCTTCTAATATCTATCAAAGTGCTCCAAATTATAAGGTCCCCACAGCCTAGTGGTCAGTTCACTGACATATAGAGCTGGTGATTCTTAGGTGACACAAGTTCAAGTCCCGGGTAGCAGAGTTTTTTTAATCCCATATTTTCCTATCATAATAAAAGTAAAAACTCTTAAATATTTTTCTTTAGACTGGTGCCAGATAAGCTCCATCCCCACACAAAATAAAATATGATTTTTTTTAAGCCAGTACATCAACACCTCTCATAAAGGGAGTGGCAGAACGGATTCCGTCAGATTTTTTTTTTTTTTTTTACAGGGGGAACAGAATCCGACGGCAAAAAAACAGCCGTCGGAATCCGTTCCCCCTGTATTTTTTACACAAGGAGGATCTTCTAATATCTATCAAAGTGCTGCATTTTTGAAAGAGCTTTCCTGTAGCTCAAAAAGTAGAGCATTGGTGCTTGCAATGCCAAGGTCATAGGTTCGATTCCCAGGGAAAGCGAAATTTGCCCAGTGGTCAGTCACTGACACATAGAGCTGGTGACACAAGTTCAAGTCCCGGGTTGCAGAGTTTTTTTAATCCCATATTTTCCTATCATAATAAAAGTAAAAACTCTTAAATATTTTTCTTTAGACTGGTGCCAGATAAGCTCCATCCCCACACAAAATAAAATATGATTTTTTTTAAGCCAGTACATCAACACCTCTCATAAAGGGAGTGGCAGAACGGATTCCGTCAGATTTTTTTTTTTTTTTTTACAGGGGGAACAGAATCCGACGGCAAAAAAACAGCCGTCGGAATCCGTTCCCCCTGTATTTTTTACACAAGGAGGATCTTCTAATATCTATCAAAGTGCTCCAAATTATAAGGTCCCCACAGCCTAGTGGTCAGTTCACTGACATATAGAGCTGGTGACACAAGTTCAAGTCCCGGGTTGCAGAGTTTTTTTAATCCCATATTTTCCTATCATAATAAAAGTAAAAACTCTTAAATATTTTTCTTTAGACTGGTGCCAGATAAGCTCCATCCCCACACAAAATAAAATATGATTTTTTTTAAGCCAGTACATCAACACCTCTCATAAAGGGAGTGGCAGAACGGATTCCGTCAGATTTTTTTTTTTTTTTTTACAGGGGGAACAGAATCCGACGGCAAAAAAACAGCCGTCGGAATCCGTTCCCCCTGTATTTTTTACACAAGGAGGATCTTCTAATATCTATCAAAGTGCTGCATTTTTGAAAGAGCTTTCCTGTAGCTCAAAAAGTAGAGCATTGGTGCTTGCAATGCCAAGGTCATAGGTTCGATTCCCAGGGAAAGCGAAATTTGCCCATTGGTCAGTCACTGACACATAGAGCTGGTGACACAAGTTCAAGTCCCGGGTAGCAGAGTTTTTTTAATCCCATATTTTCCTATCATAAAAAAAGTAAAAACTCTTAAATATTTTTCTTTAGACTGGTGCCAGATAAGCTCCATCCCCACACAAAATAAAATATGATTTTTTTTAAGCCAGTACATCAACACCTCTCATAAAGGGAGTGGCAAAACGGATTCCGTCAGATTTTTATTTTTTTTTTTACAGGGGGAACAGAATCCGACGGCAAAAAAACAGCCGTCGGAATCCGTTCCCCCTGTATTTTTTACACAAGGAGGATCTTCTAATATCTATCAAAGTGCTCCAAATTATAAGGTCCCCACAGCCTAGTGGTCAGTTCACTGACATATAGAGCTGGTGACACAAGTTCAAGTCCCGGGTTGCAGAGTTTTTTTAATCCCATATTTTCCTATCATAATAAAAGTAAAAACTCTTAAATATTTTTCTTTAGACTGGTGCCAGATAAGCTCCATCCCCACACAAAATAAAATATGATTTTTTTTAAGCCAGTACATCAACACCTCTCATAAAGGGAGTGGCAGAACGGATTCCGTCAGATTTTTTTTTTTTTTTTTACAGGGGGAACAGAATCCGACGGCAAAAAAACAGCCGTCGGAATCCGTTCCCCCTGTATTTTTTACACAAGGAGGATCTTCTAATATCTATCAAAGTGCTGCATTTTTGAAAGAGCTTTCCTGTAGCTCAAAAAGTAGAGCATTGGTGCTTGCAATGCCAAGGTCATAGGTTCGATTCCCAGGGAAAGCGAAATTTGCCCATTGGTCAGTCACTGACACATAGAGCTGGTGACACAAGTTCAAGTCCCGGGTAGCAGAGTTTTTTTAATCCCATATTTTCCTATCATAAAAAAAGTAAAAACTCTTAAATATTTTTCTTTAGACTGGTGCCAGATAAGCTCCATCCCCACACAAAATAAAATATGATTTTTTTTAAGCCAGTACATCAACACCTCTCATAAAGGGAGTGGCAAAACGGATTCCGTCAGATTTTTTTTTTTTTTTTTACAGGGGGAACAGAATCCGACGGCAAAAAAACAGCCGTCGGAATCCGTTCCCCCTGTATTTTTTACACAAGGAGGATCTTCTAATATCTATCAAAGTGCTCCAAATTATAAGGTCCCCACAGCCTAGTGGTCAGTTCACTGACATATAGAGCTGGTGACACAAGTTCAAGTCCCGGGTTGCAGAGTTTTTTTAATCCCATATTTTCCTATCATAATAAAAGTAAAAACTCTTAAATATTTTTCTTTAGACTGGTGCCAGATAAGCTCCATCCCCACACAAAATAAAATATGATTTTTTTTAAGCCAGTACATCAACACCTCTCATAAAGGGAGTGGCAGAACGGATTCCGTCAGATTTTTTTTTTTTTTTTTTACAGGGGGAACAGAATCCGACGGCAAAAAAACAGCCGTCGGAATCCGTTCCCCCTGTATTTTTTACACAAGGAGGATCTTCTAATATCTATCAAAGTGCTGCATTTTTGAAAGAGCTTTCCTGTAGCTCAAAAAGTAGAGCATTGGTGCTTGCAATGCCAAGGTCATAGGTTCGATTCCCAGGGAAAGTGAAATTTGCCCAGTGGTCAGTCACTGACACATAGAGCTGGTGACACAAGTTCAAGTCCCGGGTTGCAGAGTTTTTTTAATCCCATATTTTCCTATCATAATAAAAGTAAAAACTCTTAAATATTTTTCTTTAGACTGGTGCCAGATAAGCTCCATCCCCACACAAAATAAAATATGATTTTTTTTAAGCCAGTACATCAACACCTCTCATAAAGGGAGTGGCAGAACGGATTCCGTCAGATTTTTTTTTTTTTTTTACAGGGGGAACAGAATCCGACGGCAAAAAAACAGCCGTCGGAATCCGTTCCCCCTGTATTTTTTACACAAGGAGGATCTTCTAATATCTATCAAAGTGCTGCATTTTTGAAAGAGCTTTCCTGTAGCTCAAAAAGTAGAGCATTGGTGCTTGCAATGCCAAGGTCATAGGTTCGATTCCCAGGGAAAGCGAAATTTGCCCAGTGGTCAGTCACTGACACATAGAGCTGGTGACACAAGTTCAAGTCCCGGGTTGCAGAGTTTTTTTAATCCCATATTTTCCTATCATAAAAAAAGTAAAAACTCTTAAATATTTTTCTTTAGACTGGTGCCAGATAAGCTCCATCCCCACACAAAATAAAATATGATTTTTTTTAAGCCAGTACATCAACACCTCTCATAAAGGGAGTGGCAAAACGGATTCCGTCAGATTTTTTTTTTTTTTTTTACAGGGGGAACAGAATCCGACGGCAAAAAAACAGCCGTCGGAATCCGTTCCCCCTGTATTTTTTACACAAGGAGGATCTTCTAATATCTATCAAAGTGCTCCAAATTATAAGGTCCCCACAGCCTAGTGGTCAGTTCACTGACATATAGAGCTGGTGACACAAGTTCAAGTCCCGGGTTGCAGAGTTTTTTTAATCCCATATTTTCCTATCATAATAAAAGTAAAAACTCTTAAATATTTTTCTTTAGACTGGTGCCAGATAAGCTCCATCCCCACACAAAATAAAATATAATTTTTTTTAAGCCAGTACATCAACACCTCTCATAAAGGGAGTGGCAGAATGGATTCCGTCAGATTTTTTTTTTTTTTTTTACAGGGGGAACAGAATCCGACGGCAAAAAAACAGCCGTCGGAATCCGTTCCCCCTGTATTTTTTACACAAGGAGGATCTTCTAATATCTATCAAAGTGCTGCATTTTTGAAAGAGCTTTCCTGTAGCTCAAAAAGTAGAGCATTGGTGCTTGCAATGCCAAGGTCATAGGTTCGATTCCCAGGGAAAGCGAAATTTGCCCAGTGGTCAGTCACTGACACATAGAGCTGGTGACACAAGTTCAAGTCCCGGGTTGCAGAGTTTTTTTAATCCCATATTTTCCTATCATAAAAAAAGTAAAAACTCTTAAATATTTTTCTTTAGACTGGTGCCAGATAAGCTCCATCCCCTCACAAAATAAAATATGATTTTTTTTAAGCCAGTACATCAACACCTCTCATAAAGGGAGTGGCAGAACGGATTCCGTCAGATTTTTTTTTTTTTTTTTACAGGGGGAACAGAATCCGACGGCAAAAAAACAGCCGTCGGAATCCGTTCCCCCTGTATTTTTTACACAAGGAGGATCTTCTAATATCTATCAAAGTGCTCCAAATTATAAGGTCCCCACAGCCTAGTGGTCAGTTCACTGACATATAGAGCTGGTGATTCTTAGGTGACACAAGTTCAAGTCCCGGGTAGCAGAGTTTTTTTAATCCCATATTTTCCTATCATAATAAAAGTAAAAACTCTTAAATATTTTTCTTTAGACTGGTGCCAGATAAGCTCCATCCCCACACAAAATAAAATATGATTTTTTTTAAGCCAGTACATCAACACCTCTCATAAAGGGAGTGGCAGAACGGATTCCGTCAGATTTTTTTTTTTTTTTTTACAGGGGGAACAGAATCCGACGGCAAAAAAACAGCCGTCGGAATCCGTTCCCCCTGTATTTTTTACACAAGGAGGATCTTCTAATATCTATCAAAGTGCTGCATTTTCGAAAGAGCTTTCCTGTAGCTCAAAAAGTAGAGCATTGGTGCTTGCAATGCCAAGGTCATAGGTTCGATTCCCAGGGAAAGCGAAATTTGCCCATTGGTCAGTCACTGACACATAGAGCTGGTGACACAAGTTCAAGTCCCGGGTAGCAGAGTTTTTTTAATCCCATATTTTCCTATCATAAAAAAAGTAAAAACTCTTAAATATTTTTCTTTAGACTGGTGCCAGATAAGCTCCATCCCCCACACAAAATAAAATATGATTTTTTTTAAGCCAGTACATCAACACCTCTCATAAAGGGAGTGGCAAAACGGATTCCGTCAGATTTTTTTTTTTTTTTTTACAGGGGGAACAGAATCCGACGGCAAAAAAACAGCCGTCGGAATCCGTTCCCCCTGTATTTTTTACACAAGGAGGATCTTCTAATATCTATCAAAGTGCTCCAAATTATAAGGTCCCCACAGCCTAGTGGTCAGTTCACTGACATATAGAGCTGGTGATTCTTAGGTGACACAAGTTCAAGTCCCGGGTAGCAGAGTTTTTTTAATCCCATATTTTCCTATCATAATAAAAGTAAAAACTCTTAAATATTTTTCTTTAGACTGGTGCCAGATAAGCTCCATCCCCACACAAAATAAAATATGATTTTTTTTAAGCCAGTACATCAACACCTCTCATAAAGGGAGTGGCAGAACGGATTCCGTCAGATTTTTTTTTTTTTTTTTACAGGGGGAACAGAATCCGACGGCAAAAAAACAGCCGTCGGAATCCGTTCCCCCTGTATTTTTTACACAAGGAGGATCTTCTAATATCTATCAAAGTGCTGCATTTTTGAAAGAGCTTTCCTGTAGCTCAAAAAGTAGAGCATTGGTGCTTGCAATGCCAAGGTCATAGGTTCGATTCCCAGGGAAAGCGAAATTTGCCCAGTGGTCAGTCACTGACACATAGAGCTGGTGACACAAGTTCAAGTCCCGGGTTGCAGAGTTTTTTTAATCCCATATTTTCCTATCATAATAAAAGTAAAAACTCTTAAATATTTTTCTTTAGACTGGTGCCAGATAAGCTCCATCCCCACACAAAATAAAATATGATTTTTTTTAAGCCAGTACATCAACACCTCTCATAAAGGGAGTGGCAGAACGGATTCCGTCAGATTTTTTTTTTTTTTTTTACAGGGGGAACAGAATCCGACGGCAAAAAAACAGCCGTCGGAATCCGTTCCCCCTGTATTTTTTACACAAGGAGGATCTTCTAATATCTATCAAAGTGCTCCAAATTATAAGGTCCCCACAGCCTAGTGGTCAGTTCACTGACATATAGAGCTGGTGACACAAGTTCAAGTCCCGGGTTGCAGAGTTTTTTTAATCCCATATTTTCCTATCATAATAAAAGTAAAAACTCTTAAATATTTTTCTTTAGACTGGTGCCAGATAAGCTCCATCCCCACACAAAATAAAATATGATTTTTTTTAAGCCAGTACATCAACACCTCTCATAAAGGGAGTGGCAGAACGGATTCCGTCAGATTTTTTTTTTTTTTTTTACAGGGGGAACAGAATCCGACGGCAAAAAAACAGCCGTCGGAATCCGTTCCCCCTGTATTTTTTACACAAGGAGGATCTTCTAATATCTATCAAAGTGCTGCATTTTTGAAAGAGCTTTCCTGTAGCTCAAAAAGTAGAGCATTGGTGCTTGCAATGCCAAGGTCATAGGTTCGATTCCCAGGGAAAGCGAAATTTGCCCATTGGTCAGTCACTGACACATAGAGCTGGTGACACAAGTTCAAGTCCCGGGTAGCAGAGTTTTTTTAATCCCATATTTTCCTATCATAAAAAAAGTAAAAACTCTTAAATATTTTTCTTTAGACTGGTGCCAGATAAGCTCCATCCCCACACAAAATAAAATATGATTTTTTTTAAGCCAGTACATCAACACCTCTCATAAAGGGAGTGGCAAAACGGATTCCGTCAGATTTTTATTTTTTTTTTTTACAGGGGGAACAGAATCCGACGGCAAAAAAACAGCCGTCGGAATCCGTTCCCCCTGTATTTTTTACACAAGGAGGATCTTCTAATATCTATCAAAGTGCTCCAAATTATAAGGTCCCCACAGCCTAGTGGTCAGTTCACTGACATATAGAGCTGGTGACACAAGTTCAAGTCCCGGGTTGCAGAGTTTTTTTAATCCCATATTTTCCTATCATAATAAAAGTAAAAACTCTTAAATATTTTTCTTTAGACTGGTGCCAGATAAGCTCCATCCCCACACAAAATAAAATATGATTTTTTTTAAGCCAGTACATCAACACCTCTCATAAAGGGAGTGGCAGAACGGATTCCGTCAGATTTTTTTTTTTTTTTTTACAGGGGGAACAGAATCCGACGGCAAAAAAACAGCCGTCGGAATCCGTTCCCCCTGTATTTTTTACACAAGGAGGATCTTCTAATATCTATCAAAGTGCTGCATTTTTGAAAGAGCTTTCCTGTAGCTCAAAAAGTAGAGCATTGGTGCTTGCAATGCCAAGGTCATAGGTTCGATTCCCAGGGAAAGCGAAATTTGCCCATTGGTCAGTCACTGACACATAGAGCTGGTGACACAAGTTCAAGTCCCGGGTAGCAGAGTTTTTTTAATCCCATATTTTCCTATCATAAAAAAAGTAAAAACTCTTAAATATTTTTCTTTAGACTGGTGCCAGATAAGCTCCATCCCCACACAAAATAAAATATGATTTTTTTTAAGCCAGTACATCAACACCTCTCATAAAGGGAGTGGCAAAACGGATTCCGTCAGATTTTTTTTTTTTTTTTTACAGGGGGAACAGAATCCGACGGCAAAAAAACAGCCGTCGGAATCCGTTCCCCCTGTATTTTTTACACAAGGAGGATCTTCTAATATCTATCAAAGTGCTCCAAATTATAAGGTCCCCACAGCCTAGTGGTCAGTTCACTGACATATAGAGCTGGTGACACAAGTTCAAGTCCCGGGTTGCAGAGTTTTTTTAATCCCATATTTTCCTATCATAATAAAAGTAAAAACTCTTAAATATTTTTCTTTAGACTGGTGCCAGATAAGCTCCATCCCCACACAAAATAAAATATGATTTTTTTTAAGCCAGTACATCAACACCTCTCATAAAGGGAGTGGCAGAACGGATTCCGTCAGATTTTTTTTTTTTTTTTTTACAGGGGGAACAGAATCCGACGGCAAAAAAACAGCCGTCGGAATCCGTTCCCCCTGTATTTTTTACACAAGGAGGATCTTCTAATATCTATCAAAGTGCTGCATTTTTGAAAGAGCTTTCCTGTAGCTCAAAAAGTAGAGCATTGGTGCTTGCAATGCCAAGGTCATAGGTTCGATTCCCAGGGAAAGCGAAATTTGCCCAGTGGTCAGTCACTGACACATAGAGCTGGTGACACAAGTTCAAGTCCCGGGTTGCAGAGTTTTTTTAATCCCATATTTTCCTATCATAATAAAAGTAAAAACTCTTAAATATTTTTCTTTAGACTGGTGCCAGATAAGCTCCATCCCCACACAAAATAAAATATGATTTTTTTTAAGCCAGTACATCAACACCTCTCATAAAGGGAGTGGCAGAACGGATTCCGTCAGATTTTTTTTTTTTTTTTACAGGGGGAACAGAATCCGACGGCAAAAAAACAGCCGTCGGAATCCGTTCCCCCTGTATTTTTTACACAAGGAGGATCTTCTAATATCTATCAAAGTGCTGCATTTTTGAAAGAGCTTTCCTGTAGCTCAAAAAGTAGAGCATTGGTGCTTGCAATGCCAAGGTCATAGGTTCGATTCCCAGGGAAAGCGAAATTTGCCCAGTGGTCAGTCACTGACACATAGAGCTGGTGACACAAGTTCAAGTCCCGGGTTGCAGAGTTTTTTTAATCCCATATTTTCCTATCATAAAAAAAGTAAAAACTCTTAAATATTTTTCTTTAGACTGGTGCCAGATAAGCTCCATCCCCACACAAAATAAAATATGATTTTTTTTAAGCCAGTACATCAACACCTCTCATAAAGGGAGTGGCAAAACGGATTCCGTCAGATTTTTTTTTTTTTTTTTACAGGGGGAACAGAATCCGACGGCAAAAAAACAGCCGTCGGAATCCGTTCCCCCTGTATTTTTTACACAAGGAGGATCTTCTAATATCTATCAAAGTGCTCCAAATTATAAGGTCCCCACAGCCTAGTGGTCAGTTCACTGACATATAGAGCTGGTGACACAAGTTCAAGTCCCGGGTTGCAGAGTTTTTTTAATCCCATATTTTCCTATCATAATAAAAGTAAAAACTCTTAAATATTTTTCTTTAGACTGGTGCCAGATAAGCTCCATCCCCACACAAAATAAAATATAATTTTTTTTAAGCCAGTACATCAACACCTCTCATAAAGGGAGTGGCAGAATGGATTCCGTCAGATTTTTTTTTTTTTTTTTACAGGGGGAACAGAATCCGACGGCAAAAAAACAGCCGTCGGAATCCGTTCCCCCTGTATTTTTTACACAAGGAGGATCTTCTAATATCTATCAAAGTGCTGCATTTTTGAAAGAGCTTTCCTGTAGCTCAAAAAGTAGAGCATTGGTGCTTGCAATGCCAAGGTCATAGGTTCGATTCCCAGGGAAAGCGAAATTTGCCCAGTGGTCAGTCACTGACACATAGAGCTGGTGACACAAGTTCAAGTCCCGGGTTGCAGAGTTTTTTTAATCCCATATTTTCCTATCATAAAAAAAGTAAAAACTCTTAAATATTTTTCTTTAGACTGGTGCCAGATAAGCTCCATCCCCTCACAAAATAAAATATGATTTTTTTTAAGCCAGTACATCAACACCTCTCATAAAGGGAGTGGCAGAACGGATTCCGTCAGATTTTTTTTTTTTTTTTTACAGGGGGAACAGAATCCGACGGCAAAAAAACAGCCGTCGGAATCCGTTCCCCCTGTATTTTTTACACAAGGAGGATCTTCTAATATCTATCAAAGTGCTCCAAATTATAAGGTCCCCACAGCCTAGTGGTCAGTTCACTGACATATAGAGCTGGTGATTCTTAGGTGACACAAGTTCAAGTCCCGGGTAGCAGAGTTTTTTTAATCCCATATTTTCCTATCATAATAAAAGTAAAAACTCTTAAATATTTTTCTTTAGACTGGTGCCAGATAAGCTCCATCCCCACACAAAATAAAATATGATTTTTTTTAAGCCAGTACATCAACACCTCTCATAAAGGGAGTGGCAGAACGGATTCCGTCAGATTTTTTTTTTTTTTTTTACAGGGGGAACAGAATCCGACGGCAAAAAAACAGCCGTCGGAATCCGTTCCCCCTGTATTTTTTACACAAGGAGGATCTTCTAATATCTATCAAAGTGCTGCATTTTCGAAAGAGCTTTCCTGTAGCTCAAAAAGTAGAGCATTGGTGCTTGCAATGCCAAGGTCATAGGTTCGATTCCCAGGGAAAGCGAAATTTGCCCATTGGTCAGTCACTGACACATAGAGCTGGTGACACAAGTTCAAGTCCCGGGTAGCAGAGTTTTTTTAATCCCATATTTTCCTATCATAAAAAAAGTAAAAACTCTTAAATATTTTTCTTTAGACTGGTGCCAGATAAGCTCCATCCCCCACACAAAATAAAATATGATTTTTTTTAAGCCAGTACATCAACACCTCTCATAAAGGGAGTGGCAAAACGGATTCCGTCAGATTTTTTTTTTTTTTTTTACAGGGGGAACAGAATCCGACGGCAAAAAAACAGCCGTCGGAATCCGTTCCCCCTGTATTTTTTACACAAGGAGGATCTTCTAATATCTATCAAAGTGCTCCAAATTATAAGGTCCCCACAGCCTAGTGGTCAGTTCACTGACATATAGAGCTGGTGACACAAGTTCAAGTCCCGGGTTGCAGAGTTTTTTTAATCCCATATTTTCCTATCATAATAAAAGTAAAAACTCTTAAATATTTTTCTTTAGACTGGTGCCAGATAAGCTCCATCCCCACACAAAATAAAATATGATTTTTTTTAAGCCAGTACATCAACACCTCTCATAAAGGGAGTGGCAGAACGGATTCCGTCAGATTTTTTTTTTTTTTTTTACAGGGGGAACAGAATCCGACGGCAAAAAAACAGCCGTCGGAATCCGTTCCCCCTGTATTTTTTACACAAGGAGGATCTTCTAATATCTATCAAAGTGCTGCATTTTTGAAAGAGCTTTCCTGTAGCTCAAAAAGTAGAGCATTGGTGCTTGCAATGCCAAGGTCATAGGTTCGATTCCCAGGGAAAGCGAAATTTGCCCAGTGGTCAGTCACTGACACATAGAGCTGGTGACACAAGTTCAAGTCCCGGGTTGCAGAGTTTTTTTAATCCCATATTTTCCTATCATAATAAAAGTAAAAACTCTTAAATATTTTTCTTTAGACTGGTGCCAGATAAGCTCCATCCCCACACAAAATAAAATATGATTTTTTTTAAGCCAGTACATCAACACCTCTCATAAAGGGAGTGGCAGAACGGATTCCGTCAGATTTTTTTTTTTTTTTTTACAGGGGGAACAGAATCCGACGGCAAAAAAACAGCCGTCGGAATCCTTTCCCCCTGTATTTTTTACACAAGGAGGATCTTCTAATATCTATCAAAGTGCTGCATTTTTGAAAGAGCTTTCCTGTAGCTCAAAAAGTAGAGCATTGGTGCTTGCAATGCCAAGGTCATAGGTTCGATTCCCAGGGAAAGCGAAATTTGCCCATTGGTCAGTCACTGACACATAGAGCTGGTGACACAAGTTCAAGTCCCGGGTAGCAGAGTTTTTTTAATCCCATATTTTCCTATCATAAAAAAAGTAAAAACTCTTAAATATTTTTCTTTAGACTGGTGCCAGATAAGCTCCATCCCCACACAAAATAAAATATGATTTTTTTTAAGCCAGTACATCAACACCTCTCATAAAGGGAGTGGCAAAACGGATTCCGTCAGATTTTTTTTTTTTTTTTTACAGGGGGAACAGAATCCGACGGCAAAAAAACAGCCGTCGGAATCCGTTCCCCCTGTATTTTTTACACAAGGAGGATCTTCTAATATCTATCAAAGTGCTCCAAATTATAAGGTCCCCACAGCCTAGTGGTCAGTTCACTGACATATAGAGCTGGTGACACAAGTTCAAGTCCCGGGTTGCAGAGTTTTTTTAATCCCATATTTTCCTATCATAATAAAAGTAAAAACTCTTAAATATTTTTCTTTAGACTGGTGCCAGATAAGCTCCATCCCCACACAAAATAAAATATGATTTTTTTTAAGCCAGTACATCAACACCTCTCATAAAGGGAGTGGCAGAACGGATTCCGTCAGATTTTTTTTTTTTTTTTTACAGGGGGAACAGAATCCGACGGCAAAAAAACAGCCGTCGGAATCCTTTCCCCCTGTATTTTTTACACAAGGAGGATCTTCTAATATCTATCAAAGTGCTGCATTTTTGAAAGAGCTTTCCTGTAGCTCAAAAAGTAGAGCATTGGTGCTTGCAATGCCAAGGTCATAGGTTCGATTCCCAGGGAAAGCGAAATTTGCCCATTGGTCAGTCACTGACACATAGAGCTGGTGACACAAGTTCAAGTCCCGGGTTGCAGAGTTTTTTTAATCCCATATTTTCCTATCATAATAAAAGTAAAAACTCTTAAATATTTTTCTTTAGACTGGTGCCAGATAAGCTCCATCCCCACACAAAATAAAATATGATTTTTTTTAAGCCAGTACATCAACACCTCTCATAAAGGGAGTGGCAGAACGGATTCCGTCAGATTTTTTTTTTTTTTTTTACAGGGGGAACAGAATCCGACGGCAAAAAAACAGCCGTCGGAATCCTTTCCCCCTGTATTTTTTACACAAGGAGGATCTTCTAATATCTATCAAAGTGCTGCATTTTTGAAAGAGCTTTCCTGTAGCTCAAAAAGTAGAGCATTGGTGCTTGCAATGCCAAGGTCATAGGTTCGATTCCCAGGGAAAGCGAAATTTGCCCATTGGTCAGTCACTGACACATAGAGCTGGTGACACAAGTTCAAGTCCCGGGTAGCAGAGTTTTTTTAATCCCATATTTTCCTATCATAAAAAAAGTAAAAACTCTTAAATATTTTTCTTTAGACTGGTGCCAGATAAGCTCCATCCCCACACAAAATAAAATATGATTTTTTTTAAGCCAGTACATCAACACCTCTCATAAAGGGAGTGGCAAAACGGATTCCGTCAGATTTTTTTTTTTTTTTTTACAGGGGGAACAGAATCCGACGGCAAAAAAACAGCCGTCGGAATCCGTTCCCCCTGTATTTTTTACACAAGGAGGATCTTCTAATATCTATCAAAGTGCTCCAAATTATAAGGTCCCCACAGCCTAGTGGTCAGTTCACTGACATATAGAGCTGGTGACACAAGTTCAAGTCCCGGGTTGCAGAGTTTTTTTAATCCCATATTTTCCTATCATAATAAAAGTAAAAACTCTTAAATATTTTTCTTTAGACTGGTGCCAGATAAGCTCCATCCCCACACAAAATAAAATATGATTTTTTTTAAGCCAGTACATCAACACCTCTCATAAAGGGAGTGGCAGAACGGATTCCGTCAGATTTTTTTTTTTTTTTTTACAGGGGGAACAGAATCCGACGGCAAAAAAACAGCCGTCGGAATCCTTTCCCCCTGTATTTTTTACACAAGGAGGATCTTCTAATATCTATCAAAGTGCTGCATTTTTGAAAGAGCTTTCCTGTAGCTCAAAAAGTAGAGCATTGGTGCTTGCAATGCCAAGGTCATAGGTTCGATTCCCAGGGAAAGCGAAATTTGCCCATTGGTCAGTCACTGACACATAGAGCTGGTGACACAAGTTCAAGTCCCGGGTAGCAGAGTTTTTTTAATCCCATATTTTCCTATCATAAAAAAAGTAAAAACTCTTAAATATTTTTCTTTAGACTGGTGCCAGATAAGCTCCATCCCCACACAAAATAAAATATGATTTTTTTTAAGCCAGTACATCAACACCTCTCATAAAGGGAGTGGCAAAACGGATTCCGTCAGATTTTTTTTTTTTTTTTTACAGGGGGAACAGAATCCGACGGCAAAAAAACAGCCGTCGGAATCCGTTCCCCCTGTATTTTTTACACAAGGAGGATCTTCTAATATCTATCAAAGTGCTCCAAATTATAAGGTCCCCACAGCCTAGTGGTCAGTTCACTGACATATAGAGCTGGTGACACAAGTTCAAGTCCCGGGTTGCAGAGTTTTTTTAATCCCATATTTTCCTATCATAATAAAAGTAAAAACTCTTAAATATTTTTCTTTAGACTGGTGCCAGATAAGCTCCATCCCCACACAAAATAAAATATGATTTTTTTTAAGCCAGTACATCAACACCTCTCATAAAGGGAGTGGCAGAACGGATTCCGTCAGATTTTTTTTTTTTTTTTTACAGGGGGAACAGAATCCGACGGCAAAAAAACAGCCGTCGGAATCCGTTCCCCCTGTATTTTTTACACAAGGAGGATCTTCTAATATCTATCAAAGTGCTGCATTTTTGAAAGAGCTTTCCTGTAGCTCAAAAAGTAGAGCATTGGTGCTTGCAATGCCAAGGTCATAGGTTCGATTCCCAGGGAAAGCGAAATTTGCCCAGTGGTCAGTCACTGACACATAGAGCTGGTGACACAAGTTCAAGTCCCGGGTTGCAGAGTTTTTTTAATCCCATATTTTCCTATCATAATAAAAGTAAAAACTCTTAAATATTTTTCTTTAGACTGGTGCCAGATAAGCTCCATCCCCACACAAAATAAAATATGATTTTTTTTAAGCCAGTACATCAACACCTCTCATAAAGGGAGTGGCAGAACGGATTCCGTCAGATTTTTTTTTTTTTTTTTACAGGGGGAACAGAATCCGACGGCAAAAAAACAGCCGTCGGAATCCTTTCCCCCTGTATTTTTTACACAAGGAGGATCTTCTAATATCTATCAAAGTGCTGCATTTTTGAAAGAGCTTTCCTGTAGCTCAAAAAGTAGAGCATTGGTGCTTGCAATGCCAAGGTCATAGGTTCGATTCCCAGGGAAAGCGAAATTTGCCCATTGGTCAGTCACTGACACATAGAGCTGGTGACACAAGTTCAAGTCCCGGGTAGCAGAGTTTTTTTAATCCCATATTTTCCTATCATAAAAAAAGTAAAAACTCTTAAATATTTTTCTTTAGACTGGTGCCAGATAAGCTCCATCCCCACACAAAATAAAATATGATTTTTTTTAAGCCAGTACATCAACACCTCTCATAAAGGGAGTGGCAAAACGGATTCCGTCAGATTTTTTTTTTTTTTTTTACAGGGGGAACAGAATCCGACGGCAAAAAAACAGCCGTCGGAATCCGTTCCCCCTGTATTTTTTACACAAGGAGGATCTTCTAATATCTATCAAAGTGCTCCAAATTATAAGGTCCCCACAGCCTAGTGGTCAGTTCACTGACATATAGAGCTGGTGACACAAGTTCAAGTCCCGGGTTGCAGAGTTTTTTTAATCCCATATTTTCCTATCATAATAAAAGTAAAAACTCTTAAATATTTTTCTTTAGACTGGTGCCAGATAAGCTCCATCCCCACACAAAATAAAATATGATTTTTTTTAAGCCAGTACATCAACACCTCTCATAAAGGGAGTGGCAGAACGGATTCCGTCAGATTTTTTTTTTTTTTTTTACAGGGGGAACAGAATCCGACGGCAAAAAAACAGCCGTCGGAATCCTTTCCCCCTGTATTTTTTACACAAGGAGGATCTTCTAATATCTATCAAAGTGCTGCATTTTTGAAAGAGCTTTCCTGTAGCTCAAAAAGTAGAGCATTGGTGCTTGCAATGCCAAGGTCATAGGTTCGATTCCCAGGGAAAGCGAAATTTGCCCATTGGTCAGTCACTGACACATAGAGCTGGTGACACAAGTTCAAGTCCCGGGTAGCAGAGTTTTTTTAATCCCATATTTTCCTATCATAAAAAAAGTAAAAACTCTTAAATATTTTTCTTTAGACTGGTGCCAGATAAGCTCCATCCCCACACAAAATAAAATATGATTTTTTTTAAGCCAGTACATCAACACCTCTCATAAAGGGAGTGGCAAAACGGATTCCGTCAGATTTTTTTTTTTTTTTTTACAGGGGGAACAGAATCCGACGGCAAAAAAACAGCCGTCGGAATCCGTTCCCCCTGTATTTTTTACACAAGGAGGATCTTCTAATATCTATCAAAGTGCTCCAAATTATAAGGTCCCCACAGCCTAGTGGTCAGTTCACTGACATATAGAGCTGGTGACACAAGTTCAAGTCCCGGGTTGCAGAGTTTTTTTAATCCCATATTTTCCTATCATAATAAAAGTAAAAACTCTTAAATATTTTTCTTTAGACTGGTGCCAGATAAGCTCCATCCCCACACAAAATAAAATATGATTTTTTTTAAGCCAGTACATCAACACCTCTCATAAAGGGAGTGGCAGAACGGATTCCGTCAGATTTTTTTTTTTTTTTTTACAGGGGGAACAGAATCCGACGGCAAAAAAACAGCCGTCGGAATCCGTTCCCCCTGTATTTTTTACACAAGGAGGATCTTCTAATATCTATCAAAGTGCTGCATTTTTGAAAGAGCTTTCCTGTAGCTCAAAAAGTAGAGCATTGGTGCTTGCAATGCCAAGGTCATAGGTTCGATTCCCAGGGAAAGCGAAATTTGCCCAGTGGTCAGTCACTGACACATAGAGCTGGTGACACAAGTTCAAGTCCCGGGTTGCAGAGTTTTTTTAATCCCATATTTTCCTATCATAATAAAAGTAAAAACTCTTAAATATTTTTCTTTAGACTGGTGCCAGATAAGCTCCATCCCCACACAAAATAAAATATGATTTTTTTTAAGCCAGTACATCAACACCTCTCATAAAGGGAGTGGCAGAACGGATTCCGTCAGATTTTATTTTTTTTTTTTACAGGGGGAACAGAATCCGACGGCAAAAAAACAGCCGTCGGAATCCGTTCCCCCTGTATTTTTTACACAAGGAGGATCTTCTAATATCTATCAAAGTGCTGCATTTTTGAAAGAGCTTTCCTGTAGCTCAAAAAGTAGAGCATTGGTGCTTGCAATGCCAAGGTCATAGGTTCGATTCCCAGGGAAAGCGAAATTTGCCCAGTGGTCAGTCACTGACACATAGAGCTGGTGACACAAGTTCAAGTCCCGGGTTGCAGAGTTTTTTTAATCCCATATTTTCCTATCATAATAAAAGTAAAAACTCTTAAATATTTTTCTTTAGACTGGTGCCAGATAAGCTCCATCCCCACACAAAATAAAATATGATTTTTTTTAAGCCAGTACATCAACACCTCTCATAAAGGGAGTGGCAGAACGGATTCCGTCAGATTTTATTTTTTTTTTTTACAGGGGGAACAGAATCCGACGGCAAAAAAACAGCCGTCGGAATCCGTTCCCCCTGTATTTTTTACACAAGGAGGATCTTCTAATATCTATCAAAGTGCTGCATTTTTGAAAGAGCTTTCCTGTAGCTCAAAAAGTAGAGCATTGGTGCTTGCAATGCCAAGGTCATAGGTTCGATTCCCAGGGAAAGCGAAATTTGCCCAGTGGTCAGTCACTGACACATAGAGCTGGTGACACAAGTTCAAGTCCCGGGTTGCAGAGTTTTTTTAATCCCATATTTTCCTATCATAAAAAAAGTAAAAACTCTTAAATATTTTTCTTTAGACTGGTGCCAGATAAGCTCCATCCCCACACAAAATAAAATATGATTTTTTTTAAGCCAGTACATCAACACCTCTCATAAAGGGAGTGGCAAAACGGATTCCGTCAGATTTTTTTTTTTTTTTTTACAGGGGGAACAGAATCCGACGGCAAAAAAACAGCCGTCGGAATCCGTTCCCCCTGTATTTTTTACACAAGGAGGATCTTCTAATATCTATCAAAGTGCTCCAAATTATAAGGTCCCCACAGCCTAGTGGTCAGTTCACTGACATATAGAGCTGGTGACACAAGTTCAAGTCCCGGGTTGCAGAGTTTTTTTAATCCCATATTTTCCTATCATAATAAAAGTAAAAACTCTTAAATATTTTTCTTTAGACTGGTGCCAGATAAGCTCCATCCCCACACAAAATAAAATATAATTTTTTTTAAGCCAGTACATCAACACCTCTCATAAAGGGAGTGGCAGAATGGATTCCGTCAGATTTTTTTTTTTTTACAGGGGGAACAGAATCCGACGGCAAAAAAACAGCCGTCGGAACCGTTCCCCCTGTATTTTTTACACAAGGAGGATCTTCTAATATCTATCAAAGTGCTGCATTTTTGAAAGAGCTTTCCTGTAGCTCAAAAAGTAGAGCATTGGTGCTTGCAATGCCAAGGTCATAGGTTCGATTCCCAGGGAAAGCGAAATTTGCCCAGTGGTCAGTCACTGACACATAGAGCTGGTGACACAAGTTCAAGTCCCGGGTTGCAGAGTTTTTTTAATCCCATATTTTCCTATCATAAAAAAAGTAAAAACTCTTAAATATTTTTCTTTAGACTGGTGCCAGATAAGCTCCATCCCCACACAAAATAAAATATGATTTTTTTTAAGCCAGTACATCAACACCTCTCATAAAGGGAGTGGCAGAACGGATTCCGTCAGATTTTTTTTTTTTTTTTTTACAGGGGGAACAGAATCCGACGGCAAAAAAACAGCCGTCGGAATCCGTTCCCCCTGTATTTTTTACACAAGGAGGATCTTCTAATATCTATCAAAGTGCTCCAAATTATAAGGTCCCCACAGCCTAGTGGTCAGTTCACTGACATATAGAGCTGGTGATTCTTAGGTGACACAAGTTCAAGTCCCGGGTAGCAGAGTTTTTTTAATCCCATATTTTCCTATCATAATAAAAGTAAAAACTCTTAAATATTTTTCTTTAGACTGGTGCCAGATAAGCTCCATCCCCACACAAAATAAAATATGATTTTTTTTAAGCCAGTACATCAACACCTCTCATAAAGGGAGTGGCAGAACGGATTCCGTCAGATTTTTTTTTTTTTTTTTACAGGGGGAACAGAATCCGACGGCAAAAAAACAGCCGTCGGAATCCGTTCCCCCTGTATTTTTTACACAAGGAGGATCTTCTAATATCTATCAAAGTGCTGCATTTTTGAAAGAGCTTTCCTGTAGCTCAAAAAGTAGAGCATTGGTGCTTGCAATGCCAAGGTCATAGGTTCGATTCCCAGGGAAAGCGAAATTTGCCCAGTGGTCAGTCACTGACACATAGAGCTGGTGACACAAGTTCAAGTCCCGGGTAGCAGAGTTTTTTTAATCCCATATTTTCCTATCATAAAAAAAGTAAAAACTCTTAAATATTTTTCTTTAGACTGGTGCCAGATAAGCTCCATCCCCACACAAAATAAAATATGATTTTTTTTAAGCCAGTACATCAACACCTCTCATAAAGGGAGTGGCAAAACGGATTCCGTCAGATTTTTTTTTTTTTTTTTTACAGGGGGAACAGAATCCGACGGCAAAAAAACAGCCGTCGGAATCCGTTCCCCCTGTATTTTTTACACAAGGAGGATCTTCTAATATCTATCAAAGTGCTCCAAATTATAAGGTCCCCACAGCCTAGTGGTCAGTTCACTGACATATAGAGCTGGTGACACAAGTTCAAGTCCCGGGTTGCAGAGTTTTTTTAATCCCATATTTTCCTATCATAATAAAAGTAAAAACTCTTAAATATTTTTCTTTAGACTGGTGCCAGATAAGCTCCATCCCCACACAAAATAAAATATAATTTTTTTTAAGCCAGTACATCAACACCTCTCATAAAGGGAGTGGCAGAATGGATTCCGTCAGATTTTTTTTTTTTTACAGGGGGAACAGAATCCGACGGCAAAAAAACAGCCGTCGGAACCGTTCCCCCTGTATTTTTTACACAAGGAGGATCTTCTAATATCTATCAAAGTGCTGCATTTTTGAAAGAGCTTTCCTGTAGCTCAAAAAGTAGAGCATTGGTGCTTGCAATGCCAAGGTCATAGGTTCGATTCCCAGGGAAAGCGAAATTTGCCCAGTGGTCAGTCACTGACACATAGAGCTGGTGACACAAGTTCAAGTCCCGGGTTGCAGAGTTTTTTTAATCCCATATTTTCCTATCATAAAAAAAGTAAAAACTCTTAAATATTTTTCTTTAGACTGGTGCCAGATAAGCTCCATCCCCACACAAAATAAAATATGATTTTTTTTAAGCCAGTACATCAACACCTCTCATAAAGGGAGTGGCAGAACGGATTCCGTCAGATTTTTTTTTTTTTTTTTACAGGGGGAACAGAATCCGACGGCAAAAAAACAGCCGTCGGAATCCGTTCCCCCTGTATTTTTTACACAAGGAGGATCTTCTAATATCTATCAAAGTGCTCCAAATTATAAGGTCCCCACAGCCTAGTGGTCAGTTCACTGACATATAGAGCTGGTGATTCTTAGGTGACACAAGTTCAAGTCCCGGGTAGCAGAGTTTTTTTAATCCCATATTTTCCTATCATAATAAAAGTAAAAACTCTTAAATATTTTTCTTTAGACTGGTGCCAGATAAGCTCCATCCCCACACAAAATAAAATATGATTTTTTTTAAGCCAGTACATCAACACCTCTCATAAAGGGAGTGGCAGAACGGATTCCGTCAGATTTTTTTTTTTTTTTTTACAGGGGGAACAGAATCCGACGGCAAAAAAACAGCCGTCGGAATCCGTTCCCCCTGTATTTTTTACACAAGGAGGATCTTCTAATATCTATCAAAGTGCTGCATTTTTGAAAGAGCTTTCCTGTAGCTCAAAAAGTAGAGCATTGGTGCTTGCAATGCCAAGGTCATAGGTTCGATTCCCAGGGAAAGCGAAATTTGCCCAGTGGTCAGTCACTGACACATAGAGCTGGTGACACAAGTTCAAGTCCCGGGTTGCAGAGTTTTTTTAATCCCATATTTTCCTATCATAATAAAAGTAAAAACTCTTAAATATTTTTCTTTAGACTGGTGCCAGATAAGCTCCATCCCCACACAAAATAAAATATGATTTTTTTTAAGCCAGTACATCAACACCTCTCATAAAGGGAGTGGCAGAACGGATTCCGTCAGATTTTTTTTTTTTTTTTTACAGGGGGAACAGAATCCGACGGCAAAAAAACAGCCGTCGGAATCCGTTCCCCCTGTATTTTTTACACAAGGAGGATCTTCTAATATCTATCAAAGTGCTCCAAATTATAAGGTCCCCACAGCCTAGTGGTCAGTTCACTGACATATAGAGCTGGTGACACAAGTTCAAGTCCCGGGTTGCAGAGTTTTTTTAATCCCATATTTTCCTATCATAATAAAAGTAAAAACTCTTAAATATTTTTCTTTAGACTGGTGCCAGATAAGCTCCATCCCCACACAAAATAAAATATGATTTTTTTTAAGCCAGTACATCAACACCTCTCATAAAGGGAGTGGCAGAACGGATTCCGTCAGATTTTTTTTTTTTTTTTTACAGGGGGAACAGAATCCGACGGCAAAAAAACAGCCGTCGGAATCCGTTCCCCCTGTATTTTTTACACAAGGAGGATCTTCTAATATCTATCAAAGTGCTGCATTTTTGAAAGAGCTTTCCTGTAGCTCAAAAAGTAGAGCATTGGTGCTTGCAATGCCAAGGTCATAGGTTCGATTCCCAGGGAAAGCGAAATTTGCCCAGTGGTCAGTCACTGACACATAGAGCTGGTGACACAAGTTCAAGTCCCGGGTTGCAGAGTTTTTTTAATCCCATATTTTCCTATCATAATAAAAGTAAAAACTCTTAAATATTTTTCTTTAGACTGGTGCCAGATAAGCTCCATCCCCACACAAAATAAAATATGATTTTTTTTAAGCCAGTACATCAACACCTCTCATAAAGGGAGTGGCAGAACGGATTCCGTCAGATTTTTTTTTTTTTTTTTACAGGGGGAACAGAATCCGACGGCAAAAAAACAGCCGTCGGAATCCGTTCCCCCTGTATTTTTTACACAAGGAGGATCTTCTAATATCTATCAAAGTGCTGCATTTTTGAAAGAGCTTTCCTGTAGCTCAAAAAGTAGAGCATTGGTGCTTGCAATGCCAAGGTCATAGGTTCGATTCCCAGGGAAAGCGAAATTTGCCCATTGGTCAGTCACTGACACATAGAGCTGGTGACACAAGTTCAAGTCCCGGGTAGCAGAGTTTTTTTAATCCCATATTTTCCTATCATAAAAAAAGTAAAAACTCTTAAATATTTTTCTTTAGACTGGTGCCAGATAAGCTCCATCCCCACACAAAATAAAATATGATTTTTTTTAAGCCAGTACATCAACACCTCTCATAAAGGGAGTGGCAAAACGGATTCCGTCAGATTTTTTTTTTTTTTTTTACAGGGGGAACAGAATCCGACGGCAAAAAAACAGCCGTCGGAATCCGTTCCCCCTGTATTTTTTACACAAGGAGGATCTTCTAATATCTATCAAAGTGCTCCAAATTATAAGGTCCCCACAGCCTAGTGGTCAGTTCACTGACATATAGAGCTGGTGACACAAGTTCAAGTCCCGGGTTGCAGAGTTTTTTTAATCCCATATTTTCCTATCATAATAAAAGTAAAAACTCTTAAATATTTTTCTTTAGACTGGTGCCAGATAAGCTCCATCCCCACACAAAATAAAATATGATTTTTTTTAAGCCAGTACATCAACACCTCTCATAAAGGGAGTGGCAGAACGGATTCCGTCAGATTTTTTTTTTTTTTTTTACAGGGGGAACAGAATCCGACGGCAAAAAAACAGCCGTCGGAATCCGTTCCCCCTGTATTTTTTACACAAGGAGGATCTTCTAATATCTATCAAAGTGCTGCATTTTTGAAAGAGCTTTCCTGTAGCTCAAAAAGTAGAGCATTGGTGCTTGCAATGCCAAGGTCATAGGTTCGATTCCCAGGGAAAGCGAAATTTGCCCATTGGTCAGTCACTGACACATAGAGCTGGTGACACAAGTTCAAGTCCCGGGTAGCAGAGTTTTTTTAATCCCATATTTTCCTATCATAAAAAAAGTAAAAACTCTTAAATATTTTTCTTTAGACTGGTGCCAGATAAGCTCCATCCCCACACAAAATAAAATATGATTTTTTTTAAGCCAGTACATCAACACCTCTCATAAAGGGAGTGGCAAAACGGATTCCGTCAGATTTTTTTTTTTTTTTTTACAGGGGGAACAGAATCCGACGGCAAAAAAACAGCCGTCGGAATCCGTTCCCCCTGTATTTTTTACACAAGGAGGATCTTCTAATATCTATCAAAGTGCTCCAAATTATAAGGTCCCCACAGCCTAGTGGTCAGTTCACTGACATATAGAGCTGGTGACACAAGTTCAAGTCCCGGGTTGCAGAGTTTTTTTAATCCCATATTTTCCTATCATAATAAAAGTAAAAACTCTTAAATATTTTTCTTTAGACTGGTGCCAGATAAGCTCCATCCCCACACAAAATAAAATATGATTTTTTTTAAGCCAGTACATCAACACCTCTCATAAAGGGAGTGGCAGAACGGATTCCGTCAGATTTTTTTTTTTTTTTTTTACAGGGGGAACAGAATCCGACGGCAAAAAAACAGCCGTCGGAATCCGTTCCCCCTGTATTTTTTACACAAGGAGGATCTTCTAATATCTATCAAAGTGCTGCATTTTTGAAAGAGCTTTCCTGTAGCTCAAAAAGTAGAGCATTGGTGCTTGCAATGCCAAGGTCATAGGTTCGATTCCCAGGGAAAGCGAAATTTGCCCAGTGGTCAGTCACTGACACATAGAGCTGGTGACACAAGTTCAAGTCCCGGGTTGCAGAGTTTTTTTAATCCCATATTTTCCTATCATAATAAAAGTAAAAACTCTTAAATATTTTTCTTTAGACTGGTGCCAGATAAGCTCCATCCCCACACAAAATAAAATATGATTTTTTTTAAGCCAGTACATCAACACCTCTCATAAAGGGAGTGGCAGAACGGATTCCGTCAGATTTTTTTTTTTTTTTTTACAGGGGGAACAGAATCCGACGGCAAAAAAACAGCCGTCGGAATCCGTTCCCCCTGTATTTTTTACACAAGGAGGATCTTCTAATATCTATCAAAGTGCTGCATTTTTGAAAGAGCTTTCCTGTAGCTCAAAAAGTAGAGCATTGGTGCTTGCAATGCCAAGGTCATAGGTTCGATTCCCAGGGAAAGCGAAATTTGCCCAGTGGTCAGTCACTGACACATAGAGCTGGTGACACAAGTTCAAGTCCCGGGTTGCAGAGTTTTTTTAATCCCATATTTTCCTATCATAAAAAAAGTAAAAACTCTTAAATATTTTTCTTTAGACTGGTGCCAGATAAGCTCCATCCCCACACAAAATAAAATATGATTTTTTTTAAGCCAGTACATCAACACCTCTCATAAAGGGAGTGGCAAAACGGATTCCGTCAGATTTTTTTTTTTTTTTTTACAGGGGGAACAGAATCCGACGGCAAAAAAACAGCCGTCGGAATCCGTTCCCCCTGTATTTTTTACACAAGGAGGATCTTCTAATATCTATCAAAGTGCTCCAAATTATAAGGTCCCCACAGCCTAGTGGTCAGTTCACTGACATATAGAGCTGGTGACACAAGTTCAAGTCCCGGGTTGCAGAGTTTTTTTAATCCCATATTTTCCTATCATAATAAAAGTAAAAACTCTTAAATATTTTTCTTTAGACTGGTGCCAGATAAGCTCCATCCCCACACAAAATAAAATATAATTTTTTTTAAGCCAGTACATCAACACCTCTCATAAAGGGAGTGGCAGAATGGATTCCGTCAGATTTTTTTTTTTTTTTTTACAGGGGGAACAGAATCCGACGGCAAAAAAACAGCCGTCGGAATCCGTTCCCCCTGTATTTTTTACACAAGGAGGATCTTCTAATATCTATCAAAGTGCTGCATTTTTGAAAGAGCTTTCCTGTAGCTCAAAAAGTAGAGCATTGGTGCTTGCAATGCCAAGGTCATAGGTTCGATTCCCAGGGAAAGCGAAATTTGCCCAGTGGTCAGTCACTGACACATAGAGCTGGTGACACAAGTTCAAGTCCCGGGTTGCAGAGTTTTTTTAATCCCATATTTTCCTATCATAAAAAAAGTAAAAACTCTTAAATATTTTTCTTTAGACTGGTGCCAGATAAGCTCCATCCCCTCACAAAATAAAATATGATTTTTTTTAAGCCAGTACATCAACACCTCTCATAAAGGGAGTGGCAGAACGGATTCCGTCAGATTTTTTTTTTTTTTTTTACAGGGGGAACAGAATCCGACGGCAAAAAAACAGCCGTCGGAATCCGTTCCCCCTGTATTTTTTACACAAGGAGGATCTTCTAATATCTATCAAAGTGCTCCAAATTATAAGGTCCCCACAGCCTAGTGGTCAGTTCACTGACATATAGAGCTGGTGATTCTTAGGTGACACAAGTTCAAGTCCCGGGTAGCAGAGTTTTTTTAATCCCATATTTTCCTATCATAATAAAAGTAAAAACTCTTAAATATTTTTCTTTAGACTGGTGCCAGATAAGCTCCATCCCCACACAAAATAAAATATGATTTTTTTTAAGCCAGTACATCAACACCTCTCATAAAGGGAGTGGCAGAACGGATTCCGTCAGATTTTTTTTTTTTTTTTTACAGGGGGAACAGAATCCGACGGCAAAAAAACAGCCGTCGGAATCCGTTCCCCCTGTATTTTTTACACAAGGAGGATCTTCTAATATCTATCAAAGTGCTGCATTTTTGAAAGAGCTTTCCTGTAGCTCAAAAAGTAGAGCATTGGTGCTTGCAATGCCAAGGTCATAGGTTCGATTCCCAGGGAAAGCGAAATTTGCCCATTGGTCAGTCACTGACACATAGAGCTGGTGACACAAGTTCAAGTCCCGGGTAGCAGAGTTTTTTTAATCCCATATTTTCCTATCATAAAAAAAGTAAAAACTCTTAAATATTTTTCTTTAGACTGGTGCCAGATAAGCTCCATCCCCCACACAAAATAAAATATGATTTTTTTTAAGCCAGTACATCAACACCTCTCATAAAGGGAGTGGCAAAACGGATTCCGTCAGATTTTTTTTTTTTTTTTTACAGGGGGAACAGAATCCGACGGCAAAAAAACAGCCGTCGGAATCCGTTCCCCCTGTATTTTTTACACAAGGAGGATCTTCTAATATCTATCAAAGTGCTCCAAATTATAAGGTCCCCACAGCCTAGTGGTCAGTTCACTGACATATAGAGCTGGTGACACAAGTTCAAGTCCCGGGTTGCAGAGTTTTTTTAATCCCATATTTTCCTATCATAATAAAAGTAAAAACTCTTAAATATTTTTCTTTAGACTGGTGCCAGATAAGCTCCATCCCCACACAAAATAAAATATGATTTTTTTTAAGCCAGTACATCAACACCTCTCATAAAGGGAGTGGCAGAACGGATTCCGTCAGATTTTTTTTTTTTTTTTTACAGGGGGAACAGAATCCGACGGCAAAAAAACAGCCGTCGGAATCCGTTCCCCCTGTATTTTTTACACAAGGAGGATCTTCTAATATCTATCAAAGTGCTGCATTTTTGAAAGAGCTTTCCTGTAGCTCAAAAAGTAGAGCATTGGTGCTTGCAATGCCAAGGTCATAGGTTCGATTCCCAGGGAAAGCGAAATTTGCCCAGTGGTCAGTCACTGACACATAGAGCTGGTGACACAAGTTCAAGTCCCGGGTTGCAGAGTTTTTTTAATCCCATATTTTCCTATCATAATAAAAGTAAAAACTCTTAAATATTTTTCTTTAGACTGGTGCCAGATAAGCTCCATCCCCACACAAAATAAAATATGATTTTTTTTAAGCCAGTACATCAACACCTCTCATAAAGGGAGTGGCAGAACGGATTCCGTCAGATTTTTTTTTTTTTTTTTACAGGGGGAACAGAATCCGACGGCAAAAAAACAGCCGTCGGAATCCTTTCCCCCTGTATTTTTTACACAAGGAGGATCTTCTAATATCTATCAAAGTGCTGCATTTTTGAAAGAGCTTTCCTGTAGCTCAAAAAGTAGAGCATTGGTGCTTGCAATGCCAAGGTCATAGGTTCGATTCCCAGGGAAAGCGAAATTTGCCCATTGGTCAGTCACTGACACATAGAGCTGGTGACACAAGTTCAAGTCCCGGGTAGCAGAGTTTTTTTAATCCCATATTTTCCTATCATAAAAAAAGTAAAAACTCTTAAATATTTTTCTTTAGACTGGTGCCAGATAAGCTCCATCCCCACACAAAATAAAATATGATTTTTTTTAAGCCAGTACATCAACACCTCTCATAAAGGGAGTGGCAAAACGGATTCCGTCAGATTTTTTTTTTTTTTTTTACAGGGGGAACAGAATCCGACGGCAAAAAAACAGCCGTCGGAATCCGTTCCCCCTGTATTTTTTACACAAGGAGGATCTTCTAATATCTATCAAAGTGCTCCAAATTATAAGGTCCCCACAGCCTAGTGGTCAGTTCACTGACATATAGAGCTGGTGACACAAGTTCAAGTCCCGGGTTGCAGAGTTTTTTTAATCCCATATTTTCCTATCATAATAAAAGTAAAAACTCTTAAATATTTTTCTTTAGACTGGTGCCAGATAAGCTCCATCCCCACACAAAATAAAATATGATTTTTTTTAAGCCAGTACATCAACACCTCTCATAAAGGGAGTGGCAGAACGGATTCCGTCAGATTTTTTTTTTTTTTTTTACAGGGGGAACAGAATCCGACGGCAAAAAAACAGCCGTCGGAATCCTTTCCCCCTGTATTTTTTACACAAGGAGGATCTTCTAATATCTATCAAAGTGCTGCATTTTTGAAAGAGCTTTCCTGTAGCTCAAAAAGTAGAGCATTGGTGCTTGCAATGCCAAGGTCATAGGTTCGATTCCCAGGGAAAGCGAAATTTGCCCATTGGTCAGTCACTGACACATAGAGCTGGTGACACAAGTTCAAGTCCCGGGTAGCAGAGTTTTTTTAATCCCATATTTTCCTATCATAAAAAAAGTAAAAACTCTTAAATATTTTTCTTTAGACTGGTGCCAGATAAGCTCCATCCCCACACAAAATAAAATATGATTTTTTTTAAGCCAGTACATCAACACCTCTCATAAAGGGAGTGGCAAAACGGATTCCGTCAGATTTTTTTTTTTTTTTTTACAGGGGGAACAGAATCCGACGGCAAAAAAACAGCCGTCGGAATCCGTTCCCCCTGTATTTTTTACACAAGGAGGATCTTCTAATATCTATCAAAGTGCTCCAAATTATAAGGTCCCCACAGCCTAGTGGTCAGTTCACTGACATATAGAGCTGGTGACACAAGTTCAAGTCCCGGGTTGCAGAGTTTTTTTAATCCCATATTTTCCTATCATAATAAAAGTAAAAACTCTTAAATATTTTTCTTTAGACTGGTGCCAGATAAGCTCCATCCCCACACAAAATAAAATATGATTTTTTTTAAGCCAGTACATCAACACCTCTCATAAAGGGAGTGGCAGAACGGATTCCGTCAGATTTTTTTTTTTTTTTTTACAGGGGGAACAGAATCCGACGGCAAAAAAACAGCCGTCGGAATCCTTTCCCCCTGTATTTTTTACACAAGGAGGATCTTCTAATATCTATCAAAGTGCTGCATTTTTGAAAGAGCTTTCCTGTAGCTCAAAAAGTAGAGCATTGGTGCTTGCAATGCCAAGGTCATAGGTTCGATTCCCAGGGAAAGCGAAATTTGCCCATTGGTCAGTCACTGACACATAGAGCTGGTGACACAAGTTCAAGTCCCGGGTAGCAGAGTTTTTTTAATCCCATATTTTCCTATCATAAAAAAAGTAAAAACTCTTAAATATTTTTCTTTAGACTGGTGCCAGATAAGCTCCATCCCCACACAAAATAAAATATGATTTTTTTTAAGCCAGTACATCAACACCTCTCATAAAGGGAGTGGCAAAACGGATTCCGTCAGATTTTTTTTTTTTTTTTTACAGGGGGAACAGAATCCGACGGCAAAAAAACAGCCGTCGGAATCCGTTCCCCCTGTATTTTTTACACAAGGAGGATCTTCTAATATCTATCAAAGTGCTCCAAATTATAAGGTCCCCACAGCCTAGTGGTCAGTTCACTGACATATAGAGCTGGTGACACAAGTTCAAGTCCCGGGTTGCAGAGTTTTTTTAATCCCATATTTTCCTATCATAATAAAAGTAAAAACTCTTAAATATTTTTCTTTAGACTGGTGCCAGATAAGCTCCATCCCCACACAAAATAAAATATGATTTTTTTTAAGCCAGTACATCAACACCTCTCATAAAGGGAGTGGCAGAACGGATTCCGTCAGATTTTTTTTTTTTTTTTTACAGGGGGAACAGAATCCGACGGCAAAAAAACAGCCGTCGGAATCCGTTCCCCCTGTATTTTTTACACAAGGAGGATCTTCTAATATCTATCAAAGTGCTGCATTTTTGAAAGAGCTTTCCTGTAGCTCAAAAAGTAGAGCATTGGTGCTTGCAATGCCAAGGTCATAGGTTCGATTCCCAGGGAAAGCGAAATTTGCCCAGTGGTCAGTCACTGACACATAGAGCTGGTGACACAAGTTCAAGTCCCGGGTTGCAGAGTTTTTTTAATCCCATATTTTCCTATCATAATAAAAGTAAAAACTCTTAAATATTTTTCTTTAGACTGGTGCCAGATAAGCTCCATCCCCACACAAAATAAAATATGATTTTTTTTAAGCCAGTACATCAACACCTCTCATAAAGGGAGTGGCAGAACGGATTCCGTCAGATTTTATTTTTTTTTTTTACAGGGGGAACAGAATCCGACGGCAAAAAAACAGCCGTCGGAATCCGTTCCCCCTGTATTTTTTACACAAGGAGGATCTTCTAATATCTATCAAAGTGCTGCATTTTTGAAAGAGCTTTCCTGTAGCTCAAAAAGTAGAGCATTGGTGCTTGCAATGCCAAGGTCATAGGTTCGATTCCCAGGGAAAGCGAAATTTGCCCAGTGGTCAGTCACTGACACATAGAGCTGGTGACACAAGTTCAAGTCCCGGGTTGCAGAGTTTTTTTAATCCCATATTTTCCTATCATAATAAAAGTAAAAACTCTTAAATATTTTTCTTTAGACTGGTGCCAGATAAGCTCCATCCCCACACAAAATAAAATATGATTTTTTTTAAGCCAGTACATCAACACCTCTCATAAAGGGAGTGGCAGAACGGATTCCGTCAGATTTTATTTTTTTTTTTTACAGGGGGAACAGAATCCGACGGCAAAAAAACAGCCGTCGGAATCCGTTCCCCCTGTATTTTTTACACAAGGAGGATCTTCTAATATCTATCAAAGTGCTGCATTTTTGAAAGAGCTTTCCTGTAGCTCAAAAAGTAGAGCATTGGTGCTTGCAATGCCAAGGTCATAGGTTCGATTCCCAGGGAAAGCGAAATTTGCCCAGTGGTCAGTCACTGACACATAGAGCTGGTGACACAAGTTCAAGTCCCGGGTTGCAGAGTTTTTTTAATCCCATATTTTCCTATCATAAAAAAAGTAAAAACTCTTAAATATTTTTCTTTAGACTGGTGCCAGATAAGCTCCATCCCCACACAAAATAAAATATGATTTTTTTTAAGCCAGTACATCAACACCTCTCATAAAGGGAGTGGCAAAACGGATTCCGTCAGATTTTTTTTTTTTTTTTTACAGGGGGAACAGAATCCGACGGCAAAAAAACAGCCGTCGGAATCCGTTCCCCCTGTATTTTTTACACAAGGAGGATCTTCTAATATCTATCAAAGTGCTCCAAATTATAAGGTCCCCACAGCCTAGTGGTCAGTTCACTGACATATAGAGCTGGTGACACAAGTTCAAGTCCCGGGTTGCAGAGTTTTTTTAATCCCATATTTTCCTATCATAATAAAAGTAAAAACTCTTAAATATTTTTCTTTAGACTGGTGCCAGATAAGCTCCATCCCCACACAAAATAAAATATAATTTTTTTTAAGCCAGTACATCAACACCTCTCATAAAGGGAGTGGCAGAATGGATTCCGTCAGATTTTTTTTTTTTTACAGGGGGAACAGAATCCGACGGCAAAAAAACAGCCGTCGGAACCGTTCCCCCTGTATTTTTTACACAAGGAGGATCTTCTAATATCTATCAAAGTGCTGCATTTTTGAAAGAGCTTTCCTGTAGCTCAAAAAGTAGAGCATTGGTGCTTGCAATGCCAAGGTCATAGGTTCGATTCCCAGGGAAAGCGAAATTTGCCCAGTGGTCAGTCACTGACACATAGAGCTGGTGACACAAGTTCAAGTCCCGGGTTGCAGAGTTTTTTTAATCCCATATTTTCCTATCATAAAAAAAGTAAAAACTCTTAAATATTTTTCTTTAGACTGGTGCCAGATAAGCTCCATCCCCACACAAAATAAAATATGATTTTTTTTAAGCCAGTACATCAACACCTCTCATAAAGGGAGTGGCAGAACGGATTCCGTCAGATTTTTTTTTTTTTTTTTTACAGGGGGAACAGAATCCGACGGCAAAAAAACAGCCGTCGGAATCCGTTCCCCCTGTATTTTTTACACAAGGAGGATCTTCTAATATCTATCAAAGTGCTCCAAATTATAAGGTCCCCACAGCCTAGTGGTCAGTTCACTGACATATAGAGCTGGTGATTCTTAGGTGACACAAGTTCAAGTCCCGGGTAGCAGAGTTTTTTTAATCCCATATTTTCCTATCATAATAAAAGTAAAAACTCTTAAATATTTTTCTTTAGACTGGTGCCAGATAAGCTCCATCCCCACACAAAATAAAATATGATTTTTTTTAAGCCAGTACATCAACACCTCTCATAAAGGGAGTGGCAGAACGGATTCCGTCAGATTTTTTTTTTTTTTTTTACAGGGGGAACAGAATCCGACGGCAAAAAAACAGCCGTCGGAATCCGTTCCCCCTGTATTTTTTACACAAGGAGGATCTTCTAATATCTATCAAAGTGCTGCATTTTTGAAAGAGCTTTCCTGTAGCTCAAAAAGTAGAGCATTGGTGCTTGCAATGCCAAGGTCATAGGTTCGATTCCCAGGGAAAGCGAAATTTGCCCAGTGGTCAGTCACTGACACATAGAGCTGGTGACACAAGTTCAAGTCCCGGGTAGCAGAGTTTTTTTAATCCCATATTTTCCTATCATAAAAAAAGTAAAAACTCTTAAATATTTTTCTTTAGACTGGTGCCAGATAAGCTCCATCCCCACACAAAATAAAATATGATTTTTTTTAAGCCAGTACATCAACACCTCTCATAAAGGGAGTGGCAAAACGGATTCCGTCAGATTTTTTTTTTTTTTTTTTACAGGGGGAACAGAATCCGACGGCAAAAAAACAGCCGTCGGAATCCGTTCCCCCTGTATTTTTTACACAAGGAGGATCTTCTAATATCTATCAAAGTGCTCCAAATTATAAGGTCCCCACAGCCTAGTGGTCAGTTCACTGACATATAGAGCTGGTGACACAAGTTCAAGTCCCGGGTTGCAGAGTTTTTTTAATCCCATATTTTCCTATCATAATAAAAGTAAAAACTCTTAAATATTTTTCTTTAGACTGGTGCCAGATAAGCTCCATCCCCACACAAAATAAAATATAATTTTTTTTAAGCCAGTACATCAACACCTCTCATAAAGGGAGTGGCAGAATGGATTCCGTCAGATTTTTTTTTTTTTACAGGGGGAACAGAATCCGACGGCAAAAAAACAGCCGTCGGAACCGTTCCCCCTGTATTTTTTACACAAGGAGGATCTTCTAATATCTATCAAAGTGCTGCATTTTTGAAAGAGCTTTCCTGTAGCTCAAAAAGTAGAGCATTGGTGCTTGCAATGCCAAGGTCATAGGTTCGATTCCCAGGGAAAGCGAAATTTGCCCAGTGGTCAGTCACTGACACATAGAGCTGGTGACACAAGTTCAAGTCCCGGGTTGCAGAGTTTTTTTAATCCCATATTTTCCTATCATAAAAAAAGTAAAAACTCTTAAATATTTTTCTTTAGACTGGTGCCAGATAAGCTCCATCCCCACACAAAATAAAATATGATTTTTTTTAAGCCAGTACATCAACACCTCTCATAAAGGGAGTGGCAGAACGGATTCCGTCAGATTTTTTTTTTTTTTTTTACAGGGGGAACAGAATCCGACGGCAAAAAAACAGCCGTCGGAATCCGTTCCCCCTGTATTTTTTACACAAGGAGGATCTTCTAATATCTATCAAAGTGCTCCAAATTATAAGGTCCCCACAGCCTAGTGGTCAGTTCACTGACATATAGAGCTGGTGATTCTTAGGTGACACAAGTTCAAGTCCCGGGTAGCAGAGTTTTTTTAATCCCATATTTTCCTATCATAATAAAAGTAAAAACTCTTAAATATTTTTCTTTAGACTGGTGCCAGATAAGCTCCATCCCCACACAAAATAAAATATGATTTTTTTTAAGCCAGTACATCAACACCTCTCATAAAGGGAGTGGCAGAACGGATTCCGTCAGATTTTTTTTTTTTTTTTTACAGGGGGAACAGAATCCGACGGCAAAAAAACAGCCGTCGGAATCCGTTCCCCCTGTATTTTTTACACAAGGAGGATCTTCTAATATCTATCAAAGTGCTGCATTTTTGAAAGAGCTTTCCTGTAGCTCAAAAAGTAGAGCATTGGTGCTTGCAATGCCAAGGTCATAGGTTCGATTCCCAGGGAAAGCGAAATTTGCCCAGTGGTCAGTCACTGACACATAGAGCTGGTGACACAAGTTCAAGTCCCGGGTTGCAGAGTTTTTTTAATCCCATATTTTCCTATCATAATAAAAGTAAAAACTCTTAAATATTTTTCTTTAGACTGGTGCCAGATAAGCTCCATCCCCACACAAAATAAAATATGATTTTTTTTAAGCCAGTACATCAACACCTCTCATAAAGGGAGTGGCAGAACGGATTCCGTCAGATTTTTTTTTTTTTTTTTACAGGGGGAACAGAATCCGACGGCAAAAAAACAGCCGTCGGAATCCGTTCCCCCTGTATTTTTTACACAAGGAGGATCTTCTAATATCTATCAAAGTGCTCCAAATTATAAGGTCCCCACAGCCTAGTGGTCAGTTCACTGACATATAGAGCTGGTGACACAAGTTCAAGTCCCGGGTTGCAGAGTTTTTTTAATCCCATATTTTCCTATCATAATAAAAGTAAAAACTCTTAAATATTTTTCTTTAGACTGGTGCCAGATAAGCTCCATCCCCACACAAAATAAAATATGATTTTTTTTAAGCCAGTACATCAACACCTCTCATAAAGGGAGTGGCAGAACGGATTCCGTCAGATTTTTTTTTTTTTTTTTACAGGGGGAACAGAATCCGACGGCAAAAAAACAGCCGTCGGAATCCGTTCCCCCTGTATTTTTTACACAAGGAGGATCTTCTAATATCTATCAAAGTGCTGCATTTTTGAAAGAGCTTTCCTGTAGCTCAAAAAGTAGAGCATTGGTGCTTGCAATGCCAAGGTCATAGGTTCGATTCCCAGGGAAAGCGAAATTTGCCCAGTGGTCAGTCACTGACACATAGAGCTGGTGACACAAGTTCAAGTCCCGGGTTGCAGAGTTTTTTTAATCCCATATTTTCCTATCATAATAAAAGTAAAAACTCTTAAATATTTTTCTTTAGACTGGTGCCAGATAAGCTCCATCCCCACACAAAATAAAATATGATTTTTTTTAAGCCAGTACATCAACACCTCTCATAAAGGGAGTGGCAGAACGGATTCCGTCAGATTTTTTTTTTTTTTTTTACAGGGGGAACAGAATCCGACGGCAAAAAAACAGCCGTCGGAATCCGTTCCCCCTGTATTTTTTACACAAGGAGGATCTTCTAATATCTATCAAAGTGCTGCATTTTTGAAAGAGCTTTCCTGTAGCTCAAAAAGTAGAGCATTGGTGCTTGCAATGCCAAGGTCATAGGTTCGATTCCCAGGGAAAGCGAAATTTGCCCATTGGTCAGTCACTGACACATAGAGCTGGTGACACAAGTTCAAGTCCCGGGTAGCAGAGTTTTTTTAATCCCATATTTTCCTATCATAAAAAAAGTAAAAACTCTTAAATATTTTTCTTTAGACTGGTGCCAGATAAGCTCCATCCCCACACAAAATAAAATATGATTTTTTTTAAGCCAGTACATCAACACCTCTCATAAAGGGAGTGGCAAAACGGATTCCGTCAGATTTTTTTTTTTTTTTTTACAGGGGGAACAGAATCCGACGGCAAAAAAACAGCCGTCGGAATCCGTTCCCCCTGTATTTTTTACACAAGGAGGATCTTCTAATATCTATCAAAGTGCTCCAAATTATAAGGTCCCCACAGCCTAGTGGTCAGTTCACTGACATATAGAGCTGGTGACACAAGTTCAAGTCCCGGGTTGCAGAGTTTTTTTAATCCCATATTTTCCTATCATAATAAAAGTAAAAACTCTTAAATATTTTTCTTTAGACTGGTGCCAGATAAGCTCCATCCCCACACAAAATAAAATATGATTTTTTTTAAGCCAGTACATCAACACCTCTCATAAAGGGAGTGGCAGAACGGATTCCGTCAGATTTTTTTTTTTTTTTTTACAGGGGGAACAGAATCCGACGGCAAAAAAACAGCCGTCGGAATCCGTTCCCCCTGTATTTTTTACACAAGGAGGATCTTCTAATATCTATCAAAGTGCTGCATTTTTGAAAGAGCTTTCCTGTAGCTCAAAAAGTAGAGCATTGGTGCTTGCAATGCCAAGGTCATAGGTTCGATTCCCAGGGAAAGCGAAATTTGCCCATTGGTCAGTCACTGACACATAGAGCTGGTGACACAAGTTCAAGTCCCGGGTAGCAGAGTTTTTTTAATCCCATATTTTCCTATCATAAAAAAAGTAAAAACTCTTAAATATTTTTCTTTAGACTGGTGCCAGATAAGCTCCATCCCCACACAAAATAAAATATGATTTTTTTTAAGCCAGTACATCAACACCTCTCATAAAGGGAGTGGCAAAACGGATTCCGTCAGATTTTTTTTTTTTTTTTTACAGGGGGAACAGAATCCGACGGCAAAAAAACAGCCGTCGGAATCCGTTCCCCCTGTATTTTTTACACAAGGAGGATCTTCTAATATCTATCAAAGTGCTCCAAATTATAAGGTCCCCACAGCCTAGTGGTCAGTTCACTGACATATAGAGCTGGTGACACAAGTTCAAGTCCCGGGTTGCAGAGTTTTTTTAATCCCATATTTTCCTATCATAATAAAAGTAAAAACTCTTAAATATTTTTCTTTAGACTGGTGCCAGATAAGCTCCATCCCCACACAAAATAAAATATGATTTTTTTTAAGCCAGTACATCAACACCTCTCATAAAGGGAGTGGCAGAACGGATTCCGTCAGATTTTTTTTTTTTTTTTTTACAGGGGGAACAGAATCCGACGGCAAAAAAACAGCCGTCGGAATCCGTTCCCCCTGTATTTTTTACACAAGGAGGATCTTCTAATATCTATCAAAGTGCTGCATTTTTGAAAGAGCTTTCCTGTAGCTCAAAAAGTAGAGCATTGGTGCTTGCAATGCCAAGGTCATAGGTTCGATTCCCAGGGAAAGCGAAATTTGCCCAGTGGTCAGTCACTGACACATAGAGCTGGTGACACAAGTTCAAGTCCCGGGTTGCAGAGTTTTTTTAATCCCATATTTTCCTATCATAATAAAAGTAAAAACTCTTAAATATTTTTCTTTAGACTGGTGCCAGATAAGCTCCATCCCCACACAAAATAAAATATGATTTTTTTTAAGCCAGTACATCAACACCTCTCATAAAGGGAGTGGCAGAACGGATTCCGTCAGATTTTTTTTTTTTTTTTTACAGGGGGAACAGAATCCGACGGCAAAAAAACAGCCGTCGGAATCCGTTCCCCCTGTATTTTTTACACAAGGAGGATCTTCTAATATCTATCAAAGTGCTGCATTTTTGAAAGAGCTTTCCTGTAGCTCAAAAAGTAGAGCATTGGTGCTTGCAATGCCAAGGTCATAGGTTCGATTCCCAGGGAAAGCGAAATTTGCCCAGTGGTCAGTCACTGACACATAGAGCTGGTGACACAAGTTCAAGTCCCGGGTTGCAGAGTTTTTTTAATCCCATATTTTCCTATCATAAAAAAAGTAAAAACTCTTAAATATTTTTCTTTAGACTGGTGCCAGATAAGCTCCATCCCCACACAAAATAAAATATGATTTTTTTTAAGCCAGTACATCAACACCTCTCATAAAGGGAGTGGCAAAACGGATTCCGTCAGATTTTTTTTTTTTTTTTTACAGGGGGAACAGAATCCGACGGCAAAAAAACAGCCGTCGGAATCCGTTCCCCCTGTATTTTTTACACAAGGAGGATCTTCTAATATCTATCAAAGTGCTCCAAATTATAAGGTCCCCACAGCCTAGTGGTCAGTTCACTGACATATAGAGCTGGTGACACAAGTTCAAGTCCCGGGTTGCAGAGTTTTTTTAATCCCATATTTTCCTATCATAATAAAAGTAAAAACTCTTAAATATTTTTCTTTAGACTGGTGCCAGATAAGCTCCATCCCCACACAAAATAAAATATAATTTTTTTTAAGCCAGTACATCAACACCTCTCATAAAGGGAGTGGCAGAATGGATTCCGTCAGATTTTTTTTTTTTTTTTTACAGGGGGAACAGAATCCGACGGCAAAAAAACAGCCGTCGGAATCCGTTCCCCCTGTATTTTTTACACAAGGAGGATCTTCTAATATCTATCAAAGTGCTGCATTTTTGAAAGAGCTTTCCTGTAGCTCAAAAAGTAGAGCATTGGTGCTTGCAATGCCAAGGTCATAGGTTCGATTCCCAGGGAAAGCGAAATTTGCCCAGTGGTCAGTCACTGACACATAGAGCTGGTGACACAAGTTCAAGTCCCGGGTTGCAGAGTTTTTTTAATCCCATATTTTCCTATCATAAAAAAAGTAAAAACTCTTAAATATTTTTCTTTAGACTGGTGCCAGATAAGCTCCATCCCCTCACAAAATAAAATATGATTTTTTTTAAGCCAGTACATCAACACCTCTCATAAAGGGAGTGGCAGAACGGATTCCGTCAGATTTTTTTTTTTTTTTTTACAGGGGGAACAGAATCCGACGGCAAAAAAACAGCCGTCGGAATCCGTTCCCCCTGTATTTTTTACACAAGGAGGATCTTCTAATATCTATCAAAGTGCTCCAAATTATAAGGTCCCCACAGCCTAGTGGTCAGTTCACTGACATATAGAGCTGGTGATTCTTAGGTGACACAAGTTCAAGTCCCGGGTAGCAGAGTTTTTTTAATCCCATATTTTCCTATCATAATAAAAGTAAAAACTCTTAAATATTTTTCTTTAGACTGGTGCCAGATAAGCTCCATCCCCACACAAAATAAAATATGATTTTTTTTAAGCCAGTACATCAACACCTCTCATAAAGGGAGTGGCAGAACGGATTCCGTCAGATTTTTTTTTTTTTTTTTACAGGGGGAACAGAATCCGACGGCAAAAAAACAGCCGTCGGAATCCGTTCCCCCTGTATTTTTTACACAAGGAGGATCTTCTAATATCTATCAAAGTGCTGCATTTTTGAAAGAGCTTTCCTGTAGCTCAAAAAGTAGAGCATTGGTGCTTGCAATGCCAAGGTCATAGGTTCGATTCCCAGGGAAAGCGAAATTTGCCCATTGGTCAGTCACTGACACATAGAGCTGGTGACACAAGTTCAAGTCCCGGGTAGCAGAGTTTTTTTAATCCCATATTTTCCTATCATAAAAAAAGTAAAAACTCTTAAATATTTTTCTTTAGACTGGTGCCAGATAAGCTCCATCCCCCACACAAAATAAAATATGATTTTTTTTAAGCCAGTACATCAACACCTCTCATAAAGGGAGTGGCAAAACGGATTCCGTCAGATTTTTTTTTTTTTTTTTACAGGGGGAACAGAATCCGACGGCAAAAAAACAGCCGTCGGAATCCGTTCCCCCTGTATTTTTTACACAAGGAGGATCTTCTAATATCTATCAAAGTGCTCCAAATTATAAGGTCCCCACAGCCTAGTGGTCAGTTCACTGACATATAGAGCTGGTGACACAAGTTCAAGTCCCGGGTTGCAGAGTTTTTTTAATCCCATATTTTCCTATCATAATAAAAGTAAAAACTCTTAAATATTTTTCTTTAGACTGGTGCCAGATAAGCTCCATCCCCACACAAAATAAAATATGATTTTTTTTAAGCCAGTACATCAACACCTCTCATAAAGGGAGTGGCAGAACGGATTCCGTCAGATTTTTTTTTTTTTTTTTACAGGGGGAACAGAATCCGACGGCAAAAAAACAGCCGTCGGAATCCGTTCCCCCTGTATTTTTTACACAAGGAGGATCTTCTAATATCTATCAAAGTGCTGCATTTTTGAAAGAGCTTTCCTGTAGCTCAAAAAGTAGAGCATTGGTGCTTGCAATGCCAAGGTCATAGGTTCGATTCCCAGGGAAAGCGAAATTTGCCCAGTGGTCAGTCACTGACACATAGAGCTGGTGACACAAGTTCAAGTCCCGGGTTGCAGAGTTTTTTTAATCCCATATTTTCCTATCATAATAAAAGTAAAAACTCTTAAATATTTTTCTTTAGACTGGTGCCAGATAAGCTCCATCCCCACACAAAATAAAATATGATTTTTTTTAAGCCAGTACATCAACACCTCTCATAAAGGGAGTGGCAGAACGGATTCCGTCAGATTTTTTTTTTTTTTTTTACAGGGGGAACAGAATCCGACGGCAAAAAAACAGCCGTCGGAATCCTTTCCCCCTGTATTTTTTACACAAGGAGGATCTTCTAATATCTATCAAAGTGCTGCATTTTTGAAAGAGCTTTCCTGTAGCTCAAAAAGTAGAGCATTGGTGCTTGCAATGCCAAGGTCATAGGTTCGATTCCCAGGGAAAGCGAAATTTGCCCATTGGTCAGTCACTGACACATAGAGCTGGTGACACAAGTTCAAGTCCCGGGTAGCAGAGTTTTTTTAATCCCATATTTTCCTATCATAAAAAAAGTAAAAACTCTTAAATATTTTTCTTTAGACTGGTGCCAGATAAGCTCCATCCCCACACAAAATAAAATATGATTTTTTTTAAGCCAGTACATCAACACCTCTCATAAAGGGAGTGGCAAAACGGATTCCGTCAGATTTTTTTTTTTTTTTTTACAGGGGGAACAGAATCCGACGGCAAAAAAACAGCCGTCGGAATCCGTTCCCCCTGTATTTTTTACACAAGGAGGATCTTCTAATATCTATCAAAGTGCTCCAAATTATAAGGTCCCCACAGCCTAGTGGTCAGTTCACTGACATATAGAGCTGGTGACACAAGTTCAAGTCCCGGGTTGCAGAGTTTTTTTAATCCCATATTTTCCTATCATAATAAAAGTAAAAACTCTTAAATATTTTTCTTTAGACTGGTGCCAGATAAGCTCCATCCCCACACAAAATAAAATATGATTTTTTTTAAGCCAGTACATCAACACCTCTCATAAAGGGAGTGGCAGAACGGATTCCGTCAGATTTTTTTTTTTTTTTTTACAGGGGGAACAGAATCCGACGGCAAAAAAACAGCCGTCGGAATCCTTTCCCCCTGTATTTTTTACACAAGGAGGATCTTCTAATATCTATCAAAGTGCTGCATTTTTGAAAGAGCTTTCCTGTAGCTCAAAAAGTAGAGCATTGGTGCTTGCAATGCCAAGGTCATAGGTTCGATTCCCAGGGAAAGCGAAATTTGCCCATTGGTCAGTCACTGACACATAGAGCTGGTGACACAAGTTCAAGTCCCGGGTAGCAGAGTTTTTTTAATCCCATATTTTCCTATCATAAAAAAAGTAAAAACTCTTAAATATTTTTCTTTAGACTGGTGCCAGATAAGCTCCATCCCCACACAAAATAAAATATGATTTTTTTTAAGCCAGTACATCAACACCTCTCATAAAGGGAGTGGCAAAACGGATTCCGTCAGATTTTTTTTTTTTTTTTTACAGGGGGAACAGAATCCGACGGCAAAAAAACAGCCGTCGGAATCCGTTCCCCCTGTATTTTTTACACAAGGAGGATCTTCTAATATCTATCAAAGTGCTCCAAATTATAAGGTCCCCACAGCCTAGTGGTCAGTTCACTGACATATAGAGCTGGTGACACAAGTTCAAGTCCCGGGTTGCAGAGTTTTTTTAATCCCATATTTTCCTATCATAATAAAAGTAAAAACTCTTAAATATTTTTCTTTAGACTGGTGCCAGATAAGCTCCATCCCCACACAAAATAAAATATGATTTTTTTTAAGCCAGTACATCAACACCTCTCATAAAGGGAGTGGCAGAACGGATTCCGTCAGATTTTTTTTTTTTTTTTTACAGGGGGAACAGAATCCGACGGCAAAAAAACAGCCGTCGGAATCCGTTCCCCCTGTATTTTTTACACAAGGAGGATCTTCTAATATCTATCAAAGTGCTGCATTTTTGAAAGAGCTTTCCTGTAGCTCAAAAAGTAGAGCATTGGTGCTTGCAATGCCAAGGTCATAGGTTCGATTCCCAGGGAAAGCGAAATTTGCCCAGTGGTCAGTCACTGACACATAGAGCTGGTGACACAAGTTCAAGTCCCGGGTTGCAGAGTTTTTTTAATCCCATATTTTCCTATCATAATAAAAGTAAAAACTCTTAAATATTTTTCTTTAGACTGGTGCCAGATAAGCTCCATCCCCACACAAAATAAAATATGATTTTTTTTAAGCCAGTACATCAACACCTCTCATAAAGGGAGTGGCAGAACGGATTCCGTCAGATTTTATTTTTTTTTTTTACAGGGGGAACAGAATCCGACGGCAAAAAAACAGCCGTCGGAATCCGTTCCCCCTGTATTTTTTACACAAGGAGGATCTTCTAATATCTATCAAAGTGCTGCATTTTTGAAAGAGCTTTCCTGTAGCTCAAAAAGTAGAGCATTGGTGCTTGCAATGCCAAGGTCATAGGTTCGATTCCCAGGGAAAGCGAAATTTGCCCAGTGGTCAGTCACTGACACATAGAGCTGGTGACACAAGTTCAAGTCCCGGGTTGCAGAGTTTTTTTAATCCCATATTTTCCTATCATAAAAAAAGTAAAAACTCTTAAATATTTTTCTTTAGACTGGTGCCAGATAAGCTCCATCCCCACACAAAATAAAATATGATTTTTTTTAAGCCAGTACATCAACACCTCTCATAAAGGGAGTGGCAAAACGGATTCCGTCAGATTTTTTTTTTTTTTTTTACAGGGGGAACAGAATCCGACGGCAAAAAAACAGCCGTCGGAATCCGTTCCCCCTGTATTTTTTACACAAGGAGGATCTTCTAATATCTATCAAAGTGCTCCAAATTATAAGGTCCCCACAGCCTAGTGGTCAGTTCACTGACATATAGAGCTGGTGACACAAGTTCAAGTCCCGGGTTGCAGAGTTTTTTTAATCCCATATTTTCCTATCATAATAAAAGTAAAAACTCTTAAATATTTTTCTTTAGACTGGTGCCAGATAAGCTCCATCCCCACACAAAATAAAATATAATTTTTTTTAAGCCAGTACATCAACACCTCTCATAAAGGGAGTGGCAGAATGGATTCCGTCAGATTTTTTTTTTTTTTTTTACAGGGGGAACAGAATCCGACGGCAAAAAAACAGCCGTCGGAATCCGTTCCCCCTGTATTTTTTACACAAGGAGGATCTTCTAATATCTATCAAAGTGCTGCATTTTTGAAAGAGCTTTCCTGTAGCTCAAAAAGTAGAGCATTGGTGCTTGCAATGCCAAGGTCATAGGTTCGATTCCCAGGGAAAGCGAAATTTGCCCAGTGGTCAGTCACTGACACATAGAGCTGGTGACACAAGTTCAAGTCCCGGGTTGCAGAGTTTTTTTAATCCCATATTTTCCTATCATAAAAAAAGTAAAAACTCTTAAATATTTTTCTTTAGACTGGTGCCAGATAAGCTCCATCCCCACACAAAATAAAATATGATTTTTTTTAAGCCAGTACATCAACACCTCTCATAAAGGGAGTGGCAGAACGGATTCCGTCAGATTTTTTTTTTTTTTTTTTTACAGGGGGAACAGAATCCGACGGCAAAAAAACAGCCGTCGGAATCCGTTCCCCCTGTATTTTTTACACAAGGAGGATCTTCTAATATCTATCAAAGTGCTGCATTTTTGAAAGAGCTTTCCTGTAGCTCAAAAAGTAGAGCATTGGTGCTTGCAATGCCAAGGTCATAGGTTCGATTCCCAGGGAAAGCGAAATTTGCCCAGTGGTCAGTCACTGACACATAGAGCTGGTGACACAAGTTCAAGTCCCGGGTTGCAGAGTTTTTTTAATCCCATATTTTCCTATCATAAAAAAAGTAAAAACTCTTAAATATTTTTCTTTTGACTGGTGCCAGATAAGCTCCATCCCCACACAAAATAAAATATGATTTTTTTTAAGCCAGTACATCAACACCTCTCATAAAGGGAGTGGCAAAACGGATTCCGTCAGATTTTTTTTTTTTTTTTTACAGGGGGAACAGAATCCGACGGCAAAAAAACAGCCGTCGGAATCCGTTCCCCCTGTATTTTTTACACAAGGAGGATCTTCTAATATCTATCAAAGTGCTCCAAATTATAAGGTCCCCACAGCCTAGTGGTCAGTTCACTGACATATAGAGCTGGTGACACAAGTTCAAGTCCCGGGTTGCAGAGTTTTTTTAATCCCATATTTTCCTATCATAATAAAAGTAAAAACTCTTAAATATTTTTCTTTAGACTGGTGCCAGATAAGCTCCATCCCCACACAAAATAAAATATAATTTTTTTTAAGCCAGTACATCAACACCTCTCATAAAGGGAGTGGCAGAATGGATTCCGTCAGATTTTTTTTTTTTTTACAGGGGGAACAGAATCCGACGGCAAAAAAACAGCCGTCGGAATCCGTTCCCCCTGTATTTTTTACACAAGGAGGATCTTCTAATATCTATCAAAGTGCTGCATTTTTGAAAGAGCTTTCCTGTAGCTCAAAAAGTAGAGCATTGGTGCTTGCAATGCCAAGGTCATAGGTTCGATTCCCAGGGAAAGCGAAATTTGCCCAGTGGTCAGTCACTGACACATAGAGCTGGTGACACAAGTTCAAGTCCCGGGTTGCAGAGTTTTTTTAATCCCATATTTTCCTATCATAAAAAAAGTAAAAACTCTTAAATATTTTTCTTTAGACTGGTGCCAGATAAGCTCCATCCCCACACAAAATAAAATATGATTTTTTTTAAGCCAGTACATCAACACCTCTCATAAAGGGAGTGGCAAAACGGATTCCGTCAGATTTTTTTTTTTTTTTTTACAGGGGGAACAGAATCCGACGGCAAAAAAACAGCCGTCGGAATCCGTTCCCCCTGTATTTTTTACACAAGGAGGATCTTCTAATATCTATCAAAGTGCTCCAAATTATAAGGTCCCCACAGCCTAGTGGTCAGTTCACTGACATATAGAGCTGGTGACACAAGTTCAAGTCCCGGGTTGCAGAGTTTTTTTAATCCCATATTTTCCTATCATAATAAAAGTAAAAACTCTTAAATATTTTTCTTTAGACTGGTGCCAGATAAGCTCCATCCCCACACAAAATAAAATATAATTTTTTTTAAGCCAGTACATCAACACCTCTCATAAAGGGAGTGGCAGAATGGATTCCGTCAGATTTTTTTTTTTTTTACAGGGGGAACAGAATCCGACGGCAAAAAAACAGCCGTCGGAATCCGTTCCCCCTGTATTTTTTACACAAGGAGGATCTTCTAATATCTATCAAAGTGCTGCATTTTTGAAAGAGCTTTCCTGTAGCTCAAAAAGTAGAGCATTGGTGCTTGCAATGCCAAGGTCATAGGTTCGATTCCCAGGGAAAGCGAAATTTGCCCAGTGGTCAGTCACTGACACATAGAGCTGGTGACACAAGTTCAAGTCCCGGGTTGCAGAGTTTTTTTAATCCCATATTTTCCTATCATAAAAAAAGTAAAAACTCTTAAATATTTTTCTTTAGACTGGTGCCAGATAAGCTCCATCCCCACACAAAATAAAATATGATTTTTTTTAAGCCAGTACATCAACACCTCTCATAAAGGGAGTGGCAAAACGGATTCCGTCAGATTTTTTTTTTTTTTTTTACAGGGGGAACAGAATCCGACGGCAAAAAAACAGCCGTCGGAATCCGTTCCCCCTGTATTTTTTACACAAGGAGGATCTTCTAATATCTATCAAAGTGCTCCAAATTATAAGGTCCCCACAGCCTAGTGGTCAGTTCACTGACATATAGAGCTGGTGACACAAGTTCAAGTCCCGGGTTGCAGAGTTTTTTTAATCCCATATTTTCCTATCATAATAAAAGTAAAAACTCTTAAATATTTTTCTTTAGACTGGTGCCAGATAAGCTCCATCCCCACACAAAATAAAATATAATTTTTTTTAAGCCAGTACATCAACACCTCTCATAAAGGGAGTGGCAGAATGGATTCCGTCAGATTTTTTTTTTTTTTACAGGGGGAACAGAATCCGACGGCAAAAAAACAGCCGTCGGAATCCGTTCCCCCTGTATTTTTTACACAAGGAGGATCTTCTAATATCTATCAAAGTGCTGCATTTTTGAAAGAGCTTTCCTGTAGCTCAAAAAGTAGAGCATTGGTGCTTGCAATGCCAAGGTCATAGGTTCGATTCCCAGGGAAAGCGAAATTTGCCCAGTGGTCAGTCACTGACACATAGAGCTGGTGACACAAGTTCAAGTCCCGGGTTGCAGAGTTTTTTTAATCCCATATTTTCCTATCATAAAAAAAGTAAAAACTCTTAAATATTTTTCTTTAGACTGGTGCCAGATAAGCTCCATCCCCACACAAAATAAAATATGATTTTTTTTAAGCCAGTACATCAACACCTCTCATAAAGGGAGTGGCAGAACGGATTCCGTCAGATTTTTTTTTTTTTTTTTACAGGGGGAACAGAATCCGACGGCAAAAAAACAGCCGTCGGAATCCGTTCCCCCTGTATTTTTTACACAAGGAGGATCTTCTAATATCTATCAAAGTGCTGCATTTTTGAAAGAGCTTTCCTGTAGCTCAAAAAGTAGAGCATTGGTGCTTGCAATGCCAAGGTCATAGGTTCGATTCCCAGGGAAAGCGAAATTTGCCCAGTGGTCAGTCACTGACACATAGAGCTGGTGACACAAGTTCAAGTCCCGGGTTGCAGAGTTTTTTTAATCCCATATTTTCCTATCATAAAAAAAGTAAAAACTCTTAAATATTTTTCTTTAGACTGGTGCCAGATAAGCTCCATCCCCACACAAAATAAAATATGATTTTTTTTAAGCCAGTACATCAACACCTCTCATAAAGGGAGTGGCAGAACGGATTCCGTCAGATTTTTTTTTTTTTTTTTACAGGGGGAACAGAATCCGACGGCAAAAAAACAGCCGTCGGAATCCGTTCCCCCTGTATTTTTTACACAAGGAGGATCTTCTAATATCTATCAAAGTGCTGCATTTTTGAAAGAGCTTTCCTGTAGCTCAAAAAGTAGAGCATTGGTGCTTGCAATGCCAAGGTCATAAGTTCGATTCCCAGGGAAAGCGAAATTTGCCCAGTGGTCAGTCACTGACACATAGAGCTGGTGACACAAGTTCAAGTCCCGGGTTGCAGAGTTTTTTTAATCCCATATTTTCCTATCATAAAAAAAGTAAAAACTCTTAAATATTTTTCTTTAGACTGGTGCCAGATAAGCTCCATCCCCACACAAAATAAAATATGATTTTTTTTAAGCCAGTACATCAACACCTCTCATAAAGGGAGTGGCAGAACGGATTCCGTCAGATTTTTTTTTTTTTTTTTACAGGGGGAACAGAATCCGACGGCAAAAAAACAGCCGTCGGAATCTGTTCCCCCTGTATTTTTTACACAAGGAGGATCTTCTAATATCTATCAAAGTGCTCCAAATTATAAGGTCCCCACAGCCTAGTGGTCAGTTCACTGACATATAGAGCTGGTGATTCTTAGGTGACACAAGTTCAAGTCCCGGCTTGAAGAGTTTTTTTAATCCCATATTTTCCTATCATAATAAAAGTAAAAACTCTTAAATATTTTTCTTTAGACTGGTGCCAGATAAGCTCCATCCCCACACAAAATAAAATATGATTTTTTTTAAGCCAGTACATCAACACCTCTCATAAAGGGAGTGGCAGAACGGATTCCGTCAGATTTTTTTTTTTTTTTTACAGGGGGAACAGAATCCGACGGCAAAAAAACAGCCGTCGGAATCCGTTCCCCCTGTATTTTTTACACAAGGAGGATCTTCTAATATCTATCAAAGTGCTCCAAATTATAAGGTCCCCACAGCCTAGTGGTCAGTTCACTGACATATAGAGCTGGTGATTCTTAGGTTACACAAGTTCAAGTCCCGGCTTGAAGAGTTTTTTTAATCCCATATTTTCCTATCATAAAAAAAGTAAAAACTCTTAAATATTTTTCTTTAGACTGGTGCCAGATAAGCTCCATCCCCACACAAAATAAAATATGATTTTTTTTAAGCCAGTACATCAACACCTCTCATAAAGGGAGTGGCAAAACGGATTCCGTCAGATTTTTTTTTTTTTTTTTACAGGGGGAACAGAATCCGACGGCAAAAAAACAGCCGTCGGAATCCGTTCCCCCTGTATTTTTTACACAAGGAGGATCTTCTAATATCTATCAAAGTGCTCCAAATTATAAGGTCCCCACAGCCTAGTGGTCAGTTCACTGACATATAGAGCTGGTGACACAAGTTCAAGTCCCGGGTTGCAGAGTTTTTTTAATCCCATATTTTCCTATCATAATAAAAGTAAAAACTCTTAAATATTTTTCTTTAGACTGGTGCCAGATAAGCTCCATCCCCACACAAAATAAAATATAATTTTTTTTAAGCCAGTACATCAACACCTCTCATAAAGGGAGTGGCAGAATGGATTCCGTCAGATTTTTTTTTTTTTACAGGGGGAACAGAATCCGACGGCAAAAAAACAGCCGTCGGAACCGTTCCCCCTGTATTTTTTACACAAGGAGGATCTTCTAATATCTATCAAAGTGCTGCATTTTTGAAAGAGCTTTCCTGTAGCTCAAAAAGTAGAGCATTGGTGCTTGCAATGCCAAGGTCATAGGTTCGATTCCCAGGGAAAGCGAAATTTGCCCAGTGGTCAGTCACTGACACATAGAGCTGGTGACACAAGTTCAAGTCCCGGGTAGCAGAGTTTTTTTAATCCCATATTTTCCTATCATAATAAAAGTAAAAACTCTTAAATATTTTTCTTTAGACTGGTGCCAGATAAGCTCCATCCCCACACAAAATAAAATATGATTTTTTTTAAGCCAGTACATCAACACCTCTCATAAAGGGAGTGGCAAAACGGATTCCGTCAGATTTTTTTTTTTTTTTTTACAGGGGGAACAGAATCCGACGGCAAAAAAACAGCCGTCGGAATCCGTTCCCCCTGTATTTTTTACACAAGGAGGATCTTCTAATATCTATCAAAGTGCTCCAAATTATAAGGTCCCCACAGCCTAGTGGTCAGTTCACTGACATATAGAGCTGGTGACACAAGTTCAAGTCCCGGGTTGCAGAGTTTTTTTAATCCCATATTTTCCTATCATAAAAAAAGTAAAAACTCTTAAATATTTTTCTTTAGACTGGTGCCAGATAAGCTCCATCCCCACACAAAATAAAATATGATTTTTTTTAAGCCAGTACATCAACACCTCTCATAAAGGGAGTGGCAAAACGGATTCCGTCAGATATTTTTTTTTTTTTTACAGGGGGAACAGAATCCGACGGCAAAGAAACAGCCGTCGGAATCCGTTCCCCCTGTATTTTTTACACAAGGAGGATCTTCTAATATCTATCAAAGTGCTCCAAATTATAAGGTCCCCACAGCCTAGTGGTCAGTTCACTGACATATAGAGCTGGTGACACAAGTTCAAGTCCCGGGTTGCAGAGTTTTTTTAATCCCATATTTTCCTATCATAATAAAAGTAAAAACTCTTAAATATTTTTCTTTAGACTGGTGCCAGATAAGCTCCATCCCCACACAAAATAAAATATAATTTTTTTTAAGCCAGTACATCAACACCTCTCATAAAGGGAGTGGCAGAATGGATTCCGTCAGATTTTTTTTTTTTTACAGGGGGAACAGAATCCGACGGCAAAAAAACAGCTGTCGGAACCGTTCCCCCTGTATTTTTTACACAAGGAGGATCTTCTAATATCTATCAAAGTGCTGCATTTTTGAAAGAGCTTTCCTGTAGCTCAAAAAGTAGAGCATTGGTGCTTGCAATGCCAAGGTCATAGGTTCGATTCCCAGGGAAAGCGAAATTTGCCCAGTGGTCAGTCACTGACACATAGAGCTGGTGACACAAGTTCAAGTCCCGGGTAGCAGAGTTTTTTTAATCCCATATTTTCCTATCATAATAAAAGTAAAAACTCTTAAATATTTTTCTTTAGACTGGTGCCAGATAAGCTCCATCCCCACACAAAATAAAATATGATTTTTTTTAAGCCAGTACATCAACACCTCTCATAAAGGGAGTGGCAAAACGGATTCCGTCAGATTTTTTTTTTTTTTTTTACAGGGGGAACAGAATCCGACGGCAAAAAAACAGCCGTCGGAATCCGTTCCCCCTGTATTTTTTACACAAGGAGGATCTTCTAATATCTATCAAAGTGCTCCAAATTATAAGGTCCCCACAGCCTAGTGGTCAGTTCACTGACATATAGAGCTGGTGACACAAGTTCAAGTCCCGGGTTGCAAAGTTTTTTTAATCCCATATTTTCCTATCATAATAAAAGTAAAAACTCTTAAATATTTTTCTTTAGACTGGTGCCAGATAAGCTCCATCCCCACACAAAATAAAATATAATTTTTTTTAAGCCAGTACATCAACACCTCTCATAAAGGGAGTGGCAGAATGGATTCCGTCAGATTTTTTTTTTTTTACAGGGGGAACAGAATCCGACGGCAAAAAAACAGCCGTCGGAACCGTTCCCCCTGTATTTTTTACACAAGGAGGATCTTCTAATATCTATCAAAGTGCTGCATTTTTGAAAGAGCTTTCCTGTAGCTCAAAAAGTAGAGCATTGGTGCTTGCAATGCCAAGGTCATAGGTTCGATTCCCAGGGAAAGCGAAATTTGCCCAGTGGTCAGTCACTGACACATAGAGCTGGTGACACAAGTTCAAGTCCCGGGTTGCAGAGTTTTTTTAATCCCATATTTTCCTATCATAAAAAAAGTAAAAACTCTTAAATATTTTTCTTTAGACTGGTGCCAGATAAGCTCCATCCCCACACAAAATAAAATATGATTTTTTTTAAGCCAGTACATCAACACCTCTCATAAAGGGAGTGGCAGAACGGATTCCGTCAGATTTTTTTTTTTTTTTTTACAGGGGGAACAGAATCCGACGGCAAAAAAACAGCCGTGGAATCCGTTCCCCCTGTATTTTTTACACAAGGAGGATCTTCTAATATCTATCAAAGTGCTCCAAATTATAAGGTCCCCACAGCCTAGTGGTCAGTTCACTGACATATAGAGCTGGTGATTCTTAGGTGACACAAGTTCAAGTCCCGGGTTGCAGAGTTTTTTTAATCCCATATTTTCCTATCATAAAAAAAGTAAAAACTCTTAAATATTTTTCTTTAGACTGGTGCCAGATAAGCTCCATCCCCACACAAAATAAAATATGATTTTTTTTAAGCCAGTACATCAACACCTCTCATAAAGGGAGTGGCAGAACGGAATCCGTCAGATTTTTTTTTTTTTTTTTACAGGGGGAACAGAATTCGACGGCAAAAAAACAGCCGTCGGAATCCGTTCCCCCTGTATTTTTTACACAAGGAGGATCTTCTAATATCTATCAAAGTGCTGCATTTTTGAAAGAGCTTTCCTGTAGCTCAAAAAGTAGAGCATTGGTGCTTGCACTGCCAAGGTCATAGGTTCGATTCACAGGGAAAGCGAAATTTGCCCAGTGGTCAGTCACTGACACATAGAGCTGGTGACACAAGTTCAAGTCCCGGGTAGCAGAGTTTTTTTAATCCCATATTTTCCTATCATAAAAAAAGTAAAAACTCTTAAATATTTTTCTTTAGACTGGTGCCAGATAAGCTCCATCCCCACACAAAATAAAATATGATTTTTTTTAAGCCAGTACATCAACACCTCTCATAAAGGGAGTGGCAAAACGGATTCCGTCAGATTTTTTTTTTTTTTTTTACAGGGGGAACAGAATCCGACGGCAAAAAAACAGCCGTCGGAATCCGTTCCCCCTGTATTTTTTACACAAGGAGGATCTTCTAATATCTATCAAAGTGCTCCAAATTATAAGGTCCCCACAGCCTAGTGGTCAGTCACTGACACATAGAGCTGGTGACATAAGTTCAAGTCCCGGGTTGCAGAGTTTTTTTAATCCCATATTTTCCTATCATAAAAAAAGTAAAAACTCTTAAATATTTTTCTTTTGACTGGTGCCAGATAAGCTCCATCCCCACACAAAATAAAATATGATTTTTTTTAAGCCAGTACATCAACACCTCTCATAAAGGGAGTGGCAGAACGGATTCCGTCAGATTTTTTTTTTTTTTTTTACAGGGGGAACAGAATCCGACGGCAAAAAAACAGCCGTCGGAATCCGTTCCCCCTGTATTTTTTACACAAGGAGGATCTTCTAATATCTATCAAAGTGCTGCATTTTTGAAAGAGCTTTCCTGTAGCTCAAAAAGTAGAGCATTGGTGCTTGCAATGCCAAGGTCATAGGTTCGATTCCCAGGGAAAGCGAAATTTGCCCAGTGGTCAGTCACTGACACATAGAGCTGGTGACACAAGTTCAAGTCCCGGGTTGCAGAGTTTTTTTAATCCCATATTTTCCTATCATAAAAAAAGTAAAAACTCTTAAATATTTTTCTTTAGACTGGTGCCAGATAAGCTCCATCCCCACACAAAATAAAATATGATTTTTTTTAAGCCAGTACATCAACACCTCTCATAAAGGGAGTGGCAAAACGGATTCCGTCAGATTTTTTTTTTTTTTTTTACAGGGGGAACAGAATCCGACGGCAAAAAAACAGCCGTCGGAATCCGTTCCCCCTGTATTTTTTACACAAGGAGGATCTTCTAATATCTATCAAAGTGCTCCAAATTATAAGGTCCCCACAGCCTAGTGGTCAGTTCACTGACATATAGAGCTGGTGACACAAGTTCAAGTCCCGGGTTGCAGAGTTTTTTTAATCCCATATTTTCCTATCATAATAAAAGTAAAAACTCTTAAATATTTTTCTTTAGACTGGTGCCAGATAAGCTCCATCCCCACACAAAATAAAATATAATTTTTTTTAAGCCAGTACATCAACACCTCTCATAAAGGGAGTGGCAGAATGGATTCCGTCAGATTTTTTTTTTTTTTACAGGGGGAACAGAATCCGACGGCAAAAAAACAGCCGTCGGAATCCGTTCCCCCTGTATTTTTTACACAAGGAGGATCTTCTAATATCTATCAAAGTGCTGCATTTTTGAAAGAGCTTTCCTGTAGCTCAAAAAGTAGAGCATTGGTGCTTGCAATGCCAAGGTCATAGGTTCGATTCCCAGGGAAAGCGAAATTTGCCCAGTGGTCAGTCACTGACACATAGAGCTGGTGACACAAGTTCAAGTCCCGGGTTGCAGAGTTTTTTTAATCCCATATTTTCCTATCATAAAAAAAGTAAAAACTCTTAAATATTTTTCTTTAGACTGGTGCCAGATAAGCTCCATCCCCACACAAAATAAAATATGATTTTTTTTAAGCCAGTACATCAACACCTCTCATAAAGGGAGTGGCAGAACGGATTCCGTCAGATTTTTTTTTTTTTTTTTTTACAGGGGGAACAGAATCCGACGGCAAAAAAACAGCCGTCGGAATCCGTTCCCCCTGTATTTTTTACACAAGGAGGATCTTCTAATATCTATCAAAGTGCTGCATTTTTGAAAGAGCTTTCCTGTAGCTCAAAAAGTAGAGCATTGGTGCTTGCAATGCCAAGGTCATAGGTTCGATTCCCAGGGAAAGCGAAATTTGCCCAGTGGTCAGTCACTGACACATAGAGCTGGTGACACAAGTTCAAGTCCCGGGTTGCAGAGTTTTTTTAATCCCATATTTTCCTATCATAAAAAAAGTAAAAACTCTTAAATATTTTTCTTTAGACTGGTGCCAGATAAGCTCCATCCCCACACAAAATAAAATATGATTTTTTTTAAGCCAGTACATCAACACCTCTCATAAAGGGAGTGGCAAAACGGATTCCGTCAGATTTTTTTTTTTTTTTTTACAGGGGGAACAGAATCCGACGGCAAAAAAACAGCCGTCGGAATCCGTTCCCCCTGTATTTTTTACACAAGGAGGATCTTCTAATATCTATCAAAGTGCTCCAAATTATAAGGTCCCCACAGCCTAGTGGTCAGTTCACTGACATATAGAGCTGGTGACACAAGTTCAAGTCCCGGGTTGCAGAGTTTTTTTAATCCCATATTTTCCTATCATAATAAAAGTAAAAACTCTTAAATATTTTTCTTTAGACTGGTGCCAGATAAGCTCCATCCCCACACAAAATAAAATATAATTTTTTTTAAGCCAGTACATCAACACCTCTCATAAAGGGAGTGGCAGAATGGATTCCGTCAGATTTTTTTTTTTTTTACAGGGGGAACAGAATCCGACGGCAAAAAAACAGCCGTCGGAATCCGTTCCCCCTGTATTTTTTACACAAGGAGGATCTTCTAATATCTATCAAAGTGCTGCATTTTTGAAAGAGCTTTCCTGTAGCTCAAAAAGTAGAGCATTGGTGCTTGCAATGCCAAGGTCATAGGTTCGATTCCCAGGGAAAGCGAAATTTGCCCAGTGGTCAGTCACTGACACATAGAGCTGGTGACACAAGTTCAAGTCCCGGGTTGCAGAGTTTTTTTAATCCCATATTTTCCTATCATAAAAAAAGTAAAAACTCTTAAATATTTTTCTTTAGACTGGTGCCAGATAAGCTCCATCCCCACACAAAATAAAATATGATTTTTTTTAAGCCAGTACATCAACACCTCTCATAAAGGGAGTGGCAAAACGGATTCCGTCAGATTTTTTTTTTTTTTTTTACAGGGGGAACAGAATCCGACGGCAAAAAAACAGCCGTCGGAATCCGTTCCCCCTGTATTTTTTACACAAGGAGGATCTTCTAATATCTATCAAAGTGCTCCAAATTATAAGGTCCCCACAGCCTAGTGGTCAGTTCACTGACATATAGAGCTGGTGACACAAGTTCAAGTCCCGGGTTGCAGAGTTTTTTTAATCCCATATTTTCCTATCATAATAAAAGTAAAAACTCTTAAATATTTTTCTTTAGACTGGTGCCAGATAAGCTCCATCCCCACACAAAATAAAATATAATTTTTTTTAAGCCAGTACATCAACACCTCTCATAAAGGGAGTGGCAGAATGGATTCCGTCAGATTTTTTTTTTTTTTACAGGGGGAACAGAATCCGACGGCAAAAAAACAGCCGTCGGAATCCGTTCCCCCTGTATTTTTTACACAAGGAGGATCTTCTAATATCTATCAAAGTGCTGCATTTTTGAAAGAGCTTTCCTGTAGCTCAAAAAGTAGAGCATTGGTGCTTGCAATGCCAAGGTCATAGGTTCGATTCCCAGGGAAAGCGAAATTTGCCCAGTGGTCAGTCACTGACACATAGAGCTGGTGACACAAGTTCAAGTCCCGGGTTGCAGAGTTTTTTTAATCCCATATTTTCCTATCATAAAAAAAGTAAAAACTCTTAAATATTTTTCTTTAGACTGGTGCCAGATAAGCTCCATCCCCACACAAAATAAAATATGATTTTTTTTAAGCCAGTACATCAACACCTCTCATAAAGGGAGTGGCAAAACGGATTCCGTCAGATTTTTTTTTTTTTTTTTACAGGGGGAACAGAATCCGACGGCAAAAAAACAGCCGTCGGAATCCGTTCCCCCTGTATTTTTTACACAAGGAGGATCTTCTAATATCTATCAAAGTGCTCCAAATTATAAGGTCCCCACAGCCTAGTGGTCAGTTCACTGACATATAGAGCTGGTGACACAAGTTCAAGTCCCGGGTTGCAGAGTTTTTTTAATCCCATATTTTCCTATCATAATAAAAGTAAAAACTCTTAAATATTTTTCTTTAGACTGGTGCCAGATAAGCTCCATCCCCACACAAAATAAAATATAATTTTTTTTAAGCCAGTACATCAACACCTCTCATAAAGGGAGTGGCAGAATGGATTCCGTCAGATTTTTTTTTTTTTTACAGGGGGAACAGAATCCGACGGCAAAAAAACAGCCGTCGGAATCCGTTCCCCCTGTATTTTTTACACAAGGAGGATCTTCTAATATCTATCAAAGTGCTGCATTTTTGAAAGAGCTTTCCTGTAGCTCAAAAAGTAGAGCATTGGTGCTTGCAATGCCAAGGTCATAGGTTCGATTCCCAGGGAAAGCGAAATTTGCCCAGTGGTCAGTCACTGACACATAGAGCTGGTGACACAAGTTCAAGTCCCGGGTTGCAGAGTTTTTTTAATCCCATATTTTCCTATCATAAAAAAAGTAAAAACTCTTAAATATTTTTCTTTAGACTGGTGCCAGATAAGCTCCATCCCCACACAAAATAAAATATGATTTTTTTTAAGCCAGTACATCAACACCTCTCATAAAGGGAGTGGCAAAACGGATTCCGTCAGATTTTTTTTTTTTTTTTTACAGGGGGAACAGAATCCGACGGCAAAAAAACAGCCGTCGGAATCCGTTCCCCCTGTATTTTTTACACAAGGAGGATCTTCTAATATCTATCAAAGTGCTCCAAATTATAAGGTCCCCACAGCCTAGTGGTCAGTTCACTGACATATAGAGCTGGTGACACAAGTTCAAGTCCCGGGTTGCAGAGTTTTTTTAATCCCATATTTTCCTATCATAATAAAAGTAAAAACTCTTAAATATTTTTCTTTAGACTGGTGCCAGATAAGCTCCATCCCCACACAAAATAAAATATAATTTTTTTTAAGCCAGTACATCAACACCTCTCATAAAGGGAGTGGCAGAATGGATTCCGTCAGATTTTTTTTTTTTTTACAGGGGGAACAGAATCCGACGGCAAAAAAACAGCCGTCGGAATCCGTTCCCCCTGTATTTTTTACACAAGGAGGATCTTCTAATATCTATCAAAGTGCTGCATTTTTGAAAGAGCTTTCCTGTAGCTCAAAAAGTAGAGCATTGGTGCTTGCAATGCCAAGGTCATAGGTTCGATTCCCAGGGAAAGCGAAATTTGCCCAGTGGTCAGTCACTGACACATAGAGCTGGTGACACAAGTTCAAGTCCCGGGTTGCAGAGTTTTTTTAATCCCATATTTTCCTATCATAAAAAAAGTAAAAACTCTTAAATATTTTTCTTTAGACTGGTGCCAGATAAGCTCCATCCCCACACAAAATAAAATATGATTTTTTTTAAGCCAGTACATCAACACCTCTCATAAAGGGAGTGGCAAAACGGATTCCGTCAGATTTTTTTTTTTTTTTTTACAGGGGGAACAGAATCCGACGGCAAAAAAACAGCCGTCGGAATCCGTTCCCCCTGTATTTTTTACACAAGGAGGATCTTCTAATATCTATCAAAGTGCTCCAAATTATAAGGTCCCCACAGCCTAGTGGTCAGTTCACTGACATATAGAGCTGGTGACACAAGTTCAAGTCCCGGGTTGCAGAGTTTTTTTAATCCCATATTTTCCTATCATAATAAAAGTAAAAACTCTTAAATATTTTTCTTTAGACTGGTGCCAGATAAGCTCCATCCCCACACAAAATAAAATATAATTTTTTTTAAGCCAGTACATCAACACCTCTCATAAAGGGAGTGGCAGAATGGATTCCGTCAGATTTTTTTTTTTTTTACAGGGGGAACAGAATCCGACGGCAAAAAAACAGCCGTCGGAATCCGTTCCCCCTGTATTTTTTACACAAGGAGGATCTTCTAATATCTATCAAAGTGCTGCAATTTTGAAAGAGCTTTCCTGTAGCTCAAAAAGTAGAGCATTGGTGCTTGCAATGCCAAGGTCATAGGTTCGATTCCCAGGGAAAGCGAAATTTGCCCAGTGGTCAGTCACTGACACATAGAGCTGGTGACACAAGTTCAAGTCCCGGGTTGCAGAGTTTTTTTAATCCCATATTTTCCTATCATAAAAAAAGTAAAAACTCTTAAATATTTTTCTTTAGACTGGTGCCAGATAAGCTCCATCCCCACACAAAATAAAATATGATTTTTTTTAAGCCAGTACATCAACACCTCTCATAAAGGGAGTGGCAAAACGGATTCCGTCAGATTTTTTTTTTTTTTTTTACAGGGGGAACAGAATCCGACGGCAAAAAAACAGCCGTCGGAATCCGTTCCCCCTGTATTTTTTACACAAGGAGGATCTTCTAATATCTATCAAAGTGCTCCAAATTATAAGGTCCCCACAGCCTAGTGGTCAGTTCACTGACATATAGAGCTGGTGACACAAGTTCAAGTCCCGGGTTGCAGAGTTTTTTTAATCCCATATTTTCCTATCATAATAAAAGTAAAAACTCTTAAATATTTTTCTTTAGACTGGTGCCAGATAAGCTCCATCCCCACACAAAATAAAATATAATTTTTTTTAAGCCAGTACATCAACACCTCTCATAAAGGGAGTGGCAGAATGGATTCCGTCAGATTTTTTTTTTTTTTACAGGGGGAACAGAATCCGACGGCAAAAAAACAGCCGTCGGAATCCGTTCCCCCTGTATTTTTTACACAAGGAGGATCTTCTAATATCTATCAAAGTGCTGCATTTTTGAAAGAGCTTTCCTGTAGCTCAAAAAGTAGAGCATTGGTGCTTGCAATGCCAAGGTCATAGGTTCGATTCCCAGGGAAAGCGAAATTTGCCCAGTGGTCAGTCACTGACACATAGAGCTGGTGACACAAGTTCAAGTCCCGGGTTGCAGAGTTTTTTTAATCCCATATTTTCCTATCATAAAAAAAGTAAAAACTCTTAAATATTTTTCTTTAGACTGGTGCCAGATAAGCTCCATCCCCACACAAAATAAAATATGATTTTTTTTAAGCCAGTACATCAACACCTCTCATAAAGGGAGTGGCAAAACGGATTCCGTCAGATTTTTTTTTTTTTTTTTACAGGGGGAACAGAATCCGACGGCAAAAAAACAGCCGTCGGAATCCGTTCCCCCTGTATTTTTTACACAAGGAGGATCTTCTAATATCTATCAAAGTGCTCCAAATTATAAGGTCCCCACAGCCTAGTGGTCAGTTCACTGACATATAGAGCTGGTGACACAAGTTCAAGTCCCGGGTTGCAGAGTTTTTTTAATCCCATATTTTCCTATCATAATAAAAGTAAAAACTCTTAAATATTTTTCTTTAGACTGGTGCCAGATAAGCTCCATCCCCACACAAAATAAAATATAATTTTTTTTAAGCCAGTACATCAACACCTCTCATAAAGGGAGTGGCAGAATGGATTCCGTCAGATTTTTTTTTTTTTTACAGGGGGAACAGAATCCGACGGCAAAAAAACAGCCGTCGGAATCCGTTCCCCCTGTATTTTTTACACAAGGAGGATCTTCTAATATCTATCAAAGTGCTGCATTTTTGAAAGAGCTTTCCTGTAGCTCAAAAAGTAGAGCATTGGTGCTTGCAATGCCAAGGTCATAGGTTCGATTCCCAGGGAAAGCGAAATTTGCCCAGTGGTCAGTCACTGACACATAGAGCTGGTGACACAAGTTCAAGTCCCGGGTTGCAGAGTTTTTTTAATCCCATATTTTCCTATCATAAAAAAAGTAAAAACTCTTAAATATTTTTCTTTAGACTGGTGCCAGATAAGCTCCATCCCCACACAAAATAAAATATGATTTTTTTTAAGCCAGTACATCAACACCTCTCATAAAGGGAGTGGCAAAACGGATTCCGTCAGATTTTTTTTTTTTTTTTTACAGGGGGAACAGAATCCGACGGCAAAAAAACAGCCGTCGGAATCCGTTCCCCCTGTATTTTTTACACAAGGAGGATCTTCTAATATCTATCAAAGTGCTCCAAATTATAAGGTCCCCACAGCCTAGTGGTCAGTTCACTGACATATAGAGCTGGTGATTCTTAGGTGACACAAGTTCAAGTCCCGGCTTGAAGAGTTTTTTTAATCCCATATTTTCCTATCATAATAAAAGTAAAAACTCTTAAATATTTTTCTTTAGACTGGTGCCAGATAAGCTCCATCCCCACACAAAATAAAATATGATTTTTTTTTAAGCCAGTACATCAACACCTCTCATAAAGGGAGTGGCAGAACGGATTCCGTCAGATTTTTTTTTTTTTTTTTACAGGGGGAACAGAATCCGACGGCAAAAAAACAGCCGTCGGAATCCGTTCCCCCTGTATTTTTTACACAAGGAGGATCTTCTAATATCTGTGGGGACTCTTAAACTGACAAGTTCAAGTCCCGGCTTGAAGAGTTTTTTTAATCCCATATTTTCCTATCATAATAAAAGTAAAAACTCTTAAATATTTTTCTTTAGACTGGTGCCAGATAAGCTCCATCCCCACACAAAATAAAATATGATTTTTTTTAAGCCAGTACATCAACACCTCTCATAAAGGGAGTGGCAGAACGGATTCCGTCAGATTTTTTTTTTTTTACAGGGGGAACAGAATCCGACGGCAAAAAAACAGCCGTCGGAATCCGTTCCCCCTGTATTTTTTACACAAGGAGGATCTTCTAATATCTATCAAAGTGCTGCATTTCTGAAAGAGCTTTCCTGTAGCTCAAAAAGTAGAGCATTGGTGCTTGCAATGCCAAGGTCATAGGTTCGATTCCCATGGAAAGCGAAATTTGCCCAGTGGTCAGTCACTGACACATAGAGCTGGTGACATAAGTTCAAGTCCCGGGTTGCAGAGTTTTTTTAATCCCATATTTTCCTATCATAAAAAAAGTAAAAACTCTTAAATATTTTTCTTTAGACTGGTGCCAGATAAGCTCCATCCCCACACAAAATAAAATATGATTTTTTTTAAGCCAGTACATCAACACCTCTCATAAAGGGAGTGGCAGAACGGATTCCGTCAGATTTTTTTTTTTTTTTTTACAGGGGGAACAGAATCCGACGGCAAAAAAACAGCCGTCGGAATCCGTTCCCCCTGTATTTTTTACACAAGGAGGATCTTCTAATATCTATCAAAGTGCTGCATTTTTGAAAGAGCTTTCCTGTAGCTCAAAAAGTAGAGCATTGGTGCTTGCAATGCCAAGGTCATAGGTTCGATTCCCAGGGAAAGCGAAATTTGCCCAGTGGTCAGTCACTGACACATAGAGCTGGTGACACAAGTTCAAGTCCCGGGTTGCAGAGTTTTTTTAATCCCATATTTTCCTATCATAAAAAAAGTAAAAATTCTTAAATATTTTTCTTTAGACTGGTGCCAGATAAGCTCCATCCCCACACAAAATAAAATATGATTTTTTTTAAGCCAGTACATCAACACCTCTCATAAAGGGAGTGGCAGAACGGATTCCGTCAGATTTTTTTTTTTTTTTTTACAGGGGGAACAGAATCCGACGGCAAAAAAACAGCCGTCGGAATCCGTTCCCCCTGTATTTTTTACACAAGGAGGATCTTCTAATATCTATCAAAGTGCTCCAAATTATAAGGTCCCCACAGCCTAGTGGTCAGTTCACTGACATATAGAGCTGGTGATTCTTAGGTGACACAAGTTCAAGTCCCGGGTTGCAGAGTTTTTTTAATCCCATATTTTCCTATCATAAAAAAAGTAAAAACTCTTAAATATTTTTCTTTAGACTGGTGCCAGATAAGCTCCATCCCCACACAAAATAAAATATGATTTTTTTTAAGCCAGTACATCAACACCTCTCATAAAGGGAGTGGCAGAACGGATTCCGTCAGATTTTTTTTTTTTTTTTTACAGGGGGAACAGAATCCGACGGCAAAAAAACAGCCGTCGGAATCCGTTCCCCCTGTATTTTTTACACAAGGAGGATCTTCTAATATCTATCAAAGTGCTGCATTTTTGAAAGAGCTTTCCTGTAGCTCAAAAAGTAGAGCATTGGTGCTTGCAATGCCAAGGTCATAGGTTCGATTCCCAGGGAAAGCGAAATTTGCCCAGTGGTCAGTCACTGACACATAGAGCTGGTGACACAAGTTCAAGTCCCGGGTTGCAGAGTTTTTTTAATCCCATATTTTCCTATCATAAAAAAAGTAAAAACTCTTAAATATTTTTCTTTAGACTGGTGCCAGATAAGCTCCATCCCCACACAAAATAAAATATGATTTTTTTTAAGCCAGTACATCAACACCTCTCATAAAGGGAGTGGCAGAACGGATTCCGTCAGATTTTTTTTTTTTTTTTTACAGGGGGAACAGAATCCGACGGCAAAAAAACAGCCGTCGGAATCCGTTCCCCCTGTATTTTTTACACAAGGAGGATCTTCTAATATCTATCAAAGTGCTGCATTTTTGAAAGAGCTTTCCTGTAGCTCAAAAAGTAGAGCATTGGTGCTTGCAATGCCAAGGTCATAGGTTCGATTCCCAGGGAAAGCGAAATTTGCCCAGTGGTCAGTCACTGACACATAGAGCTGGTGACACAAGTTCAAGTCCCGGGTAGCAGAGTTTTTTTAATCCCATATTTTCCTATCATAAAAAAAGTAAAAACTCTTAAATATTTTTCTTTAGACTGGTGCCAGATAAGCTCCATCCCCACACAAAATAAAATATGATTTTTTTTAAGCCAGTACATCAACACCTCTCATAAAGGGAGTGGCAGAACGGATTCCGTCAGATTTTTTTTTTTTTTTTTTACAGGGGGAACAGAATCCGACGGCAAAAAAACAGCCGTCGGAATCCGTTCCCCCTGTATTTTTTACACAAGGAGGATCTTCTAATATCTATCAAAGTGCTGCATTTCTGAAAGAGCTTTCCTGTAGCTCAAAAAGTAGAGCATTGGTGCTTGCAATGCCAAGGTCATAGGTTCGATTCCCATGGAAAGCGAAATTTGCCCAGTGGTCAGTCACTGACACATAGAGCTGGTGACATAAGTTCAAGTCCCGGGTTGCAGAGTTTTTTTAATCCCATATTTTCCTATCATAAAAAAAGTAAAAACTCTTAAATATTTTTCTTTAGACTGGTGCCAGATAAGCTCCATCCCCACACAAAATAAAATATGATTTTTTTTAAGCCAGTACATCAACACCTCTCATAAAGGGAGTGGCAGAACGGATTCCGTCAGATTTTTTTTTTTTTTTTTACAGGGGGAACAGAATCCGACGGCAAAAAAACAGCCGTCGGAATCCGTTCCCCCTGTATTTTTTACACAAGGAGGATCTTCTAATATCTATCAAAGTGCTGCATTTTTGAAAGAGCTTTCCTGTAGCTCAAAAAGTAGAGCATTGGTGCTTGCAATGCCAAGGTCATAGGTTCGATTCCCAGGGAAAGCGAAATTTGCCCAGTGGTCAGTCACTGACACATAGAGCTGGTGACACAAGTTCAAGTCCCGGGTAGCAGAGTTTTTTTAATCCCATATTTTCCTATCATAAAAAAAGTAAAAACTCTTAAATATTTTTCTTTAGACTGGTGCCAGATAAGCTCCATCCCCACACAAAATAAAATATGATTTTTTTTAAGCCAGTACATCAACACCTCTCATAAAGGGAGTGGCAGAACGGATTCCGTCAGATTTTTTTTTTTTTTTTTTACAGGGGGAACAGAATCCGACGGCAAAAAAACAGCCGTCGGAATCCGTTCCCCCTGTATTTTTTACACAAGGAGGATCTTCTAATATCTATCAAAGTGCTGCATTTCTGAAAGAGCTTTCCTGTAGCTCAAAAAGTAGAGCATTGGTGCTTGCAATGCCAAGGTCATAGGTTCGATTCCCATGGAAAGCGAAATTTGCCCAGTGGTCAGTCACTGACACATAGAGCTGGTGACACAAGTTCAAGTCCCGGGTTGCAGAGTTTTTTTAATCCCATATTTTCCTATCATAAAAAAAGTAAAAACTCTTAAATATTTTTCTTTAGACTGGTGCCAGATAAGCTCCATCCCCACACAAAATAAAATATGATTTTTTTTAAGCCAGTACATCAACACCTCTCATAAAGGGAGTGGCAGAACGGATTCCGTCAGATTTTTTTTTTTTTTTTTACAGGGGGAACAGAATCCGACGGCAAAAAAACAGCCGTCGGAATCCGTTCCCCCTGTATTTTTTACACAAGGAGGATCTTCTAATATCTATCAAAGTGCTGCATTTTTGAAAGAGCTTTCCTGTAGCTCAAAAAGTAGAGCATTGGTGCTTGCAATGCCAAGGTCATAGGTTCGATTCCCAGGGAAAGCGAAATTTGCCCAGTGGTCAGTCACTGACACATAGAGCTGGTGACACAAGTTCAAGTCCCGGGTAGCAGAGTTTTTTTAATCCCATATTTTCCTATCATAAAAAAAGTAAAAACTCTTAAATATTTTTCTTTAGACTGGTGCCAGATAAGCTCCATCCCCACACAAAATAAAATATGATTTTTTTTAAGCCAGTACATCAACACCTCTCATAAAGGGAGTGGCAGAACGGATTCCGTCAGATTTTTTTTTTTTTTTTTTACAGGGGGAACAGAATCCGACGGCAAAAAAACAGCCGTCGGAATCCGTTCCCCCTGTATTTTTTACACAAGGAGGATCTTCTAATATCTATCAAAGTGCTGCATTTCTGAAAGAGCTTTCCTGTAGCTCAAAAAGTAGAGCATTGGTGCTTGCAATGCCAAGGTCATAGGTTCGATTCCCATGGAAAGCGAAATTTGCCCAGTGGTCAGTCACTGACACATAGAGCTGGTGACATAAGTTCAAGTCCCGGGTTGCAGAGTTTTTTTAATCCCATATTTTCCTATCATAAAAAAAGTAAAAACTCTTAAATATTTTTCTTTAGACTGGTGCCAGATAAGCTCCATCCCCACACAAAATAAAATATGATTTTTTTTAAGCCAGTACATCAACACCTCTCATAAAGGGAGTGGCAGAACGGATTCCGTCAGATTTTTTTTTTTTTTTTTACAGGGGGAACAGAATCCGACGGCAAAAAAACAGCCGTCGGAATCCGTTCCCCCTGTATTTTTTACACAAGGAGGATCTTCTAATATCTATCAAAGTGCTGCATTTTTGAAAGAGCTTTCCTGTAGCTCAAAAAGTAGAGCATTGGTGCTTGCAATGCCAAGGTCATAGGTTCGATTCCCAGGGAAAGCGAAATTTGCCCAGTGGTCAGTCACTGACACATAGAGCTGGTGACACAAGTTCAAGTCCCGGGTAGCAGAGTTTTTTTAATCCCATATTTTCCTATCATAAAAAAAGTAAAAACTCTTAAATATTTTTCTTTAGACTGGTGCCAGATAAGCTCCATCCCCACACAAAATAAAATATGATTTTTTTTAAGCCAGTACATCAACACCTCTCATAAAGGGAGTGGCAGAACGGATTCCGTCAGATTTTTTTTTTTTTTTTTTACAGGGGGAACAGAATCCGACGGCAAAAAAACAGCCGTCGGAATCCGTTCCCCCTGTATTTTTTACACAAGGAGGATCTTCTAATATCTATCAAAGTGCTGCATTTCTGAAAGAGCTTTCCTGTAGCTCAAAAAGTAGAGCATTGGTGCTTGCAATGCCAAGGTCATAGGTTCGATTCCCATGGAAAGCGAAATTTGCCCAGTGGTCAGTCACTGACACATAGAGCTGGTGACATAAGTTCAAGTCCCGGGTTGCAGAGTTTTTTTAATCCCATATTTTCCTATCATAAAAAAAGTAAAAACTCTTAAATATTTTTCTTTAGACTGGTGCCAGATAAGCTCCATCCCCACACAAAATAAAATATGATTTTTTTTAAGCCAGTACATCAACACCTCTCATAAAGGGAGTGGCAGAACGGATTCCGTCAGATTTTTTTTTTTTTTTTTACAGGGGGAACAGAATCCGACGGCAAAAAAACAGCCGTCGGAATCCGTTCCCCCTGTATTTTTTACACAAGGAGGATCTTCTAATATCTATCAAAGTGCTGCATTTTTGAAAGAGCTTTCCTGTAGCTCAAAAAGTAGAGCATTGGTGCTTGCAATGCCAAGGTCATAGGTTCGATTCCCAGGGAAAGCGAAATTTGCCCAGTGGTCAGTCACTGACACATAGAGCTGGTGACACAAGTTCAAGTCCCGGGTAGCAGAGTTTTTTTAATCCCATATTTTCCTATCATAAAAAAAGTAAAAACTCTTAAATATTTTTCTTTAGACTGGTGCCAGATAAGCTCCATCCCCACACAAAATAAAATATGATTTTTTTTAAGCCAGTACATCAACACCTCTCATAAAGGGAGTGGCAGAACGGATTCCGTCAGATTTTTTTTTTTTTTTTTTACAGGGGGAACAGAATCCGACGGCAAAAAAACAGCCGTCGGAATCCGTTCCCCCTGTATTTTTTACACAAGGAGGATCTTCTAATATCTATCAAAGTGCTGCATTTCTGAAAGAGCTTTCCTGTAGCTCAAAAAGTAGAGCATTGGTGCTTGCAATGCCAAGGTCATAGGTTCGATTCCCATGGAAAGCGAAATTTGCCCAGTGGTCAGTCACTGACACATAGAGCTGGTGACATAAGTTCAAGTCCCGGGTTGCAGAGTTTTTTTAATCCCATATTTTCCTATCATAAAAAAAGTAAAAACTCTTAAATATTTTTCTTTAGACTGGTGCCAGATAAGCTCCATCCCCACACAAAATAAAATATGATTTTTTTTAAGCCAGTACATCAACACCTCTCATAAAGGGAGTGGCAGAACGGATTCCGTCAGATTTTTTTTTTTTTTTTTACAGGGGGAACAGAATCCGACGGCAAAAAAACAGCCGTCGGAATCCGTTCCCCCTGTATTTTTTACACAAGGAGGATCTTCTAATATCTATCAAAGTGCTCCAAATTATAAGGTCCCCACAGCCTAGTGGTCAGTTCACTGACATATAGAGCTGGTGACACAAGTTCAAGTCCCGGGTTGCAGAGTTTTTTTAATCCCATATTTTCCTATCATAATAAAAGTAAAAACTCTTAAATATTTTTCTTTAGACTGGTGCCAGATAAGCTCCATCCCCACACAAAATAAAATATAATTTTTTTTAAGCCAGTACATCAACACCTCTCATAAAGGGAGTGGCAGAATGGATTGCGTCAGATTTTTTTTTTTTTTTTTACAGGGGGAACAGAATCCGACGGCAAAAAAACAGCCGTCGGAACCGTTCCCCCTGTATTTTTTACACAAGGAGGATCTTCTAATATCTATCAAAGTGCTGCATTTTTGAAAGAGCTTTCCTGTAGCTCAAAAAGTAGAGCATTGGTGCTTGCAATGCCAAGGTCATAGGTTCGATTCCCAGGGAAAGCGAAATTTGCCCAGTGGTCAGTCACTGACACATAGAGCTGGTGACACAAGTTCAAGTCCCGGGTTGCAGAGTTTTTTTAATCCCATATTTTCCTATCATAAAAAAAGTAAAAACTCTTAAATATTTTTCTTTAGACTGGTGCCAGATAAGCTCCATCCCCACACAAAATAAAATATGATTTTTTTTAAGCCAGTACATCAACACCTCTCATAAAGGGAGTGGCAGAACGGATTCCGTCAGATTTTTTTTTTTTTTTTTACAGGGGGAACAGAATCCGACGGCAAAAAAACAGCCGTCGGAATCCGTTCCCCCTGTATTTTTTACACAAGGAGGATCTTCTAATATCTATCAAAGTGCTGCATTTTTGAAAGAGCTTTCCTGTAGCTCAAAAAGTAGAGCATTGGTGCTTGCAATGCCAAGGTCATAGGTTCGATTCCCAGGGAAAGCGAAATTTGCCCAGTGGTCAGTCACTGACACATAGAGCTGGTGACACAAGTTCAAGTCCCGGGTTGCAGAGTTTTTTTAATCCCATATTTTCCTATCATAAAAAAAGTAAAAACTCTTAAATATTTTTCTTTAGACTGGTGCCAGATAAGCTCCATCCCCACACAAAATAAAATATGATTTTTTTTAAGCCAGTACATCAACACCTCTCATAAAGGGAGTGGCAGAACGGATTCCGTCAGATTTTTTTTTTTTTTTTTACAGGGGGAACAGAATCCGACGGCAAAAAAACAGCCGTCGGAATCCGTTCCCCCTGTATTTTTTACACAAGGAGGATCTTCTAATATCTATCAAAGTGCTGCATTTTTGAAAGAGCTTTCCTGTAGCTCAAAAAGTAGAGCATTGGTGCTTGCAATGCCAAGGTCATAGGTTCGATTCCCAGGGAAAGCGAAATTTGCCCAGTGGTCAGTCACTGACACATAGAGCTGGTGACACAAGTTCAAGTCCCGGGTAGCAGAGTTTTTTTAATCCCATATTTTCCTATCATAAAAAAAGTAAAAACTCTTAAATATTTTTCTTTAGACTGGTGCCAGATAAGCTCCATCCCCACACAAAATAAAATATGATTTTTTTTAAGCCAGTACATCAACACCTCTCATAAAGGGAGTGGCAGAACGGATTCCGTCAGATTTTTTTTTTTTTTTTTACAGGGGGAACAGAATCCGACGGCAAAAAAACAGCCGTCGGAATCCGTTCCCCCTGTATTTTTTACACAAGGAGGATCTTCTAATATCTATCAAAGTGCTGCATTTCTGAAAGAGCTTTCCTGTAGCTCAAAAAGTAGAGCATTGGTGCTTGCAATGCCAAGGTCATAGGTTCGATTCCCATGGAAAGCGAAATTTGCCCAGTGGTCAGTCACTGACACATAGAGCTGGTGACATAAGTTCAAGTCCCGGGTTGCAGAGTTTTTTTAATCCCATATTTTCCTATCATAAAAAAAGTAAAAACTCTTAAATATTTTTCTTTAGACTGGTGCCAGATAAGCTCCATCCCCACACAAAATAAAATATGATTTTTTTTAAGCCAGTACATCAACACCTCTCATAAAGGGAGTGGCAGAACGGATTCCGTCAGATTTTTTTTTTTTTTTTTACAGGGGGAACAGAATCCGACGGCAAAAAAACAGCCGTCGGAATCCGTTCCCCCTGTATTTTTTACACAAGGAGGATCTTCTAATATCTATCAAAGTGCTGCATTTTTGAAAGAGCTTTCCTGTAGCTCAAAAAGTAGAGCATTGGTGCTTGCAATGCCAAGGTCATAGGTTCGATTCCCAGGGAAAGCGAAATTTGCCCAGTGGTCAGTCACTGACACATAGAGCTGGTGACACAAGTTCAAGTCCCGGGTAGCAGAGTTTTTTTAATCCCATATTTTCCTATCATAAAAAAAGTAAAAACTCTTAAATATTTTTCTTTAGACTGGTGCCAGATAAGCTCCATCCCCACACAAAATAAAATATGATTTTTTTTAAGCCAGTACATCAACACCTCTCATAAAGGGAGTGGCAGAACGGATTCCGTCAGATTTTTTTTTTTTTTTTTTACAGGGGGAACAGAATCCGACGGCAAAAAAACAGCCGTCGGAATCCGTTCCCCCTGTATTTTTTACACAAGGAGGATCTTCTAATATCTATCAAAGTGCTGCATTTCTGAAAGAGCTTTCCTGTAGCTCAAAAAGTAGAGCATTGGTGCTTGCAATGCCAAGGTCATAGGTTCGATTCCCATGGAAAGCGAAATTTGCCCAGTGGTCAGTCACTGACACATAGAGCTGGTGACATAAGTTCAAGTCCCGGGTTGCAGAGTTTTTTTAATCCCATATTTTCCTATCATAAAAAAAGTAAAAACTCTTAAATATTTTTCTTTAGACTGGTGCCAGATAAGCTCCATCCCCACACAAAATAAAATATGATTTTTTTTAAGCCAGTACATCAACACCTCTCATAAAGGGAGTGGCAGAACGGATTCCGTCAGATTTTTTTTTTTTTTTTTACAGGGGGAACAGAATCCGACGGCAAAAAAACAGCCGTCGGAATCCGTTCCCCCTGTATTTTTTACACAAGGAGGATCTTCTAATATCTATCAAAGTGCTCCAAATTATAAGGTCCCCACAGCCTAGTGGTCAGTTCACTGACATATAGAGCTGGTGACACAAGTTCAAGTCCCGGGTTGCAGAGTTTTTTTAATCCCATATTTTCCTATCATAATAAAAGTAAAAACTCTTAAATATTTTTCTTTAGACTGGTGCCAGATAAGCTCCATCCCCACACAAAATAAAATATAATTTTTTTTAAGCCAGTACATCAACACCTCTCATAAAGGGAGTGGCAGAATGGATTGCGTCAGATTTTTTTTTTTTTTTTTACAGGGGGAACAGAATCCGACGGCAAAAAAACAGCCGTCGGAACCGTTCCCCCTGTATTTTTTACACAAGGAGGATCTTCTAATATCTATCAAAGTGCTGCATTTTTGAAAGAGCTTTCCTGTAGCTCAAAAAGTAGAGCATTGGTGCTTGCAATGCCAAGGTCATAGGTTCGATTCCCAGGGAAAGCGAAATTTGCCCAGTGGTCAGTCACTGACACATAGAGCTGGTGACACAAGTTCAAGTCCCGGGTTGCAGAGTTTTTTTAATCCCATATTTTCCTATCATAAAAAAAGTAAAAACTCTTAAATATTTTTCTTTAGACTGGTGCCAGATAAGCTCCATCCCCACACAAAATAAAATATGATTTTTTTTAAGCCAGTACATCAACACCTCTCATAAAGGGAGTGGCAGAACGGATTCCGTCAGATTTTTTTTTTTTTTTTTACAGGGGGAACAGAATCCGACGGCAAAAAAACAGCCGTCGGAATCCGTTCCCCCTGTATTTTTTACACAAGGAGGATCTTCTAATATCTATCAAAGTGCTGCATTTTTGAAAGAGCTTTCCTGTAGCTCAAAAAGTAGAGCATTGGTGCTTGCAATGCCAAGGTCATAGGTTCGATTCCCAGGGAAAGCGAAATTTGCCCAGTGGTCAGTCACTGACACATAGAGCTGGTGACACAAGTTCAAGTCCCGGGTTGCAGAGTTTTTTTAATCCCATATTTTCCTATCATAAAAAAAGTAAAAACTCTTAAATATTTTTCTTTAGACTGGTGCCAGATAAGCTCCATCCCCACACAAAATAAAATATGATTTTTTTTTAAGCCAGTACATCAACACCTCTCATAAAGGGAGTGGCAGAACGGATTCCGTCAGATTTTTTTTTTTTTTTTTACAGGGGGAACAGAATCCGACGGCAAAAAAACAGCCGTCGGAATCCGTTCCCCCTGTATTTTTTACACAAGGAGGATCTTCTAATATCTATCAAAGTGCTGCATTTTTTAAAAGAGCTTTCCTGTAGCTCAAAAAGTAGAGCATTGGTGCTTGCAATGCCAAGGTCATAGGTTCGATTCCCAGGGAAAGCGAAATTTGCCCAGTGGTCAGTCACTGACACATAGAGCTGGTGACACAAGTTCAAGTCCCGGGTAGCAGAGTTTTTTTAATCCCATATTTTCCTATCATAAAAAAAGTAAAAACTCTTAAATATTTTTCTTTAGACTGGTGCCAGATAAGCTCCATCCCCACACAAAATAAAATATGATTTTTTTTAAGCCAGTACATCAACACCTCTCATAAAGGGAGTGGCAGAACGGATTCCGTCAGATTTTTTTTTTTTTACAGGGGGAACAGAATCCGACGGCAAAAAAACAGCCGTCGGAATCCGTTCCCCCTGTATTTTTTACACAAGGAGGATCTTCTAATATCTATCAAAGTGCTGCATTTCTGAAAGAGCTTTCCTGTAGCTCAAAAAGTAGAGCATTGGTGCTTGCAATGCCAAGGTCATAGGTTCGATTCCCATGGAAAGCGAAATTTGCCCAGTGGTCAGTCACTGACACATAGAGCTGGTGACATAAGTTCAAGTCCCGGGTTGCAGAGTTTTTTTAATCCCATATTTTCCTATCATAAAAAAAGTAAAAACTCTTAAATATTTTTCTTTAGACTGGTGCCAGATAAGCTCCATCCCCACACAAAATAAAATATGATTTTTTTTAAGCCAGTACATCAACACCTCTCATAAAGGGAGTGGCAGAACGGATTCCGTCAGATTTTTTTTTTTTTTTTTACAGGGGGAACAGAATCCGACGGCAAAAAAACAGCCGTCGGAATCCGTTCCCCCTGTATTTTTTACACAAGGAGGATCTTCTAATATCTATCAAAGTGCTGCATTTTTGAAAGAGCTTTCCTGTAGCTCAAAAAGTAGAGCATTGGTGCTTGCAATGCCAAGGTCATAGGTTCGATTCCCAGGGAAAGCGAAATTTGCCCAGTGGTCAGTCACTGACACATAGAGCTGGTGACACAAGTTCAAGTCCCGGGTAGCAAAGTTTTTTTAATCCCATATTTTCCTATCATAAAAAAAGTAAAAACTCTTAAATATTTTTCTTTAGACTGGTGCCAGATAAGCTCCATCCCCACACAAAATAAAATATGATTTTTTTTAAGCCAGTACATCAACACCTCTCATAAAGGGAGTGGCAGAACGGATTCCGTCAGATTTTTTTTTTTTTTTTTTACAGGGGGAACAGAATCCGACGGCAAAAAAACAGCCGTCGGAATCCGTTCCCCCTGTATTTTTTACACAAGGAGGATCTTCTAATATCTATCAAAGTGCTGCATTTCTGAAAGAGCTTTCCTGTAGCTCAAAAAGTAGAGCATTGGTGCTTGCAATGCCAAGGTCATAGGTTCGATTCCCATGGAAAGCGAAATTTGCCCAGTGGTCAGTCACTGACACATAGAGCTGGTGACATAAGTTCAAGTCCCGGGTTGCAGAGTTTTTTTAATCCCATATTTTCCTATCATAAAAAAAGTAAAAACTCTTAAATATTTTTCTTTAGACTGGTGCCAGATAAGCTCCATCCCCACACAAAATAAAATATGATTTTTTTTAAGCCAGTACATCAACACCTCTCATAAAGGGAGTGGCAGAACGGATTCCGTCAGATTTTTTTTTTTTTTTTTACAGGGGGAACAGAATCCGACGGCAAAAAAACAGCCGTCGGAATCCGTTCCCCCTGTATTTTTTACACAAGGAGGATCTTCTAATATCTATCAAAGTGCTCCAAATTATAAGGTCCCCACAGCCTAGTGGTCAGTTCACTGACATATAGAGCTGGTGACACAAGTTCAAGTCCCGGGTTGCAGAGTTTTTTTAATCCCATATTTTCCTATCATAATAAAAGTAAAAACTCTTAAATATTTTTCTTTAGACTGGTGCCAGATAAGCTCCATCCCCACACAAAATAAAATATAATTTTTTTTAAGCCAGTACATCAACACCTCTCATAAAGGGAGTGGCAGAATGGATTGCGTCAGATTTTTTTTTTTTTTTTTACAGGGGGAACAGAATCCGACGGCAAAAAAACAGCCGTCGGAACCGTTCCCCCTGTATTTTTTACACAAGGAGGATCTTCTAATATCTATCAAAGTGCTGCATTTTTGAAAGAGCTTTCCTGTAGCTCAAAAAGTAGAGCATTGGTGCTTGCAATGCCAAGGTCATAGGTTCGATTCCCAGGGAAAGCGAAATTTGCCCAGTGGTCAGTCACTGACACATAGAGCTGGTGACACAAGTTCAAGTCCCGGGTTGCAGAGTTTTTTTAATCCCATATTTTCCTATCATAAAAAAAGTAAAAACTCTTAAATATTTTTCTTTAGACTGGTGCCAGATAAGCTCCATCCCCACACAAAATAAAATATGATTTTTTTTAAGCCAGTACATCAACACCTCTCATAAAGGGAGTGGCAGAACGGATTCCGTCAGATTTTTTTTTTTTTTTTTACAGGGGGAACAGAATCCGACGGCAAAAAAACAGCCGTCGGAATCCGTTCCCCCTGTATTTTTTACACAAGGAGGATCTTCTAATATCTATCAAAGTGCTGCATTTTTGAAAGAGCTTTCCTGTAGCTCAAAAAGTAGAGCATTGGTGCTTGCAATGCCAAGGTCATAGGTTCGATTCCCAGGGAAAGCGAAATTTGCCCAGTGGTCAGTCACTGACACATAGAGCTGGTGACACAAGTTCAAGTCCCGGGTTGCAGAGTTTTTTTAATCCCATATTTTCCTATCATAAAAAAAGTAAAAACTCTTAAATATTTTTCTTTAGACTGGTGCCAGATAAGCTCCATCCCCACACAAAATAAAATATGATTTTTTTTTAAGCCAGTACATCAACACCTCTCATAAAGGGAGTGGCAGAACGGATTCCGTCAGATTTTTTTTTTTTTTTTTACAGGGGGAACAGAATCCGACGACAAAAAAACAGCCGTCGGAATCCGTTCCCCCTGTATTTTTTACACAAGGAGGATCTTCTAATATCTATCAAAGTGCTGCATTTTTTAAAAGAGCTTTCCTGTAGCTCAAAAAGTAGAGCATTGGTGCTTGCAATGCCAAGGTCATAGGTTCGATTCCCAGGGAAAGCGAAATTTGCCCAGTGGTCAGTCACTGACACATAGAGCTGGTGACACAAGTTCAAGTCCCGGGTAGCAGAGTTTTTTTAATCCCATATTTTCCTATCATAAAAAAAGTAAAAACTCTTAAATATTTTTCTTTAGACTGGTGCCAGATAAGCTCCATCCCCACACAAAATAAAATATGATTTTTTTTAAGCCAGTACATCAACACCTCTCATAAAGGGAGTGGCAGAACGGATTCCGTCAGATTTTTTTTTTTTTTTTTTACAGGGGGAACAGAATCCGACGGCAAAAAAACAGCCGTCGGAATCCGTTCCCCCTGTATTTTTTACACAAGGAGGATCTTCTAATATCTATCAAAGTGCTGCATTTTTGAAAGAGCTTTCCTGTAGCTCAAAAAGTAGAGCATTGGTGCTTGCAATGCCAAGGTCATAGGTTCGATTCCCAGGGAAAGCGAAATTTGCCCAGTGGTCAGTCACTGACACATAGAGCTGGTGACACAAGTTCAAGTCCCGGGTTGCAGAGTTTTTTTAATCCCATATTTTCCTATCATAAAAAAAGTAAAAACTCTTAAATATTTTTCTTTAGACTGGTGCCAGATAAGCTCCATCCCCACACAAAATAAAATATGATTTTTTTTTAAGCCAGTACATCAACACCTCTCATAAAGGGAGTGGCAGAACGGATTCCGTCAGATTTTTTTTTTTTTTTTTACAGGGGGAACAGAATCCGACGGCAAAAAAACAGCCGTCGGAATCCGTTCCCCCTGTATTTTTTACACAAGGAGGATCTTCTAATATCTATCAAAGTGCTCCAAATTATAAGGTCCCCACAGCCTAGTGGTCAGTTCACTGACATATAGAGCTGGTGACACAAGTTCAAGTCCCGGGTTGCAGAGTTTTTTTAATCCCATATTTTCCTATCATAATAAAAGTAAAAACTCTTAAATATTTTTCTTTAGACTGGTGCCAGATAAGCTCCATCCCCACACAAAATAAAATATAATTTTTTTTAAGCCAGTACATCAACACCTCTCATAAAGGGAGTGGCAGAATGGATTCCGTCAGATTTTTTTTTTTTTTACAGGGGGAACAGAATCCGACGGCAAAAAAACAGCCGTCGGAATCCGTTCCCCCTGTATTTTTTACACAAGGAGGATCTTCTAATATCTATCAAAGTGCTGCATTTTTGAAAGAGCTTTCCTGTAGCTCAAAAAGTAGAGCATTGGTGCTTGCAATGCCAAGGTCATAGGTTCGATTCCCAGGGAAAGCGAAATTTGCCCAGTGGTCAGTCACTGACACATAGAGCTGGTGACACAAGTTCAAGTCCCGGGTTGCAGAGTTTTTTTAATCCCATATTTTCCTATCATAAAAAAAGTAAAAACTCTTAAATATTTTTCTTTAGACTGGTGCCAGATAAGCTCCATCCCCACACAAAATAAAATATGATTTTTTTTAAGCCAGTACATCAACACCTCTCATAAAGGGAGTGGCAAAACGGATTCCGTCAGATTTTTTTTTTTTTTTTTACAGGGGGAACAGAATCCGACGGCAAAAAAACAGCCGTCGGAATCCGTTCCCCCTGTATTTTTTACACAAGGAGGATCTTCTAATATCTATCAAAGTGCTGCATTTTTGAAAGAGCTTTCCTGTAGCTCAAAAAGTAGAGCATTGGTGCTTGCAATGCCAAGGTCATAGGTTCGATTCCCAGGGAAAGCGAAATTTGCCCAGTGGTCAGTCACTGACACATAGAGCTGGTGACACAAGTTCAAGTCCCGGGTTGCAGAGTTTTTTTAATCCCATATTTTCCTATCATAAAAAAAGTAAAAACTCTTAAATATTTTTCTTTAGACTGGTGCCAGATAAGCTCCATCCCCACACAAAATAAAATATGATTTTTTTTAAGCCAGTACATCAACACCTCTCATAAAGGGAGTGGCAGAACGGATTCCGTCAGATTTTTTTTTTTTTTTTTTACAGGGGGAACAGAATCCGACGGCAAAAAAACAGCCGTCGGAATCCGTTCCCCCTGTATTTTTTACACAAGGAGGATCTTCTAATATCTATCAAAGTGCTGCATTTTTGAAAGAGCTTTCCTGTAGCTCAAAAAGTAGAGCATTGGTGCTTGCAATGCCAAGGTCATAGGTTCGATTCCCAGGGAAAGCGAAATTTGCCCAGTGGTCAGTCACTGACACATAGAGCTGGTGACACAAGTTCAAGTCCCGGGTTGCAGAGTTTTTTTAATCCCATATTTTCCTATCATAAAAAAAGTAAAAACTCTTAAATATTTTTCTTTAGACTGGTGCCAGATAAGCTCCATCCCCACACAAAATAAAATATGATTTTTTTTTAAGCCAGTACATCAACACCTCTCATAAAGGGAGTGGCAGAACGGATTCCGTCAGATTTTTTTTTTTTTTTTTACAGGGGGAACAGAATCCGACGGCAAAAAAACAGCCGTCGGAATCCGTTCCCCCTGTATTTTTTACACAAGGAGGATCTTCTAATATCTATCAAAGTGCTCCAAATTATAAGGTCCCCACAGCCTAGTGGTCAGTTCACTGACATATAGAGCTGGTGACACAAGTTCAAGTCCCGGGTTGCAGAGTTTTTTTAATCCCATATTTTCCTATCATAATAAAAGTAAAAACTCTTAAATATTTTTCTTTAGACTGGTGCCAGATAAGCTCCATCCCCACACAAAATAAAATATAATTTTTTTTAAGCCAGTACATCAACACCTCTCATAAAGGGAGTGGCAGAATGGATTCCGTCAGATTTTTTTTTTTTTTACAGGGGGAACAGAATCCGACGGCAAAAAAACAGCCGTCGGAATCCGTTCCCCCTGTATTTTTTACACAAGGAGGATCTTCTAATATCTATCAAAGTGCTGCATTTTTGAAAGAGCTTTCCTGTAGCTCAAAAAGTAGAGCATTGGTGCTTGCAATGCCAAGGTCATAGGTTCGATTCCCAGGGAAAGCGAAATTTGCCCAGTGGTCAGTCACTGACACATAGAGCTGGTGACACAAGTTCAAGTCCCGGGTTGCAGAGTTTTTTTAATCCCATATTTTCCTATCATAAAAAAAGTAAAAACTCTTAAATATTTTTCTTTAGACTGGTGCCAGATAAGCTCCATCCCCACACAAAATAAAATATGATTTTTTTTAAGCCAGTACATCAACACCTCTCATAAAGGGAGTGGCAAAACGGATTCCGTCAGATTTTTTTTTTTTTTTTTACAGGGGGAACAGAATCCGACGGCAAAAAAACAGCCGTCGGAATCCGTTCCCCCTGTATTTTTTACACAAGGAGGATCTTCTAATATCTATCAAAGTGCTGCATTTTTGAAAGAGCTTTCCTGTAGCTCAAAAAGTAGAGCATTGGTGCTTGCAATGCCAAGGTCATAGGTTCGATTCCCAGGGAAAGCGAAATTTGCCCAGTGGTCAGTCACTGACACATAGAGCTGGTGACACAAGTTCAAGTCCCGGGTTGCAGAGTTTTTTTAATCCCATATTTTCCTATCATAAAAAAAGTAAAAACTCTTAAATATTTTTCTTTAGACTGGTGCCAGATAAGCTCCATCCCCACACAAAATAAAATATGATTTTTTTTTAAGCCAGTACATCAACACCTCTCATAAAGGGAGTGGCAGAACGGATTCCGTCAGATTTTTTTTTTTTTTTTTACAGGGGGAACAGAATCCGACGGCAAAAAAACAGCCGTCGGAATCCGTTCCCCCTGTATTTTTTACACAAGGAGGATCTTCTAATATCTATCAAAGTGCTCCAAATTATAAGGTCCCCACAGCCTAGTGGTCAGTTCACTGACATATAGAGCTGGTGACACAAGTTCAAGTCCCGGGTTGCAGAGTTTTTTTAATCCCATATTTTCCTATCATAATAAAAGTAAAAACTCTTAAATATTTTTCTTTAGACTGGTGCCAGATAAGCTCCATCCCCACACAAAATAAAATATAATTTTTTTTAAGCCAGTACATCAACACCTCTCATAAAGGGAGTGGCAGAATGGATTCCGTCAGATTTTTTTTTTTTTTACAGGGGGAACAGAATCCGACGGCAAAAAAACAGCCGTCGGAATCCGTTCCCCCTGTATTTTTTACACAAGGAGGATCTTCTAATATCTATCAAAGTGCTGCATTTTTGAAAGAGCTTTCCTGTAGCTCAAAAAGTAGAGCATTGGTGCTTGCAATGCCAAGGTCATAGGTTCGATTCCCAGGGAAAGCGAAATTTGCCCAGTGGTCAGTCACTGACACATAGAGCTGGTGACACAAGTTCAAGTCCCGGGTTGCAGAGTTTTTTTAATCCCATATTTTCCTATCATAAAAAAAGTAAAAACTCTTAAATATTTTTCTTTAGACTGGTGCCAGATAAGCTCCATCCCCACACAAAATAAAATATGATTTTTTTTAAGCCAGTACATCAACACCTCTCATAAAGGGAGTGGCAAAACGGATTCCGTCAGATTTTTTTTTTTTTTTTTACAGGGGGAACAGAATCCGACGGCAAAAAAACAGCCGTCGGAATCCGTTCCCCCTGTATTTTTTACACAAGGAGGATCTTCTAATATCTATCAAAGTGCTCCAAATTATAAGGTCCCCACAGCCTAGTGGTCAGTTCACTGACATATAGAGCTGGTGATTCTTAGGTGACACAAGTTCAAGTCCCGGCTTGAAGAGTTTTTTTAATCCCATATTTTCCTATCATAATAAAAGTAAAAACTCTTAAATATTTTTCTTTAGACTGGTGCCAGATAAGCTCCATCCCCACACAAAATAAAATATGATTTTTTTTAAGCCAGTACATCAACACCTCTCATAAAGGGAGTGGCAGAACGGATTCCGTCAGATTTTTTATTTTTTTTTTACAGGGGGAACAGAATCCGACGGCAAAAAAACAGCCGTCGGAATCCGTTCCCCCTGTATTTTTTACACAAGGAGGATCTTCTAATATCTATCAAAGTGCTCCAAATTATAAGGTCCCCACAGCCTAGTGGTCAGTTCACTGACATATAGAGCTGGTGATTCTTAGGTGACACAAGTTCAAGTCCCGGCTTGAAGAGTTTTTTTAATCCCATATTTTCCTATCATAATAAAAGTAAAAACTCTTAAATATTTTTCTTTAGACTGGTGCCAGATAAGCTCCATCCCCACACAAAATAAAATATGATTTTTTTTAAGCCAGTACATCAACACCTCTCATAAAGGGAGTGGCAGAACGGATTCCGTCAGATTTTTTTTTTTTTTTTACAGGGGGAACAGAATCCGACGGCAAAAAAACAGCCGTCGGAATCCGTTCCCCCTGTATTTTTTACACAAGGAGGATCTTCTAATATCTATCAAAGTGCTCCAAATTATAAGGTCCCCACAGCCTAGTGGTCAGTTCACTGACATATAGAGCTGGTGATTCTTAGGTGACACAAGTTCAAGTCCCGGCTTGAAGAGTTTTTTTAATCCCATATTTTCCTATCATAAAAAAAGTAAAAACTCTTAAATATTTTTCTTTAGACTGGTGCCAGATAAGCTCCATCCCCACACAAAATAAAATATGATTTTTTTTAAGCCAGTACATCAACACCTCTCATAAAGGGAGTGGCAGAACGGATTCCGTCAGATTTTTTTTTTTTTTTTTTTACAGGGGGAACAGAATCCGACGGCAAAAAAACAGCCGTCGGAATCCGTTCCCCCTGTATTTTTTACACAAGGAGGATCTTCTAATATCTATCAAAGTGCTCCAAATTATAAGGTCCCCACAGCCTAGTGGTCAGTTCACTGACATATAGAGCTGGTGATTCTTAGGTGACACAAGTTCAAGTCCCGGCTTGAAGAGTTTTTTTAATCCCATATTTTCCTATCATAATAAAAGTAAAAACTCTTAAATATTTTTCTTTAGACTGGTGCCAGATAAGCTCCATCCCCACACAAAATAAAATATGATTTTTTTTAAGCCAGTACATCAACACCTCTCATAAAGGGAGTGGCAGAACGGATTCCGTCAGATTTTTTTTTTTTTTTTTACAGGGGGAACAGAATCCGACGGCAAAAAAACAGCCGTCGGAATCCGTTCCCCCTGTATTTTTTACACAAGGAGGATCTTCTAATATCTATCAAAGTGCTGCATTTTTGAAAGAGCTTTCCTGTAGCTCAAAAAGTAGAGCATTGGTGCTTGCAATGCCAAGGTCATAGGTTCGATTCCCAGGGAAAGCGAAATTTGCCCAGTGGTCAGTCACTGACACATAGAGCTGGTGACACAAGTTCAAGTCCCGGGTTGCAGAGTTTTTTTAATCCAATATTTTCCTATCATAAAAAAAGTAAAAACTCTTAAATATTTTTCTTTAGACTGGTGCCAGATAAGCTCCATCCCCACACAAAATAAAATATGATTTTTTTTTAAGCCAGTACATCAACACCTCTCATAAAGGGAGTGGCAAAACGGATTCCGTCAGATTTTTTTTTTTTTTTTTACAGGGGGAACAGAATCCGACGGCAAAAAAACAGCCGTCGGAATCCGTTCCCCCTGTATTTTTTACACAAGGAGGATCTTCTAATATCTATCAAAGTGCTCCAAATTATAAGGTCCCCACAGCCTAGTGGTCAGTCACTGACACATAGAGCTGGTGACATAAGTTCAAGTCCCGGGTTGCAGAGTTTTTTTAATCCCATATTTTCCTATCATAAAAAAAGTAAAAACTCTTAAATATTTTTCTTTTGACTGGTGCCAGATAAGCTCCATCCCCACACAAAATAAAATATGATTTTTTTTAAGCCAGTACATCAACACCTCTCATAAAGGGAGTGGCAGAACGGATTCCGTCAGATTTTTTTTTTTTTTTTTACAGGGGGAACAGAATCCGACGGCAAAAAAACAGCCGTCGGAATCCGTTCCCCCTGTATTTTTTACACAAGGAGGATCTTCTAATATCTATCAAAGTGCTGCATTTTTGAAAGAGCTTTCCTGTAGCTCAAAAAGTAGAGCATTGGTGCTTGCAATGCCAAGGTCATAGGTTCGATTCCCAGGGAAAGCGAAATTTGCCCAGTGGTCAGTCACTGACACATAGAGCTGGTGACACAAGTTCAAGTCCCGGGTTGCAGAGTTTTTTTAATCCCATATTTTCCTATCATAAAAAAAGTAAAAACTCTAAAATATTTTTCTTTAGACTGGTGCCAGATAAGCTCCATCCCCACACAAAATAAAATATGATTTTTTTTAAGCCAGTACATCAACACCTCTCATAAAGGGAGTGGCAAAACGGATTCCGTCAGATTTTTTTTTTTTTTTTTACAGGGGGAACAGAATCCGACGGCAAAAAAACAGCCGTCGGAATCCGTTCCCCCTGTATTTTTTACACAAGGAGGATCTTCTAATATCTATCAAAGTGCTCCAAATTATAAGGTCCCCACAGCCTAGTGGTCAGTCACTGACACATAGAGCTGGTGACACAAGTTCAAGTCCCGGGTTGCAGAGTTTTTTTAATCCAATATTTTCCTATCATAAAAAAAGTAAAAACTCTTAAATATTTTTCTTTAGACTGGTGCCAGATAAGCTCCATCCCCACACAAAATAAAATATGATTTTTTTTTAAGCCAGTACATCAACACCTCTCATAAAGGGAGTGGCAAAACGGATTCCGTCAGATTTTTTTTTTTTTTTTTACAGGGGGAACAGAATCCGACGGCAAAAAAACAGCCGTCGGAATCCGTTCCCCCTGTATTTTTTACACAAGGAGGATCTTCTAATATCTATCAAAGTGCTCCAAATTATAAGGTCCCCACAGCCTAGTGGTCAGTCACTGACACATAGAGCTGGTGACATAAGTTCAAGTCCCGGGTTGCAGAGTTTTTTTAATCCCATATTTTCCTATCATAAAAAAAGTAAAAACTCTTAAATATTTTTATTTTGACTGGTGCCAGATAAGCTCCATCCCCACACAAAATAAAATATGATTTTTTTTAAGCCAGTACATCAACACCTCTCATAAAGGGAGTGGCAGAACGGATTCCGTCAGATTTTTTTTTTTTTTTTTACAGGGGGAACAGAATCCGACGGCAAAAAAACAGCCGTCGGAATCCGTTCCCCCTGTATTTTTTACACAAGGAGGATCTTCTAATATCTATCAAAGTGCTCCAAATTATAAGGTCCCCACAGCCTAGTGGTCAGTCACTGACACATAGAGCTGGTGACACAAGTTCAAGTCCCGGGTTGCAGAGTTTTTTTAATCCAATATTTTCCTATCATAAAAAAAGTAAAAACTCTTAAATATTTTTCTTTAGACTGGTGCCAGATAAGCTCCATCCCCACACAAAATAAAATATGATTTTTTTTTAAGCCAGTACATCAACACCTCTCATAAAGGGAGTGGCAAAACGGATTCCGTCAGATTTTTTTTTTTTTTTTTACAGGGGGAACAGAATCCGACGGCAAAAAAACAGCCGTCGGAATCCGTTCCCCCTGTATTTTTTACACAAGGAGGATCTTCTAATATCTATCAAAGTGCTCCAAATTATAAGGTCCCCACAGCCTAGTGGTCAGTCACTGACACATAGAGCTGGTGACATAAGTTCAAGTCCCGGGTTGCAGAGTTTTTTTAATCCCATATTTTCCTATCATAAAAAAAGTAAAAACTCTTAAATATTTTTATTTTGACTGGTGCCAGATAAGCTCCATCCCCACACAAAATAAAATATGATTTTTTTTAAGCCAGTACATCAACACCTCTCATAAAGGGAGTGGCAGAACGGATTCCGTCAGATTTTTTTTTTTTTTTTTACAGGGGGAACAGAATCCGACGGCAAAAAAACAGCCGTCGGAATCCGTTCCCCCTGTATTTTTTACACAAGGAGGATCTTCTAATATCTATCAAAGTGCTGCATTTTTGAAAGAGCTTTCCTGTAGCTCAAAAAGTAGAGCATTGGTGCTTGCAATGCCAAGGTCATAGGTTCGATTCCCAGGGAAAGCGAAATTTGCCCAGTGGTCAGTCACTGACACATAGAGCTGGTGACACAAGTTCAAGTCCCGGGTTGCAGAGTTTTTTTAATCCCATATTTTCCTATCATAAAAAAAGTAAAAACTCTTAAATATTTTTCTTTAGACTGGTGCCAGATAAGCTCCATCCCCACACAAAATAAAATATGATTTTTTTTAAGCCAGTACATCAACACCTCTCATAAAGGGAGTGGCAAAACGGATTCCGTCAGATTTTTTTTTTTTTTTTTACAGGGGGAACAGAATCCGACGGCAAAAAAACAGCCGTCGGAATCCGTTCCCCCTGTATATTTTACACAAGGAGGATCTTCTAATATCTATCAAAGTGCTCCAAATTATAAGGTCCCCACAGCCTAGTGGTCAGTTCACTGACATATAGAGCTGGTGACACAAGTTCAAGTCCCGGGTTGCAGAGTTTTTTTAATCCCATATTTTCCTATCATAATAAAAGTAAAAACTCTTAAATATTTTTCTTTAGACTGGTGCCAGATAAGCTCCATCCCCACACAAAATAAAATATAATTTTTTTTAAGCCAGTACATCAACACCTCTCATAAAGGGAGTGGCAGAATGGATTCCGTCAGATTTTTTTTTTTTTTACAGGGGGAACAGAATCCGACGGCAAAAAAACAGCCGTCGGAATCCGTTCCCCCTGTATTTTTTACACAAGGAGGATCTTCTAATATCTATCAAAGTGCTCCAAATTATAAGGTCCCCACAGCCTAGTGGTCAGTTCACTGACATATAGAGCTGGTGATTCTTAGGTGACACAAGTTCAAGTCCCGGCTTGAAGAGTTTTTTTAATCCCATATTTTCCTATCATAATAAAAGTAAAAACTCTTAAATATTTTTCTTTAGACTGGTGCCAGATAAGCTCCATCCCCACACAAAATAAAATATGATTCTTTTTAAGCCAGTACATCAACACCTCTCATAAAGGGAGTGGCAGAACGGATTCCGTCAGATTTTTTTTTTTTTTTTTACAGGGGGAACAGAATCCGACGGCAAAAAAACAGCCGTCGGAATCCGTTCCCCCTGTATTTTTTACACAAGGAGGATCTTCTAATATCTATCAAAGTGCTCCAAATTATAAGGTCCCCACAGCCTAGTGGTCAGTTCACTGACATATAGAGCTGGTGATTCTTAGGTGACACAAGTTCAAGTCCCGGCTTGAAGAGTTTTTTTAATCCCATATTTTCCTATCATAAAAAAAGTAAAAACTCTTAAATATTTTTCTTTAGACTGGTGCCAGATAAGCTCCATCCCCACACAAAATAAAATATGATTTTTTTTAAGCCAGTACATCAACACCTCTCATAAAGGGAGTGGCAGAACGGATTCCGTCAGATTTTTTTTTTTTTTTTTACAGGGGGAACAGAATCCGACGGCAAAAAAACAGCCGTCGGAATCCGTTCCCCCTGTATTTTTTACACAAGGAGGATCTTCTAATATCTATCAAAGTGCTCCAAATTATAAGGTCCCCACAGCCTAGTGGTCAGTTCACTGACATATAGAGCTGGTGATTCTTAGGTGACACAAGTTCAAGTCCCGGCTTGAAGAGTTTTTTTAATCCCATATTTTCCTATCATAATAAAAGTAAAAACTCTTAAATATTTTTCTTTAGACTGGTGCCAGATAAGCTCCATCCCCACACAAAATAAAATATGATTTTTTTTTAAGCCAGTACATCAACACCTCTCATAAAGGGAGTGGCAGAACGGATTCCGTCAGATTTTTTTTTTTTTTTTTACAGGGGGAACAGAATCCGACGGCAAAAAAACAGCCGTCGGAATCCGTTCCCCCTGTATTTTTTACACAAGGAGGATCTTCTAATATCTGTGGGGACTCTTAAACTGACAAGTTCAAGTCCCGGCTTGAAGAGTTTTTTTAATCCCATATTTTCCTATCATAATAAAAGTAAAAACTCTTAAATATTTTTCTTTAGACTGGTGCCAGATAAGCTCCATCCCCACACAAAATAAAATATGATTTTTTTTAAGCCAGTACATCAACACCTCTCATAAAGGGAGTGGCAGAACGGATTCCGTCAGATTTTTTTTTTTTTACAGGGGGAACAGAATCCGACGGCAAAAAAACAGCCGTCGGAATCCGTTCCCCCTGTATTTTTTACACAAGGAGGATCTTCTAATATCTATCAAAGTGCTGCATTTCTGAAAGAGCTTTCCTGTAGCTCAAAAAGTAGAGCATTGGTGCTTGCAATGCCAAGGTCATAGGTTCGATTCCCATGGAAAGCGAAATTTGCCCAGTGGTCAGTCACTGACACATAGAGCTGGTGACATAAGTTCAAGTCCCGGGTTGCAGAGTTTTTTTAATCCCATATTTTCCTATCATAAAAAAAGTAAAAACTCTTAAATATTTTTCTTTAGACTGGTGCCAGATAAGCTCCATCCCCACACAAAATAAAATATGATTTTTTTTAAGCCAGTACATCAACACCTCTCATAAAGGGAGTGGCAGAACGGATTCCGTCAGATTTTTTTTTTTTTTTTTACAGGGGGAACAGAATCCGACGGCAAAAAAACAGCCGTCGGAATCCGTTCCCCCTGTATTTTTTACACAAGGAGGATCTTCTAATATCTATCAAAGTGCTGCATTTTTGAAAGAGCTTTCCTGTAGCTCAAAAAGTAGAGCATTGGTGCTTGCAATGCCAAGGTCATAGGTTCGATTCCCAGGGAAAGCGAAATTTGCCCAGTGGTCAGTCACTGACACATAGAGCTGGTGACACAAGTTCAAGTCCCGGGTTGCAGAGTTTTTTTAATCCCATATTTTCCTATCATAAAAAAAGTAAAAATTCTTAAATATTTTTCTTTAGACTGGTGCCAGATAAGCTCCATCCCCACACAAAATAAAATATGATTTTTTTAAAGCCAGTACATCAACACCTCTCATAAAGGGAGTGGCAGAACGGATTCCGTCAGATTTTTTTTTTTTTTTTTACAGGGGGAACAGAATCCGACGGCAAAAAAACAGCCGTCGGAATCCGTTCCCCCTGTATTTTTTACACAAGGAGGATCTTCTAATATCTATCAAAGTGCTCCAAATTATAAGGTCCCCACAGCCTAGTGGTCAGTTCACTGACATATAGAGCTGGTGATTCTTAGGTGACACAAGTTCAAGTCCCGGCTTGAAGAGTTTTTTTAATCCCATATTTTCCTGTCATAATAAAAGTAAAAACTCTTAAATATTTTTCTTTAGACTGGTGCCAGATAAGCTCCATCCCCACACAAAATAAAATATGATTTTTTTTAAGCCAGTACATCAACACCTCTCATAAAGGGAGTGGCAGAACGGATTCCGTCAGATTTTTTTTTTTTTTTTTACAGGGGGAACAGAATCCGACGGCAAAAAAACAGCCGTCGGAATCCGTTCCCCCTGTATTTTTTACACAAGGAGGATCTTCTAATATCTATCAAAGTGCTGCATTTTTGAAAGAGCTTTCCTGTAGCTCAAAAAGTAGAGCATTGGTGCTTGCAATGCCAAGGTCATAGGTTCGATTCCCAGGGAAAGTGAAATTTGCCCAGTGGTCAGTCACTGACACATAGAGCTGGTGACACAAGTTCAAGTCCCGGGTTGCAGAGTTTTTTTAATCCCATATTTTCCTATCATAAAAAAAGTAAAAACTCTTAAATATTTTTCTTTAGACTGGTGCCAGATAAGCTCCATCCCCACACAAAATAAAATATGATTTTTTTTAAGCCAGTACATCAACACCTCTCATAAAGGGAGTGGCAGAACGGATTCCGTCAGATTTTTTTTTTTTTTTTTACAGGGGGAACAGAATCCGACGGCAAAAAAACAGCCGTCGGAATCCGTTCCCCCTGTATTTTTTACACAAGGAGGATCTTCTAATATCTATCAAAGTGCTGCATTTTTGAAAGAGCTTTCCTGTAGCTCAAAAAGTAGAGCATTGGTGCTTGCAATGCCAAGGTCATAGGTTCGATTCCCAGGGAAAGCGAAATTTGCCCAGTGGTCAGTCACTGACACATAGAGCTGGTGACACAAGTTCAAGTCCCGGGTTGCAGAGTTTTTTTAATCCCATATTTTCCTATCATAAAAAAAGTAAAAACTCTTAAATATTTTTCTTTAGACTGGTGCCAGATAAGCTCCATCCCCACACAAAATAAAATATGATTTTTTTTAAGCCAGTACATCAACACCTCTCATAAAGGGAGTGGCAGAACGGATTCCGTCAGATTTTTTTTTTTTTTTTTACAGGGGGAACAGAATCCGACGGCAAAAAAACAGCCGTCGGAATCCGTTCCCCCTGTATTTTTTACACAAGGAGGATCTTCTAATATCTATCAAAGTGCTGCATTTTTGAAAGAGCTTTCCTGTAGCTCAAAAAGTAGAGCATTGGTGCTTGCAATGCCAAAGTCATAGGTTCGATTCCCAGGGAAAGCGAAATTTGCCCAGTGGTCAGTCACTGACACATAGAGCTGGTGACACAAGTTCAAGTCCCGGGTTGCAGAGTTTTTTTAATCCCATATTTTCATATCATAAAAAAAGTAAAAACTCTTAAATATTTTTCTTTAGACTGGTGCCAGATAAGCTCCATCCCCACACAAAATAAAATATGATTTTTTTTTAAGCCAGTACATCAACACCTCTCATAAAGGGAGTGGCAGAACGGATTCCGTCAGATTTTTTTTTTTTTTTTTACAGGGGGAACAGAATCCGACGGCAAAAAAACAGCCGTCGGAATCCGTTCCCCCTGTATTTTTTACACAAGGAGGATCTTCTAATATCTATCAAAGTGCTGCATTTTTGAAAGAGCTTTCCTGTAGCTCAAAAAGTAGAGCATTGGTGCTTGCAATGCCAAGGTCATAGGTTCGATTCCCAGGGAAAGCGAAATTTGCCCAGTGGTCAGTCACTGACACATAGAGCTGGTGACACAAGTTCAAGTCCCGGGTAGCAGAGTTTTTTTAATCCCATATTTTCCTATCATAAAAAAAGTAAAAACTCTTAAATATTTTTCTTTAGACTGGTGCCAGATAAGCTCCATCCCCACACAAAATAAAATATGATTTTTTTTAAGCCAGTACATCAACACCTCTCATAAAGGGAGTGGCAGAACGGATTCCGTCAGATTTTTTTTTTTTTTTTTTACAGGGGGAACAGAATCCGACGGCAAAAAAACAGCCGTCGGAATCCGTTCCCCCTGTATTTTTTACACAAGGAGGATCTTCTAATATCTATCAAAGTGCTGCATTTCTGAAAGAGCTTTCCTGTAGCTCAAAAAGTAGAGCATTGGTGCTTGCAATGCCAAGGTCATAGGTTCGATTCCCATGGAAAGCGAAATTTGCCCAGTGGTCAGTCACTGACACATAGAGCTGGTGACATAAGTTCAAGTCCCGGGTTGCAGAGTTTTTTTAATCCCATATTTTCCTATCATAAAAAAAGTAAAAACTCTTAAATATTTTTCTTTAGACTGGTGCCAGATAAGCTCCATCCCCACACAAAATAAAATATGATTTTTTTTAAGCCAGTACATCAACACCTCTCATAAAGGGAGTGGCAGAACGGATTCCGTCAGATTTTTTTTTTTTTTTTTACAGGGGGAACAGAATCCGACGGCAAAAAAACAGCCGTCGGAATCCGTTCCCCCTGTATTTTTTACACAAGGAGGATCTTCTAATATCTATCAAAGTGCTCCAAATTATAAGGTCCCCACAGCCTAGTGGTCAGTTCACTGACATATAGAGCTGGTGACACAAGTTCAAGTCCCGGGTTGCAGAGTTTTTTTAATCCCATATTTTCCTATCATAATAAAAGTAAAAACTCTTAAATATTTTTCTTTAGACTGGTGCCAGATAAGCTCCATCCCCACACAAAATAAAATATAATTTTTTTTAAGCCAGTACATCAACACCTCTCATAAAGGGAGTGGCAGAATGGATTCCGTCAGATTTTTTTTTTTTTTTTTACAGGGGGAACAGAATCCGACGGCAAAAAAACAGCCGTCGGAACCGTTCCCCCTGTATTTTTTACACAAGGAGGATCTTCTAATATCTATCAAAGTGCTGCATTTTTGAAAGAGCTTTCCTGTAGCTCAAAAAGTAGAGCATTGGTGCTTGCAATGCCAAGGTCATAGGTTCGATTCCCAGGGAAAGCGAAATTTGCCCAGTGGTCAGTCACTGACACATAGAGCTGGTGACACAAGTTCAAGTCCCGGGTTGCAGAGTTTTTTTAATCCCATATTTTCCTATCATAAAAAAAGTAAAAACTCTTAAATATTTTTCTTTAGACTGGTGCCAGATAAGCTCCATCCCCACACAAAATAAAATATGATTTTTTTTTAAGCCAGTACATCAACACCTCTCATAAAGGGAGTGGCAGAACGGATTCCGTCAGATTTTTTTTTTTTTTTTTACAGGGGGAACAGAATCCGACGGCAAAAAAACAGCCGTCGGAATCCGTTCCCCCTGTATTTTTTACACAAGGAGGATCTTCTAATATCTATCAAAGTGCTGCATTTTTGAAAGAGCTTTCCTGTAGCTCAAAAAGTAGAGCATTGGTGCTTGCAATGCCAAGGTCATAGGTTCGATTCCCAGGGAAAGCGAAATTTGCCCAGTGGTCAGTCACTGACACATAGAGCTGGTGACACAAGTTCAAGTCCCGGGTAGCAGAGTTTTTTTAATCCCATATTTTCCTATCATAAAAAAAGTAAAAACTCTTAAATATTTTTCTTTAGACTGGTGCCAGATAAGCTCCATCCCCACACAAAATAAAATATGATTTTTTTTAAGCCAGTACATCAACACCTCTCATAAAGGGAGTGGCAGAACGGATTCCGTCAGATTTTTTTTTTTTTTTTTTACAGGGGGAACAGAATCCGACGGCAAAAAAACAGCCGTCGGAATCCGTTCCCCCTGTATTTTTTACACAAGGAGGATCTTCTAATATCTATCAAAGTGCTGCATTTTTGAAAGAGCTTTCCTGTAGCTCAAAAAGTAGAGCATTGGTGCTTGCAATGCCAAGGTCATAGGTTCGATTCCCAGGGAAAGCGAAATTTGCCCAGTGGTCAGTCACTGACACATAGAGCTGGTGACACAAGTTCAAGTCCCGGGTTGCAGAGTTTTTTTAATCCCATATTTTCCTATCATAAAAAAAGTAAAAACTCTTAAATATTTTTCTTTAGACTGGTGCCAGATAAGCTCCATCCCCACACAAAATAAAATATGATTTTTTTTTAAGCCAGTACATCAACACCTCTCATAAAGGGAGTGGCAGAACGGATTCCGTCAGATTTATTTTTTTTTTTTTACAGGGGGAACAGAATCCGACGGCAAAAAAACAGCCGTCGGAATCCGTTCCCCCTGTATTTTTTACACAAGGAGGATCTTCTAATATCTATCAAAGTGCTGCATTTTTGAAAGAGCTTTCCTGTAGCTCAAAAAGTAGAGCATTGGTGCTTGCAATGCCAAGGTCATAGGTTCGATTCCCAGGGAAAGCGAAATTTGCCCAGTGGTCAGTCACTGACACATAGAGCTGGTGACACAAGTTCAAGTCCCGGGTAGCAGAGTTTTTTTAATCCCATATTTTCCTATCATAAAAAAAGTAAAAACTCTTAAATATTTTTCTTTAGACTGGTGCCAGATAAGCTCCATCCCCACACAAAATAAAATATGATTTTTTTTAAGCCAGTACATCAACACCTCTCATAAAGGGAGTGGCAGAACGGATTCCGTCAGATTTTTTTTTTTTTTTTTACAGGGGGAACAGAATCCGACGGCAAAAAAACAGCCGTCGGAATCCGTTCCCCCTGTATTTTTTACACAAGGAGGATCTTCTAATATCTATCAAAGTGCTGCATTTTTGAAAGAGCTTTCCTGTAGCTCAAAAAGTAGAGCATTGGTGCTTGCAATGCCAAGGTCATAGGTTCGATTCCCAGGGAAAGCGAAATTTGCCCAGTGGTCAGTCACTGACACATAGAGCTGGTGACACAAGTTCAAGTCCCGGGTAGCAGAGTTTTTTTAATCCCATATTTTCCTATCATAAAAAAAGTAAAAACTCTTAAATATTTTTCTTTAGACTGGTGCCAGATAAGCTCCATCCCCACACAAAATAAAATATGATTTTTTTTAAGCCAGTACATCAACACCTCTCATAAAGGGAGTGGCAAAACGGATTCCGTCAGATTTTTTTTTTTTTTTTTACAGGGGGAACAGAATCCGACGGCAAAAAAACGAGTATGGGGAGGCTGCAGACCTGGAGCCGGTAGATATAGGACCCAAACAGTTTTACGCCCCTGGCAGTTTTACGCCCCTGTTGTTCCTGATGCGTCCAGCAGGGGGAGACTGTACAGCGACACGAATTGAGGTATGTTTTAATATTTTTTTTTTAATTAATTAATTAATTTATTTTGTATTGCAAATGAAAGGATACAGACATTAACAGTGAGAAGAGGGAAAAAAACAAAAAAAACAAGGGGGTATACGGACATCAAAAGAGATTGAATTACCGGTAGGCTACACAAATCAATACAATATTACATTGTCAATAAAAAATTAAAGGTTCTTTACAACAGACTAGAGGATATTATTTGTTTTAGAAACCTTTGAGTTTAAAGGTTCTGCCATTGGATGGTTCTGTCTTTATGCAGATGAAACTTGCCCAGAATTTACCAAAAAGTTCAGGACGATCTGGCTTAAATTTATCTTACCACGTATGTAGGACACTCTTTTGTAGCTGTATGACGACCAATAGAGAATAGTACAGCAGATATTAAATCGAGGATCCATATGATTACACGGTACTGTAGGTCTAATGGTCTAAATATGGTTAATATCTAAATGTAACTTTATATAAATTCACAACAACATTTCACTTAGTCTCCATATAAAAACATACGGTGAGTAGGCTTATAACTGCAGTAGGTCATATCATTACTTGTCATAACACGTAGTTGATCCAACTATGTGTATTTTAAATTTTTCAATTCACAAAAACAAAAGTCTTCTGTAGGCTGAGTGAAGAGAGTGAACCCCGGCTGAATCTGCATCTATTTTTCTATTTTAATCCGTGCAGATCTACACTGTAGCGTTTATATTTAAATGAACAAAAAACACAAAATTGTCAAGTTTATGGACGGGTTATTAATGTGTTAGCGTCGATTTAATGATGTTATTTCGCAGTATATCTCCCTACTGGACGCATCAGGAACAACAGGGGCGTAAAACTGCCAGGGGCGTAAAACTGTTTGGGTCCTATATCTACCGGCTCCAGGTCTGCAGCCTCCCCATATAGAAAAAAACAGCCGTCGGAATCCGTTCCCCCTGTATTTTTTACACAAGGAGGATCTTCTAATATCTATCAAAGTGCTCCAAATTATAAGGTCCCCACAGCCTAGTGGTCAGTTCACTGACATATAGAGCTGGTGACACAAGTTCAAGTCCCGGGTTGCAGAGTTTTTTTAATCCCATATTTTCCTATCATAATAAAAGTAAAAACTCTTAAATATTTTTCTTTAGACTGGTGCCAGATAAGCTCCATCCCCACACAAAATAAAATATAATTTTTTTTAAGCCAGTACATCAACACCTCTCATAAAGGGAGTGGCAGAATGGATTCCGTCAGATTTTTTTTTTTTTACAGGGGGAACAGAATCCGACGGCAAAAAAACAGCCGTCGGAACCGTTCCCCCTGTATTTTTTACACAAGGAGGATCTTCTAATATCTATCAAAGTGCTGCATTTTTGAAAGAGCTTTCCTGTAGCTCAAAAAGTAGAGCATTGGTGCTTGCAATGCCAAGGTCATAGGTTCGATTCCCAGGGAAAGCGAAATTTGCCCAGTGGTCAGTCACTGACACATAGAGCTGGTGACACAAGTTCAAGTCCCGGGTTGCAGAGTTTTTTTAATCCCATATTTTCCTATCATAAAAAAAGTAAAAACTCTTAAATATTTTTCTTTAGACTGGTGCCAGATAAGCTCCATCCCCACACAAAATAAAATATGATTTTTTTTGAGCCAGTACATCAACACCTCTCATAAAGGGAGTGGCAGAACGGATTCCGTCAGATTTTTTTTTTTTTTTTTACAGGGGGAACAGAATCCGACGGCAAAAAAACAGCCGTGGAATCCGTTCCCCCTGTATTTTTTACACAAGGAGGATCTTCTAATATCTATCAAAGTGCTCCAAATTATAAGGTCCCCACAGCCTAGTGGTCAGTTCACTGACATATAGAGCTGGTGATTCTTAGGTGACACAAGTTCAAGTCCCGGCTTGAAGAGTTTTTTTAATCCCATATTTTCCTATCATAATAAAAGTAAAAACTCTTAAATATTTTTCTTTAGACTGGTGCCAGATAAGCTCCATCCCCACACAAAATAAAATATGATTTTTTTTAAGCCAGTACATCAACACCTCTCATAAAGGGAGTGGCAGAACGGATTCCGTCAGATTTTTTTTTTTTTTTTTACAGGGGGAACAGAATCCGACGGCAAAAAAACAGCCGTCGGAATCCGTTCCCCCTGTATTTTTTACACAAGGAGGATCTTCTAATATCTATCAAAGTGCTGCATTTTTGAAAGAGCTTTCCTGTAGCTCAAAAAGTAGAGCATTGGTGCTTGCAATGCCAAGGTCATAGGTTCGATTCCCAGGGAAAGCGAAATTTGCCCAGTGGTCAGTCACTGACACATAGAGCTGGTGACACAAGTTCAAGTCCCGGGTTGCAGAGTTTTTTTAATCCCATATTTTCCTATCATAAAAAAAGTAAAAACTCTTAAATATTTTTCTTTAGACTGGTGCCAGATAAGCTCCATCCCCACACAAAATAAAATATGATTTTTTTTAAGCCAGTACATCAACACCTCTCATAAAGGGAGTGGCAGAACGGATTCCGTCAGATTTTTTTTTTTTTTTTTACAGGGGGAACAGAATTCGACGGCAAAAAAACAGCCGTCGGAATCCGTTCCCCCTGTATTTTTTACACAAGGAGGATCTTCTAATATCTATCAAAGTGCTGCATTTTTGAAAGAGCTTTCCTGTAGCTCAAAAAGTAGAGCATTGGTGCTTGCACTGCCAAGGTCATAGGTTCGATTCACAGGGAAAGCGAAATTTGCCCAGTGGTCAGTCACTGACACATAGAGCTGGTGACACAAGTTCAAGTCCCGGGTTGCAGAGTTTTTTTAATCCCATATTTTCCTATCATAAAAAAAGTAAAAACTATTAACCTGTTAACCTTCACCAGAGCGAGGACGCTCTGAAGCGTTTTTTTTTTTAAATAGTTCAAAGTTACTATCAGATTTAATGTTATTACCTTGACAAACTATACATCATTAAAAATATATAAGTCTCACGTTTCAGTATTTGACCACTATTGTATTCTGAGAAACTTATAGTGACAGTTATGTCTTAATTTGTGTCAGGATTTATGTAATGAAAAAATGAGTCGATACCTTTAATATGAATTATGAGCGTCAGCTGCTCCATTCAGAAAAAAACTCCGGTGCTGTTGTCTTGAGAACGCGTGACAAAACAACGTTCCTCAGGGCTTTTGGCTCAAAAATGTGCAGATTTGGAGAAATATTGATATATTATCATAGGTTTACATCATATTTCTATAGACAGGAATAATATTTATTGAATTTATATCCAAATGCGTCGATGTATACATAAAGAGCGCTGGATACTCTGATGTACTGTGTTTTCAATCCATACAGCAGGCTGAGGGCGCCATTTGCACAGTTTTTTCCAAATATGCAAGCTCACGAAGAAGAAATAACCTGTGACCTTCCAGGACGTCACAGACATAAACACAGCTAACGTTAGCTTTCAGAGATCGCTATAACATGCAGATAAAGATGTTTTGAAGACAATAAACATGATTGCAATGATATTTGATTTACCTGTGTTCTTCGAGCCATGTCAGGTATTTTTATAATAATAGATTATATGTATAATGTAATGCTAATCGGTATAGACTTTACAATAGTGCAGAATAATATCAAATCATATATTTTCTGTCTGATTTTCTTTTCTGAAGCCAAATAAGCTCATAGAAGATTATTTAAAACACTCGACTTGCACTATAAAGTAAGTTTGGAGCACAAAAAGGGTTTTAATCTCATAAATTGTCGTGTATTGATGGTGTGCTAAGCTAACATGCTAGCTAGCTCTCTAGTTGCACCTGCCATCTAGCTGTTATTTTTTATGATTTTTTTTCTAAATCGGAATGCTTACTGAAATATTTCTTTATTTAAGAAAGGCATTTGATACAGTTTCAAATGTGAAGTGAAGATTATGAAAGAAATTAGGGGGTGAAACACCGTGATTAGCCAGTCGTTAGCGATTATAATGGAGACAAAGGAAAATAATATTTATGGCCATAAGCAGGCTGGAAAGGTGTAAATGTGTGCAGGAGAGACTGACACTGAATGGGGCTCGTTTGCACCACAAAACAATAGAGACAATAGACTGAATAGATGCTAATAGATGACAATAAACACAAGTTTGCATTTTAGAGTCAATTCAAAATAAAGTCATTTGAGATGATCTTGAAAAACATTTAACAAAATACAGAGTTTTAGACTTATCACCTTCAAATTTTAAATATAACATGGTCAGACATGTGTCTTTAGCTGGAGTGCATTTCTAGAGTGCTGACGGGCCAACTTCAATTTAATTTTCATGAAGATGTTTCATAAAAATAAATTTCTAATAACTTACACAACTTTGAAGCTATTCATAATTTTTTTTTCATTATGACAATAATTCATTGTACATTTCCAATAAAGTGCCAGGTGTCAGCTTTCAAATGAGACCGTACTTGAGCTTTTAGGACAAAGGGTCAATTAATTGAATCTTTTTTAGGTTGGGTATGCTATTTCTGGGGATTTTTCAAAAGTGGCGCTGAAGGCTAACAGGTTAAATATTTTTCTTTAGACTGGTGCCAGATAAGCTCCATCCCCACACAAAATAAAATATGATTTTTTTTAAGCCAGTACATCAACACCTCTCATAAAGGGAGTGGCAGAACGGATTCCGTCAGATTTTTTTTTTTTTTTTTACAGGGGGAACAGAATTCGACGGCAAAAAAACAGCCGTCGGAATCCGTTCCCCCTGTATTTTTTACACAAGGAGGATCTTCTAATATCTATCAAAGTGCTGCATTTTTGAAAGAGCTTTCCTGTAGCTCAAAAAGTAGAGCATTGGTGCTTGCACTGCCAAGGTCATAGGTTCGATTCACAGGGAAAGCGAAATTTGCCCAGTGGTCAGTCACTGACACATAGAGCTGGTGACACAAGTTCAAGTCCCGGGTAGCAGAGTTTTTTTAATCCCATATTTTCCTATCATAAAAAAAGTAAAAACTCTTAAATATTTTTCTTTAGACTGGTGCCAGATAAGCTCCATCCCCACACAAAATAAAATATGATTTTTTTTAAGCCAGTACATCAACACCTCTCATAAAGGGAGTGGCAAAACGGATTCCGTCAGATTTTTTTTTTTTTTTTTACAGGGGGAACAGAATCCGACGGCAAAAAAACAGCCGTCGGAATCCGTTCCCCCTGTATTTTTTACACAAGGAGGATCTTCTAATATCTATCAAAGTGCTCCAAATTATAAGGTCCCCACAGCCTAGTGGTCAGTCACTGACACATAGAGCTGGTGACACAAGTTCAAGTCCCGGGTTGCAGAGTTTTTTTAATCCCATATTTTCCTATCATAAAAAAAGTAAAAACTCTTAAATATTTTTCTTTAGACTGGTGCCAGATAAGCTCCATCCCCACACAAAATAAAATATGATTTTTTTTAAGCCAGTACATCAACACCTCTCATAAAGGGAGTGGCAGAACGGATTCCGTCAGATTTTTTTTTTTTTTTTTACAGGGGGAACAGAATCCGACGGCAAAAAAACAGCCGTCGGAATCCGTTCCCCCTGTATTTTTTACACAAGGAGGATCTTCTAATATCTATCAAAGTGCTCCAAATTATAAGGTCCCCACAGCCTAGTGGTCAGTTCACTGACATATAGAGCTGGTGATTCTTAGGTGACACAAGTTCAAGTCCCGGCTTGAAGAGTTTTTTTAATCCCATATTTTCCTATCATAATAAAAGTAAAAACTCTTAAATATTTTTCTTTAGACTGGTGCCAGATAAGCTCCATCCCCACACAAAATAAAATATGATTTTTTTTAAGCCAGTACATCAACACCTCTCATAAAGGGAGTGGCAGAACGGATTCCGTCAGATTTTTTATTTTTTTTTACAGGGGGAACAGAATCCGACGGCAAAAAAACAGCCGTCGGAATCCGTTCCCCCTGTATTTTTTACACAAGGAGGATCTTCTAATATCTATCAAAGTGCTCCAAATTATAAGGTCCCCACAGCCTAGTGGTCAGTTCACTGACACATAGAGCTGGTGACACAAGTTCAAGTCCCGGGTAGCAGAGTTTTTTTAATCCCATATTTTCCTATCATAAAAAAAGTAAAAACTCTTAAATATTTTTCTTTAGACTGGTGCCAGATAAGCTCCATCCCCACACAAAATAAAATATGATTTTTTTTAAGCCAGTACATCAACACCTCTCATAAAGGGAGTGGCAAAACGGATTCCGTCAGATTTTTTTTTTTTTTTTTACAGGGGGAACAGAATCCGACGGCAAAAAAACAGCCGTCGGAATCCGTTCCCCCTGTATTTTTTACACAAGGAGGATCTTCTAATATCTATCAAAGTGCTCCAAATTATAAGGTCCCCACAGCCTAGTGGTCAGTCACTGACACATAGAGCTGGTGACACAAGTTCAAGTCCCGGGTTGCAGAGTTTTTTTAATCCCATATTTTCCTATCATAAAAAAAGTAAAAACTCTTAAATATTTTTCTTTAGACTGGTGCCAGATAAGCTCCATCCCCACACAAAATAAAATATGATTTTTTTTTAAGCCAGTACATCAACACCTCTCATAAAGGGAGTGGCAGAACGGATTCCGTCAGATTTTTTTTTTTTTTTTTACAGGGGGAACAGAATCCGACGGCAAAAAAACAGCCGTGGAATCCGTTCCCCCTGTATTTTTTACACAAGGAGGATCTTCTAATATCTATCAAAGTGCTCCAAATTATAAGGTCCCCACAGCCTAGTGGTCAGTTCACTGACATATAGAGCTGGTGATTCTTAGGTGACACAAGTTCAAGTCCTGGCTTGAAGAGTTTTTTTAATCCCATATTTTCCTATCATAATAAAAGTAAAAACTCTTAAATATTTTTCTTTAGACTGGTGCCAGATAAGCTCCATCCCCACACAAAATAAAATATGATTTTTTTTAAGCCAGTACATCAACACCTCTCATAAAGGGAGTGGCAGAACGGATTCCGTCAGATTTTTTTTTTTTTTTTTACAGGGGGAACAGAATCCGACGGCAAAAAAACAGCCGTCGGAATCCGTTCCCCCTGTATTTTTTACACAAGGAGGATCTTCTAATATCTATCAAAGTGCTGCATTTTTGAAAGAGCTTTCCTGTAGCTCAAAAAGTAGAGCATTGGTGCTTGCAATGCCAAGGTCATAGGTTCGATTCCCAGGGAAAGCGAAATTTGCCCAGTGGTCAGTCACTGACACATAGAGCTGGTGACACAAGTTCAAGTCCCGGGTTGCAGAGTTTTTTTAATCCCATATTTTCCTATCATAAAAAAAGTAAAAACTCTTAAATATTTTTCTTTAGACTGGTGCCAGATAAGCTCCATCCCCACACAAAATAAAATATGATTTTTTTTAAGCCAGTACATCAACACCTCTCATAAAGGGAGTGGCAGAACGGATTCCGTCAGATTTTTTTTTTTTTTTTTACAGGGGGAACAGAATTCGACGGCAAAAAAACAGCCGTCGGAATCCGTTCCCCCTGTATTTTTTACACAAGGAGGATCTTCTAATATCTATCAAAGTGCTGCATTTTTGAAAGAGCTTTCCTGTAGCTCAAAAAGTAGAGCATTGGTGCTTGCACTGCCAAGGTCATAGGTTCGATTCCCAGGGAAAGCGAAATTTGCCCAGTGGTCAGTCACTGACACATAGAGCTGGTGACACAAGTTCAAGTCCCGGGTAGCAGAGTTTTTTTAATCCCATATTTTCCTATCATAAAAAAAGTAAAAACTCTTAAATATTTTTCTTTAGACTGGTGCCAGATAAGCTCCATCCCCACACAAAATAAAATATGATTTTTTTTAAGCCAGTACATCAACACCTCTCATAAAGGGAGTGGCAAAACGGATTCCGTCAGATTTTTTTTTTTTTTTTTACAGGGGGAACAGAATCCGACGGCAAAAAAACAGCCGTCGGAATCCGTTCCCCCTGTATTTTTTACACAAGGAGGATCTTCTAATATCTATCAAAGTGCTCCAAATTATAAGGTCCCCACAGCCTAGTGGTCAGTCACTGACACATAGAGCTGGTGACACAAGTTCAAGTCCCGGGTTGCAGAGTTTTTTTAATCCCATATTTTCCTATCATAAAAAAAGTAAAAACTCTTAAATATTTTTCTTTAGACTGGTGCCAGATAAGCTCCATCCCCACACAAAATAAAATATGATTTTTTTTAAGCCAGTACATCAACACCTCTCATAAAGGGAGTGGCAGAACGGATTCCGTCAGATTTTTTTTTTTTTTTTTACAGGGGGAACAGAATCCGACGGCAAAAAAACAGCCGTCGGAATCCGTTCCCCCTGTATTTTTTACACAAGGAGGATCTTCTAATATCTATCAAAGTGCTCCAAATTATAAGGTCCCCACAGCCTAGTGGTCAGTTCACTGACATATAGAGCTGGTGATTCTTAGGTGACACAAGTTCAAGTCCCGGCTTGAAGAGTTTTTTTAATCCCATATTTTCCTATCATAATAAAAGTAAAAACTCTTAAATATTTTTCTTTAGACTGGTGCCAGATAAGCTCCATCCCCACACAAAATAAAATATGATTTTTTTTAAGCCAGTACATCAACACCTCTCATAAAGGGAGTGGCAGAACGGATTCCGTCAGATTTTTTTTTTTTTTTTACAGGGGGAACAGAATCCGACGGCAAAAAAACAGCCGTCGGAATCCGTTCCCCCTGTATTTTTTAAACAAGGAGGATCTTCTAATATCTATCAAAGTGCTCCAAATTATAAGGTCCCCACAGCCTAGTGGTCAGTTCACTGACACATAGAGCTGGTGACACAAGTTCAAGTCCCGGGTAGCAGAGTTTTTTTAATCCCATATTTTCCTATCATAAAAAAAGTAAAAACTCTTAAATATTTTTCTTTAGACTGGTGCCAGATAAGCTCCATCCCCACACAAAATAAAATATGATTTTTTTTAAGCCAGTACATCAACACCTCTCATAAAGGGAGTGGCAAAACGGATTCCGTCAGATTTTTTTTTTTTTTTTTACAGGGGGAACAGAATCCGACGGCAAAAAAACAGCCGTCGGAATCCGTTCCCCCTGTATTTTTTACACAAGGAGGATCTTCTAATATCTATCAAAGTGCTCCAAATTATAAGGTCCCCACAGCCTAGTGGTCAGTCACTGACACATAGAGCTGGTGACACAAGTTCAAGTCCCGGGTTGCAGAGTTTTTTTAATCCCATATTTTCCTATCATAAAAAAAGTAAAAACTCTTAAATATTTTTCTTTAGACTGGTGCCAGATAAGCTCCATCCCCACACAAAATAAAATATGATTTTTTTTAAGCCAGTACATCAACACCTCTCATAAAGGGAGTGGCAGAACGGATTCCGTCAGATTTTTTTTTTTTTTTTTACAGGGGGAACAGAATTCGACGGCAAAAAAACAGCCGTCGGAATCCGTTCCCCCTGTATTTTTTACACAAGGAGGATCTTCTAATATCTATCAAAGTGCTGCATTTTTGAAAGAGCTTTCCTGTAGCTCAAAAAGTAGAGCATTGGTGCTTGCACTGCCAAGGTCATAGGTTCGATTCCCAGGGAAAGCGAAATTTGCCCAGTGGTCAGTCACTGACACATAGAGCTGGTGACACAAGTTCAAGTCCCGGGTAGCAGAGTTTTTTTAATCCCATATTTTCCTATCATAAAAAAAGTAAAAACTCTTAAATATTTTTCTTTAGACTGGTGCCAGATAAGCTCCATCCCCACACAAAATAAAATATGATTTTTTTTAAGCCAGTACATCAACACCTCTCATAAAGGGAGTGGCAAAACGGATTCCGTCAGATTTTTTTTTTTTTTTTTACAGGGGGAACAGAATCCGACGGCAAAAAAACAGCCGTCGGAATCCGTTCCCCCTGTATTTTTTACACAAGGAGGATCTTCTAATATCTATCAAAGTGCTCCAAATTATAAGGTCCCCACAGCCTAGTGGTCAGTCACTGACACATAGAGCTGGTGACACAAGTTCAAGTCCCGGGTTGCAGAGTTTTTTTAATCCCATATTTTCCTATCATAAAAAAAGTAAAAACTCTTAAATATTTTTCTTTAGACTGGTGCCAGATAAGCTCCATCCCCACACAAAATAAAATATGATTTTTTTTAAGCCAGTACATCAACACCTCTCATAAAGGGAGTGGCAGAACGGATTCCGTCAGATTTTTTTTTTTTTTTTTACAGGGGGAACAGAATTCGACGGCAAAAAAACAGCCGTCGGAATCCGTTCCCCCTGTATTTTTTACACAAGGAGGATCTTCTAATATCTATCAAAGTGCTGCATTTTTGAAAGAGCTTTCCTGTAGCTCAAAAAGTAGAGCATTGGTGCTTGCACTGCCAAGGTCATAGGTTCGATTCCCAGGGAAAGCGAAATTTGCCCAGTGGTCAGTCACTGACACATAGAGCTGGTGACACAAGTTCAAGTCCCGGGTAGCAGAGTTTTTTTAATCCCATATTTTCCTATCATAAAAAAAGTAAAAACTCTTAAATATTTTTCTTTAGACTGGTGCCAGATAAGCTCCATCCCCACACAAAATAAAATATGATTTTTTTTAAGCCAGTACATCAACACCTCTCATAAAGGGAGTGGCAAAACGGATTCCGTCAGATTTTTTTTTTTTTTTTTACAGGGGGAACAGAATCCGACGGCAAAAAAACAGCCGTCGGAATCCGTTCCCCCTGTATTTTTTACACAAGGAGGATCTTCTAATATCTATCAAAGTGCTCCAAATTATAAGGTCCCCACAGCCTAGTGGTCAGTCACTGACACATAGAGCTGGTGACACAAGTTCAAGTCCCGGGTTGCAGAGTTTTTTTAATCCCATATTTTCCTATCATAAAAAAAGTAAAAACTCTTAAATATTTTTCTTTAGACTGGTGCCAGATAAGCTCCATCCCCACACAAAATAAAATATGATTTTTTTTAAGCCAGTACATCAACACCTCTCATAAAGGGAGTGGCAGAACGGATTCCGTCAGATTTTTTTTTTTTTTTTTACAGGGGGAACAGAATCCGACGGCAAAAAAACAGCCGTCGGAATCCGTTCCCCCTGTATTTTTTACACAAGGAGGATCTTCTAATATCTATCAAAGTGCTCCAAATTATAAGGTCCCCACAGCCTAGTGGTCAGTTCACTGACATATAGAGCTGGTGATTCTTAGGTGACACAAGTTCAAGTCCCGGCTTGAAGAGTTTTTTTAATCCCATATTTTCCTATCATAATAAAAGTAAAAACTCTTAAATATTTTTCTTTAGACTGGTGCCAGATAAGCTCCATCCCCACACAAAATAAAATATGATTTTTTTTAAGCCAGTACATCAACACCTCTCATAAAGGGAGTGGCAGAACGGATTCCGTCAGATTTTTTTTTTTTTTTTACAGGGGGAACAGAATCCGACGGCAAAAAAACAGCCGTCGGAATCCGTTCCCCCTGTATTTTTTAAACAAGGAGGATCTTCTAATATCTATCAAAGTGCTCCAAATTATAAGGTCCCCACAGCCTAGTGGTCAGTTCACTGACACATAGAGCTGGTGACACAAGTTCAAGTCCCGGGTAGCAGAGTTTTTTTAATCCCATATTTTCCTATCATAAAAAAAGTAAAAACTCTTAAATATTTTTCTTTAGACTGGTGCCAGATAAGCTCCATCCCCACACAAAATAAAATATGATTTTTTTTAAGCCAGTACATCAACACCTCTCATAAAGGGAGTGGCAAAACGGATTCCGTCAGATTTTTTTTTTTTTTTTTACAGGGGGAACAGAATCCGACGGCAAAAAAACAGCCGTCGGAATCCGTTCCCCCTGTATTTTTTACACAAGGAGGATCTTCTAATATCTATCAAAGTGCTCCAAATTATAAGGTCCCCACAGCCTAGTGGTCAGTCACTGACACATAGAGCTGGTGACACAAGTTCAAGTCCCGGGTTGCAGAGTTTTTTTAATCCCATATTTTCCTATCATAAAAAAAGTAAAAACTCTTAAATATTTTTCTTTAGACTGGTGCCAGATAAGCTCCATCCCCACACAAAATAAAATATGATTTTTTTTAAGCCAGTACATCAACACCTCTCATAAAGGGAGTGGCAGAACGGATTCCGTCAGATTTTTTTTTTTTTTTTTTTACAGGGGGAACAGAATCCGACGGCAAAAAAACAGCCGTCGGAATCCGTTCCCCCTGTATTTTTTACACAAGGAGGATCTTCTAATATCTATCAAAGTGCTCCAAATTATAAGGTCCCCACAGCCTAGTGGTCAGTTCACTGACATATAGAGCTGGTGATTCTTAGGTGACACAAGTTCAAGTCCCGGCTTGAAGAGTTTTTTTAATCCCATATTTTCCTATCATAATAAAAGTAAAAACTCTTAAATATTTTTCTTTAGACTGGTGCCAGATAAGCTCCATCCCCACACAAAATAAAATATGATTTTTTTTAAGCCAGTACATCAACACCTCTCATAAAGGGAGTGGCAGAACGGATTCCGTCAGATTTTTTTTTTTTTTTTTACAGGGGGAACAGAATCCGACGGCAAAAAAACAGCCGTCGGAATCCGTTCCCCCTGTATTTTTTACACAAGGAGGATCTTCTAATATCTATCAAAGTGCTCCAAATTATAAGGTCCCCACAGCCTAGTGGTCAGTTCACTGACATATAGAGCTGGTGATTCTTAGGTGACACAAGTTCAAGTCCCGGCTTGAAGAGTTTTTTTAATCCCATATTTTCCTATCATAATAAAAGTAAAAACTCTTAAATATTTTTCTTTAGACTGGTGCCAGATAAGCTCCATCCCCACACAAAATAAAATATGATTTTTTTTAAGCCAGTACATCAACACCTCTCATAAAGGGAGTGGCAGAACGGATTCCGTCAGATTTTTTTTTTTTTTTTTACAGGGGGAACAGAATCCGACGGCAAAAAAACAGCCGTGGAATCCGTTCCCCCTGTATTTTTTACACAAGGAGGATCTTCTAATATCTATCAAAGTGCTCCAAATTATAAGGTCCCCACAGCCTAGTGGTCAGTTCACTGACATATAGAGCTGGTGATTCTTAGGTGACACAAGTTCAAGTCCCGGCTTGAAGAGTTTTTTTAATCCCATATTTTCCTATCATAATAAAAGTAAAAACTCTTAAATATTTTTCTTTAGACTGGTGCCAGATAAGCTCCATCCCCACACAAAATAAAATATGACTTTTTTTAAGCCAGTACATCAACACCTCTCATAAAGGGAGTGGCAGAACGGATTCCGTCAGATTTTTTTTTTTTTTTTTACAGGGGGAACAGAATCCGACGGCAAAAAAACAGCCGTCGGAATCCGTTCCCCCTGTATTTTTTACACAAGGAGGATCTTCTAATATCTATCAAAGTGCTGCATTTTTGAAAGAGCTTTCCTGTAGCTCAAAAAGTAGAGCATTGGTGCTTGCAATGCCAAGGTCATAGGTTCGATTCCCAGGGAAAGCGAAATTTGCCCAGTGGTCAGTCACTGACACATAGAGCTGGTGACACAAGTTCAAGTCCCGGGTTGCAGAGTTTTTTTAATCCCATATTTTCCTATCATAAAAAAAGTAAAAACTCTTAAATATTTTTCTTTAGACTGGTGCCAGATAAGCTCCATCCCCACACAAAATAAAATATGATTTTTTTTAAGCCAGTACATCAACACCTCTCATAAAGGGAGTGGCAGAACGGATTCCGTCAGATTTTTTTTTTTTTTTTTACAGGGGGAACAGAATTCGACGGCAAAAAAACAGCCGTCGGAATCCGTTCCCCCTGTATTTTTTACACAAGGAGGATCTTCTAATATCTATCAAAGTGCTGCATTTTTGAAAGAGCTTTCCTGTAGCTCAAAAAGTAGAGCATTGGTGCTTGCACTGCCAAGGTCATAGGTTCGATTCCCAGGGAAAGCGAAATTTGCCCAGTGGTCAGTCACTGACACATAGAGCTGGTGACACAAGTTCAAGTCCCGGGTTGCAGAGTTTTTTTAATCCCATATTTTCCTATCATAAAAAAAGTAAAAACTCTTAAATATTTTTCTTTAGACTGGTGCCAGATAAGCTCCATCCCCACACAAAATAAAATATGATTTTTTTTAAGCCAGTACATCAACACCTCTCATAAAGGGAGTGGCAGAACGGATTCCGTCAGATTTTTTTTTTTTTTTTACAGGGGGAACAGAATCCGACGGCAAAAAAACAGCCGTCGGAATCCGTTCCCCCTGTATTTTTTACACAAGGAGGATCTTCTAATATCTATCAAAGTGCTCCAAATTATAAGGTCCCCACAGCCTAGTGGTCAGTTCACTGACACATAGAGCTGGTGACACAAGTTCAAGTCCCGGGTAGCAGAGTTTTTTTAATCCCATATTTTCCTATCATAAAAAAAGTAAAAACTCTTAAATATTTTTCTTTAGACTGGTGCCAGATAAGCTCCATCCCCACACAAAATAAAATATGATTTTTTTTAAGCCAGTACATCAACACCTCTCATAAAGGGAGTGGCAAAACGGATTCCGTCAGATTTTTTTTTTTTTTTTTACAGGGGGAACAGAATCCGACGGCAAAAAAACAGCCGTCGGAATCCGTTCCCCCTGTATTTTTTACACAAGGAGGATCTTCTAATATCTATCAAAGTGCTCCAAATTATAAGGTCCCCACAGCCTAGTGGTCAGTTCACTGACATATAGAGCTGGTGATTCTTAGGTGACACAAGTTCAAGTCCCGGCTTGAAGAGTTTTTTTAATCCCATATTTTCCTATCATAATAAAAGTAAAAACTCTTAAATATTTTTCTTTAGACTGGTGCCAGATAAGCTCCATCCCCACACAAAATAAAATATGATTTTTTTTAAGCCAGTACATCAACACCTCTCATAAAGGGAGTGGCAGAACGGATTCCGTCAGATTTTTTTTTTTTTTTTACAGGGGGAACAGAATCCGACGGCAAAAAAACAGCCGTCGGAATCCGTTCCCCCTGTATTTTTTACACAAGGAGGATCTTCTAATATCTATCAAAGTGCTCCAAATTATAAGGTCCCCACAGCCTAGTGGTCAGTTCACTGACACATAGAGCTGGTGACACAAGTTCAAGTCCCGGGTAGCAGAGTTTTTTTAATCCCATATTTTCCTATCATAAAAAAAGTAAAAACTCTTAAATATTTTTCTTTAGACTGGTGCCAGATAAGCTCCATCCCCACACAAAATAAAATATGATTTTTTTTAAGCCAGTACATCAACACCTCTCATAAAGGGAGTGGCAGAACGGATTCCGTCAGATTTTTTTTTTTTTTTTACAGGGGGAACAGAATCCGACGGCAAAAAAACAGCCGTCGGAATCCGTTCCCCCTGTATTTTTTACACAAGGAGGATCTTCTAATATCTATCAAAGTGCTCCAAATTATAAGGTCCCCACAGCCTAGTGGTCAGTTCACTGACATATAGAGCTGGTGATTCTTAGGTGACACAAGTTCAAGTCCCGGCTTGAAGAGTTTTTTTAATCCCATATTTTCCTATCATAATAAAAGTAAAAACTCTTAAATATTTTTCTTTAGACTGGTGCCAGATAAGCTCCATCCCCACACAAAATAAAATATGATTTTTTTTAAGCCAGTACATCAACACCTCTCATAAAGGGAGTGGCAGAACGGATTCCGTCAGATTTTTTTTTTTTTTTTTACAGGGGGAACAGAATCCGACGGCAAAAAAACAGCCGTCGGAATCCGTTCCCCCTGTATTTTTTACACAAGGAGGATCTTCTAATATCTATCAAAGTGCTCCAAATTATAAGGTCCCCACAGCCTAGTGGTCAGTTCACTGACATATAGAGCTGGTGATTCTTAGGTGACACAAGTTCAAGTCCCGGCTTGAAGAGTTTTTTTAATCCCATATTTTCCTATCATAATAAAAGTAAAAACTCTTAAATATTTTTCTTTAGACTGGTGCCAGATAAGCTCCATCCCCACACAAAATAAAATATGATTTTTTTTAAGCCAGTACATCAACACCTCTCATAAAGGGAGTGGCAGAACGGATTCCGTCAGATTTTTTTTTTTTTTTTTACAGGGGGAACAGAATCCGACGGCAAAAAAACAGCCGTCGGAATCCGTTCCCCCTGTATTTTTTACACAAGGAGGATCTTCTAATATCTATCAAAGTGCTCCAAATTATAAGGTCCCCACAGCCTAGTGGTCAGTTCACTGACATATAGAGCTGGTGATTCTTAGGTGACACAAGTTCAAGTCCCGGCTTGAAGAGTTTTTTTAATCCCATATTTTCCTATCATAAAAAAAGTAAAAACTCTTAAATATTTTTCTTTAGACTGGTGCCAGATAAGCTCCATCCCCACACAAAATAAAATATGATTTTTTTTAAGCCAGTACATCAACACCTCTCATAAAGGGAGTGGCAGAACGGATTCCGTCAGATTTTTTTTTTTTTTTTTACAGGGGGAACAGAATCCGACGGCAAAAAAACAGCCGTCGGAATCCGTTCCCCCTGTATTTTTTACACAAGGAGGATCTTCTAATATCTATCAAAGTGCTCCAAATTATAAGGTCCCCACAGCCTAGTGGTCAGTTCACTGACATATAGAGCTGGTGATTCTTAGGTGACACAAGTTCAAGTCCTGGCTTGAAGAGTTTTTTTAATCCCATATTTTCCTATCATAAAAAAAGTAAAAACTCTTAAATATTTTTCTTTAGACTGGTGCCAGATAAGCTCCATCCCCACACAAAATAAAATATGATTTTTTTTAAGCCAGTACATCAACACCTCTCATAAAGGGAGTGGCAAAACGGATTCCGTCAGATTTTTTTTTTTTTTTTTACAGGGGGAACAGAATCCGACGGCAAAAAAACAGCCGTCGGAATCCGTTCCCCCTGTATTTTTTACACAAGGAGGATCTTCTAATATCTATCAAAGTGCTCCAAATTATAAGGTCCCCACAGCCTAGTGGTCAGTCACTGACACATAGAGCTGGTGACACAAGTTCAAGTCCCGGGTTGCAGAGTTTTTTTAATCCCATATTTTCCTATCATAAAAAAAGTAAAAACTCTTAAATATTTTTCTTTAGACTGGTGCCAGATAAGCTCCATCCCCACACAAAATAAAATATGATTTTTTTTAAGCCAGTACATCAACACCTCTCATAAAGGGAGTGGCAGAACGGATTCCGTCAGATTTTTTTTTTTTTTTTACAGGGGGAACAGAATCCGACGGCAAAAAAACAGCCGTCGGAATCCGTTCCCCCTGTATTTTTTACACAAGGAGGATCTTCTAATATCTATCAAAGTGCTCCAAATTATAAGGTCCCCACAGCCTAGTGGTCAGTTCACTGACATATAGAGCTGGTGATTCTTAGGTGACACAAGTTCAAGTCCCGGCTTGAAGAGTTTTTTTAATCCCATATTTTCCTATCATAATAAAAGTAAAAACTCTTAAATATTTTTCTTTAGACTGGTGCCAGATAAGCTCCATCCCCACACAAAATAAAATATGATTTTTTTTAAGCCAGTACATCAACACCTCTCATAAAGGGAGTGGCAGAACGGATTCCGTCAGATTTTTTTTTTTTTTTTTACAGGGGGAACAGAATCCGACGGCAAAAAAACAGCCGTCGGAATCCGTTCCCCCTGTATTTTTTACACAAGGAGGATCTTCTAATATCTATCAAAGTGCTCCAAATTATAAGGTCCCCACAGCCTAGTGGTCAGTTCACTGACATATAGAGCTGGTGATTCTTAGGTGACACAAGTTCAAGTCCCGGCTTGAAGAGTTTTTTTAATCCCATATTTTCCTATCATAATAAAAGTAAAAACTCTTAAATATTTTTCTTTAGACTGGTGCCAGATAAGCTCCATCCCCACACAAAATAAAATATGATTTTTTTTAAGCCAGTACATCAACACCTCTCATAAAGGGAGTGGCAGAACGGATTCCGTCAGATTTTTTTTTTTTTTTTACAGGGGGAACAGAATCCGACGGCAAAAAAACAGCCGTCGGAATCCGTTCCCCCTGTATTTTTTACACAAGGAGGATCTTCTAATATCTATCAAAGTGCTCCAAATTATAAGGTCCCCACAGCCTAGTGGTCAGTTCACTGACATATAGAGCTGGTGATTCTTAGGTGACACAAGTTCAAGTCCCGGCTTGAAGAGTTTTTTTAATCCCATATTTTCCTATCATAAAAAAAGTAAAAACTCTTAAATATTTTTCTTTAGACTGGTGCCAGATAAGCTCCATCCCCACACAAAATAAAATATGATTTTTTTTAAGCCAGTACATCAACACCTCTCATAAAGGGAGTGGCAGAACGGATTCCGTCAGATTTTTTTTTTTTTTTTTACAGGGGGAACAGAATCCGACGGCAAAAAAACAGCCGTCGGAATCCGTTCCCCCTGTATTTTTTACACAAGGAGGATCTTCTAATATCTATCAAAGTGCTCCAAATTATAAGGTCCCCACAGCCTAGTGGTCAGTTCACTGACATATAGAGCTGGTGATTCTTAGGTGACACAAGTTCAAGTCCCGGCTTGAAGAGTTTTTTTAATCCCATATTTTCCTATCATAATAAAAGTAAAAACTCTTAAATATTTTTCTTTAGACTGGTGCCAGATAAGCTCCATCCCCACACAAAATAAAATATGATTTTTTTTAAGCCAGTACATCAACACCTCTCATAAAGGGAGTGGCAGAACGGATTCCGTCAGATTTTTTTTTTTTTTTTTACAGGGGGAACAGAATCCGACGGCAAAAAAACAGCCGTCGGAATCCGTTCCCCCTGTATTTTTTACACAAGGAGGATCTTCTAATATCTATCAAAGTGCTCCAAATTATAAGGTCCCCACAGCCTAGTGGTCAGTTCACTGACATATAGAGCTGGTGATTCTTAGGTGACACAAGTTCAAGTCCCGGCTTGAAGAGTTTTTTTAATCCCATATTTTCCTATCATAATAAAAGTAAAAACTCTTAAATATTTTTCTTTAGACTGGTGCCAGATAAGCTCCATCCCCACACAAAATAAAATATGATTTTTTTTAAGCCAGTACATCAACACCTCTCATAAAGGGAGTGGCAGAACGGATTCCGTCAGATTTTTTTTTTTTTTTTTACAGGGGGAACAGAATCCGACGGCAAAAAAACAGCCGTCGGAATCCGTTCCCCCTGTATTTTTTACACAAGGAGGATCTTCTAATATCTATCAAAGTGCTCCAAATTATAAGGTCCCCACAGCCTAGTGGTCAGTTCACTGACATATAGAGCTGGTGATTCTTAGGTGACACAAGTTCAAGTCCCGGCTTGAAGAGTTTTTTTAATCCCATATTTTCCTATCATAATAAAAGTAAAAACTCTTAAATATTTTTCTTTAGACTGGTGCCAGATAAGCTCCATCCCCACACAAAATAAAATATGATTTTTTTTAAGCCAGTACATCAACACCTCTCATAAAGGGAGTGGCAGAACGGATTCCGTCAGATTTTTTTTTTTTTTTTTACAGGGGGAACAGAATCCGACGGCAAAAAAACAGCCGTCGGAATCCGTTCCCCCTGTATTTTTTACACAAGGAGGATCTTCTAATATCTATCAAAGTGCTCCAAATTATAAGGTCCCCACAGCCTAGTGGTCAGTTCACTGACATATAGAGCTGGTGATTCTTAGGTGACACAAGTTCAAGTCCCGGCTTGAAGAGTTTTTTTAATCCCATATTTTCCTATCATAAAAAAAGTAAAAACTCTTAAATATTTTTCTTTAGACTGGTGCCAGATAAGCTCCATCCCCACACAAAATAAAATATGATTTTTTTTAAGCCAGTACATCAACACCTCTCATAAAGGGAGTGGCAGAACGGATTCCGTCAGATTTTTTTTTTTTTTTTTACAGGGGGAACAGAATCCGACGGCAAAAAAACAGCCGTCGGAATCCGTTCCCCCTGTATTTTTTACACAAGGAGGATCTTCTAATATCTATCAAAGTGCTCCAAATTATAAGGTCCCCACAGCCTAGTGGTCAGTTCACTGACATATAGAGCTGGTGATTCTTAGGTGACACAAGTTCAAGTCCTGGCTTGAAGAGTTTTTTTAATCCCATATTTTCCTATCATAAAAAAAGTAAAAACTCTTAAATATTTTTCTTTAGACTGGTGCCAGATAAGCTCCATCCCCACACAAAATAAAATATGATTTTTTTTAAGCCAGTACATCAACACCTCTCATAAAGGGAGTGGCAAAACGGATTCCGTCAGATTTTTTTTTTTTTTTTTACAGGGGGAACAGAATCCGACGGCAAAAAAACAGCCGTCGGAATCCGTTCCCCCTGTATTTTTTACACAAGGAGGATCTTCTAATATCTATCAAAGTGCTCCAAATTATAAGGTCCCCACAGCCTAGTGGTCAGTCACTGACACATAGAGCTGGTGACACAAGTTCAAGTCCCGGGTTGCAGAGTTTTTTTAATCCCATATTTTCCTATCATAAAAAAAGTAAAAACTCTTAAATATTTTTCTTTAGACTGGTGCCAGATAAGCTCCATCCCCACACAAAATAAAATATGATTTTTTTTAAGCCAGTACATCAACACCTCTCATAAAGGGAGTGGCAGAACGGATTCCGTCAGATTTTTTTTTTTTTTTTACAGGGGGAACAGAATCCGACGGCAAAAAAACAGCCGTCGGAATCCGTTCCCCCTGTATTTTTTACACAAGGAGGATCTTCTAATATCTATCAAAGTGCTCCAAATTATAAGGTCCCCACAGCCTAGTGGTCAGTTCACTGACATATAGAGCTGGTGATTCTTAGGTGACACAAGTTCAAGTCCCGGCTTGAAGAGTTTTTTTAATCCCATATTTTCCTATCATAATAAAAGTAAAAACTCTTAAATATTTTTCTTTAGACTGGTGCCAGATAAGCTCCATCCCCACACAAAATAAAATATGATTTTTTTTAAGCCAGTACATCAACACCTCTCATAAAGGGAGTGGCAGAACGGATTCCGTCAGATTTTTTTTTTTTTTTTTACAGGGGGAACAGAATCCGACGGCAAAAAAACAGCCGTCGGAATCCGTTCCCCCTGTATTTTTTACACAAGGAGGATCTTCTAATATCTATCAAAGTGCTCCAAATTATAAGGTCCCCACAGCCTAGTGGTCAGTTCACTGACATATAGAGCTGGTGATTCTTAGGTGACACAAGTTCAAGTCCCGGCTTGAAGAGTTTTTTTAATCCCATATTTTCCTATCATAATAAAAGTAAAAACTCTTAAATATTTTTCTTTAGACTGGTGCCAGATAAGCTCCATCCCCACACAAAATAAAATATGATTTTTTTTAAGCCAGTACATCAACACCTCTCATAAAGGGAGTGGCAGAACGGATTCCGTCAGATTTTTTTTTTTTTTTTTACAGGGGGAACAGAATCCGACGGCAAAAAAACAGCCGTCGGAATCCGTTCCCCCTGTATTTTTTACACAAGGAGGATCTTCTAATATCTATCAAAGTGCTCCAAATTATAAGGTCCCCACAGCCTAGTGGTCAGTTCACTGACATATAGAGCTGGTGATTCTTAGGTGACACAAGTTCAAGTCCCGGCTTGAAGAGTTTTTTTAATCCCATATTTTCCTATCATAAAAAAAGTAAAAACTCTTAAATATTTTTCTTTAGACTGGTGCCAGATAAGCTCCATCCCCACACAAAATAAAATATGATTTTTTTTAAGCCAGTACATCAACACCTCTCATAAAGGGAGTGGCAGAACGGATTCCGTCAGATTTTTTTTTTTTTTTTTACAGGGGGAACAGAATCCGACGGCAAAAAAACAGCCGTCGGAATCCGTTCCCCCTGTATTTTTTACACAAGGAGGATCTTCTAATATCTATCAAAGTGCTCCAAATTATAAGGTCCCCACAGCCTAGTGGTCAGTTCACTGACATATAGAGCTGGTGATTCTTAGGTGACACAAGTTCAAGTCCCGGCTTGAAGAGTTTTTTTAATCCCATATTTTCCTATCATAATAAAAGTAAAAACTCTTAAATATTTTTCTTTAGACTGGTGCCAGATAAGCTCCATCCCCACACAAAATAAAATATGATTTTTTTTAAGCCAGTACATCAACACCTCTCATAAAGGGAGTGGCAGAACGGATTCCGTCAGATTTTTTTTTTTTTTTTTACAGGGGGAACAGAATCCGACGGCAAAAAAACAGCCGTCGGAATCCGTTCCCCCTGTATTTTTTACACAAGGAGGATCTTCTAATATCTATCAAAGTGCTCCAAATTATAAGGTCCCCACAGCCTAGTGGTCAGTTCACTGACATATAGAGCTGGTGATTCTTAGGTGACACAAGTTCAAGTCCCGGCTTGAAGAGTTTTTTTAATCCCATATTTTCCTATCATAATAAAAGTAAAAACTCTTAAATATTTTTCTTTAGACTGGTGCCAGATAAGCTCCATCCCCACACAAAATAAAATATGATTTTTTTTAAGCCAGTACATCAACACCTCTCATAAAGGGAGTGGCAGAACGGATTCCGTCAGATTTTTTTTTTTTTTTTTACAGGGGGAACAGAATCCGACGGCAAAAAAACAGCCGTCGGAATCCGTTCCCCCTGTATTTTTTACACAAGGAGGATCTTCTAATATCTATCAAAGTGCTCCAAATTATGAGGTCCCCACAGCCTAGTGGTCAGTTCACTGACATATAGAGCTGGTGATTCTTAGGTGACACAAGTTCAAGTCCCGGCTTGAAGAGTTTTTTTAATCCCATATTTTCCTATCATAAAAAAAGTAAAAACTCTTAAATATTTTTCTTTAGACTGGTGCCAGATAAGCTCCATCCCCACACAAAATAAAATATGATTTTTTTTAAGCCAGTACATCAACACCTCTCATAAAGGGAGTGGCAGAACGGATTCCGTCAGATTTTTTTTTTTTTTTTTACAGGGGGAACAGAATCCGACGGCAAAAAAACAGCCGTCGGAATCCGTTCCCCCTGTATTTTTTACACAAGGAGGATCTTCTAATATCTATCAAAGTGCTGCATTTTTGAAAGAGCTTTCCTGTAGCTCAAAAAGTAGAGCATTGGTGCTTGCAATGCCAAGGTCATAGGTTCGATTCCCAGGGAAAGCGAAATTTGCCCAGTGGTCAGTCACTGACACATAGAGCTGGTGACACAAGTTCAAGTCCCGGGTAGCAGAGTTTTTTTAATCCCATATTTTCCTATCATAAAAAAAGTAAAAACTCTTAAATATTTTTCTTTAGACTGGTGCCAGATAAGCTCCATCCCCACACAAAATAAAATATGATTTTTTTTAAGCCAGTACATCAACACCTCTCATAAAGGGAGTGGCAAAACGGATTCCGTCAGATTTTTTTTTTTTTTTTTACAGGGGGAACAGAATCCGACGGCAAAAAAACAGCCGTCGGAATCCGTTCCCCCTGTATTTTTTACACAAGGAGGATCTTCTAATATCTATCAAAGTGCTCCAAATTATAAGGTCCCCACAGCCTAGTGGTCAGTTCACTGACATATAGAGCTGGTGACACAAGTTCAAGTCCCGGGTTGCAGAGTTTTTTTAATCCCATATTTTCCTATCATAATAAAAGTAAAAACTCTTAAATATTTTTCTTTAGACTGGTGCCAGATAAGCTCCATCCCCACACAAAATAAAATATAATTTTTTTTAAGCCAGTACATCAACACCTCTCATAAAGGGAGTGGCAGAATGGATTCCGTCAGATTTTTTTTTTTTTACAGGGGGAACAGAATCCGACGGCAAAAAAACAGCCGTCGGAACCGTTCCCCCTGTATTTTTTACACAAGGAGGATCTTCTAATATCTATCAAAGTGCTGCATTTTTGAAAGAGCTTTCCTGTAGCTCAAAAAGTAGAGCATTGGTGCTTGCAATGCCAAGGTCATAGGTTCGATTCCCAGGGAAAGCGAAATTTGCCCAGTGGTCAGTCACTGACACATAGAGCTGGTGACACAAGTTCAAGTCCCGGGTTGCAGAGTTTTTTTAATCCCATATTTTCCTATCATAAAAAAAGTAAAAACTCTTAAATATTTTTCTTTAGACTGGTGCCAGATAAGCTCCATCCCCACACAAAATAAAATATGATTTTTTTTAAGCCAGTACATCAACACCTCTCATAAAGGGAGTGGCAGAACGGATTCCGTCAGATTTTTTTTTTTTTTTTACAGGGGGAACAGAATCCGACGGCAAAAAAACAGCCGTCGGAATCCGTTCCCCCTGTATTTTTTACACAAGGAGGATCTTCTAATATCTATCAAAGTGCTGCATTTTTGAAAGAGCTTTCCTGTAGCTCAAAAAGTAGAGCATTGGTGCTTGCAATGCCAAGGTCATAGGTTCGATTCCCAGGGAAAGCGAAATTTGCCCAGTGGTCAGTCACTGACACATAGAGCTGGTGACACAAGTTCAAGTCCCGGGTAGCAGAGTTTTTTTAATCCCATATTTTCCTATCATAAAAAAAGTAAAACTCTTAAATATTTTTCTTTAGACTGGTGCCAGATAAGCTCCATCCCCACACAAAATAAAATATGATTTTTTTAAAGCCAGTACATCAACACCTCTCATAAAGGGAGTGGCAAAACGGATTCCGTCAGATTTTTTTTTTTTTTTTTACAGGGGGAACAGAATCCGACGGCAAAAAAACAGCCGTCGGAATCCGTTCCCCCTGTATTTTTTACACAAGGAGGATCTTCTAATATCTATCAAAGTGCTCCAAATTATAAGGTCCCCACAGCCTAGTGGTCAGTTCACTGACATATAGAGCTGGTGACACAAGTTCAAGTCCCGGGTTGCAGAGTTTTTTTAATCCCATATTTTCCTATCATAATAAAAGTAAAAACTCTTAAATATTTTTCTTTAGACTGGTGCCAGATAAGCTCCATCCCCACACAAAATAAAATATAATTTTTTTTAAGCCAGTACATCAACACCTCTCATAAAGGGAGTGGCAGAATGGATTCCGTCAGATTTTTTTTTTTTTACAGGGGGAACAGAATCCGACGGCAAAAAAACAGCCGTCGGAACCGTTCCCCCTGTATTTTTTACACAAGGAGGATCTTCTAATATCTATCAAAGTGCTCCAAATTATAAGGTCCCCACAGCCTAGTGGTCAGTTCACTGACATATAGAGCTGGTGATTCTTAGGTGACACAAGTTCAAGTCCCGGCTTGAAGAGTTTTTTTAATCCCATATTTTCCTATCATAATAAAAGTAAAAACTCTTAAATATTTTTCTTTAGACTGGTGCCAGATAAGCTCCATCCCCACACAAAATAAAATATGATTTTTTTTAAGCCAGTACATCAACACCTCTCATAAAGGGAGTGGCAGAACGGATTCCGTCAGATTTTTTTTTTTTTTTTTACAGGGGGAACAGAATCCGACGGCAAAAAAACAGCCGTCGGAATCCGTTCCCCCTGTATTTTTTACACAAGGAGGATCTTCTAATATCTATCAAAGTGCTCCAAATTATAAGGTCCCCACAGCCTAGTGGTCAGTTCACTGACATATAGAGCTGGTGACACAAGTTCAAGTCCCGGGTTGCAGAGTTTTTTTAATCCCATATTTTCCTATCATAATAAAAGTAAAAACTCTTAAATATTTTTCTTTAGACTGGTGCCAGATAAGCTCCATCCCCACACAAATTAAAATATGATTTTTTTTAAGCCAGTACATCAACACCTCTCATAAAGGGAGTGGCAGAACGGATTCCGTCAGATTTTTTTTTTTTTTTTTTACAGGGGGAACAGAATCCGACGGCAAAAAAACAGCCGTCGGAACCGTTCCCCCTGTATTTTTTACACAAGGAGGATCTTCTAATATCTATCAAAGTGCTCCAAATTATAAGGTCCCCACAGCCTAGTGGTCAGTTCACTGACATATAGAGCTGGTGATTCTTAGGTGACACAAGTTCAAGTCCCGGCTTGAAGAGTTTTTTTAATCCCATATTTTCCTATCATAATAAAAGTAAAAACTCTTAAATATTTTTCTTTAGACTGGTGCCAGATAAGCTCCATCCCCACACAAAATAAAATATGATTTTTTTTAAGCCAGTACATCAACACCTCTCATAAAGGGAGTGGCAGAACGGATTCCGTCAGATTTTTTTTTTTTTTTTTACAGGGGGAACAGAATCCGACGGCAAAAAAACAGCCGTCGGAATCCGTGCCCTGTATTTTTTACACAAGGAGGATCTTCTAATATCTATCAAAGTGCTGCATTTTTGAAAGAGCTTTCCTGTAGCTCAAAAAGTAGAGCATTGGTGCTTGCAATGCCAAGGTCATAGGTTCGATTCCCAGGGAAAGCGAAATTTGCCCAGTGGTCAGTCACTGACACATAGAGCTGGTGACACAAGTTCAAGTCCCGGGTTGCAGAGTTTTTTTAATCCCACATTTTCCTATCATAAAAAAAGTAAAAACTCTTAAATATTTTTCTTTAGACTGGTGCCAGATAAGCTCCATCCCCACACAAAATAAAATATGATTTTTTTTAAGCCAGTACATCAACACCTCTCATAAAGGGAGTGGCAGAACGGATTCCGTCAGATTTTTTTTTTTTTTTTTACAGGGGGAACAGAATCCGACGGCAAAAAAACAGCCGTCGGAATCCGTTCCCCCTGTATTTTTTACACAAGGAGGATCTTCTAATATCTATCAAAGTGCTCCAAATTATAAGGTCCCCACAGCCTAGTGGTCAGTTCACTGACATATAGAGCTGGTGATTCTTAGGTGACACAAGTTCAAGTCCCGGCTTGAAGAGTTTTTTTAATCCCATATTTTCCTATCATAATAAAAGTAAAAACTCTTAAATATTTTTCTTTAGACTGGTGCCAGATAAGCTCCATCCCCACACAAAATAAAATATGATTTTTTTAAGCCAGTACATCAACACCTCTCATAAAGGGAGTGGCAGAACGGATTCCGTCAGATTTTTTTTTTTTTTTTTTTACAGGGGGAACAGAATCCGACGGCAAAAAAACAGCCGTCGGAATCCGTTCCCCCTGTATTTTTTACACAAGGAGGATCTTCTAATATCTATCAAAGTGCTCCAAATTATAAGGTCCCCACAGCCTAGTGGTCAGTTCACTGACATATAGAGCTGGTGACACAAGTTCAAGTCCCGGGTTGCAGAGTTTTTTTAATCCCCTATTTTCCTATCATAATAAAAGTAAAAACTCTTAAATATTTTTCTTTTGACTGGTGCCAGATAAGCTCCATCCCCACACAAAATAAAATATGATTTTTTTTAAGCCAGTACATCAACACCTCTCATAAAGGGAGTGGCAAAACGGATTCCGTCAGATTTTTTTTTTTTTTTTTACAGGGGGAACAGAATCCGACGGCAAAAAAACAGCCGTCGGAATCCGTTCCCCCTGTATTTTTTACACAAGGAGGATCTTCTAATATCTATCAAAGTGCTCCAAATTATAAGGTCCCCACAGCCTAGTGGTCAGTTCACTGACATATAGAGCTGGTGACACAAGTTCAAGTCCCGGGTTGCAGAGTTTTTTTAATCCCATATTTTCCTATCATAATAAAAGTAAAAACTCTTAAATATTTTTCTTTAGACTGGTGCCAGATAAGCTCCATCCCCACACAAAATAAAATATAATTTTTTTTAAGCCAGTACATCAACACCTCTCATAAAGGGAGTGGCAGAATGGATTCCGTCAGATTTTTTTTTTTTTACAGGGGGAACAGAATCCGACGGCAAAAAAACAGCCGTCGGAATCCGTTCCCCCTGTATTTTTTACACAAGGAGGATCTTCTAATATCTATCAAAGTGCTGCATTTTTGAAAGAGCTTTCCTGTAGCTCAAAAAGTAGAGCATTGGTGCTTGCAATGCCAAGGTCATAGGTTCGATTCCCAGGGAAAGCGAAATTTGCCCAGTGGTCAGTCACTGACACATAGAGCTGGTGACACAAGTTCAAGTCCCGGCTTGAAGAGTTTTTTTAATCCCATATTTTCCTATCATAATAAAAGTAAAAACTCTTAAATATTTTTCTTTAGACTGGTGCCAGATAAGCTCCATCCCCACACAAAATAAAATATGATTTTTTTAAGCCAGTACATCAACACCTCTCATAAAGGGAGTGGCAGAACGGATTCCGTCAGATTTTTTTTTTTTTTTTTTTACAGGGGGAACAGAATCCGACGGCAAAAAAACAGCCGTCGGAATCCGTTCCCCCTGTATTTTTTACACAAGGAGGATCTTCTAATATCTATCAAAGTGCTCCAAATTATAAGGTCCCCACAGCCTAGTGGTCAGTTCACTGACATATAGAGCTGGTGACACAAGTTCAAGTCCCGGGTTGCAGAGTTTTTTTAATCCCATATTTTCCTATCATAATAAAAGTAAAAACTCTTAAATATTTTTCTTTTGACTGGTGCCAGATAAGCTCCATCCCCACACAAAATAAAATATGATTTTTTTTAAGCCAGTACATCAACACCTCTCATAAAGGGAGTGGCAGAACGGATTCCGTCAGATTTTTTTTTTTTTTTTTACAGGGGGAACAGAATCCGACGGCAAAAAAACAGCCGTCGGAATCCGTTCCCCCTGTATTTTTTACACAAGGAGGATCTTCTAATATCTATCAAAGTGCTCCAAATTATAAGGTCCCCACAGCCTAGTGGTCAGTTCACTGACATATAGAGCTGGTGATTCTTAGGTGACACAAGTTCAAGTCCCGGCTTGAAGAGTTTTTTTAATCCCATATTTTCCTATCATAATAAAAGTAAAAACTCTTAAATATTTTTCTTTAGACTGGTGCCAGATAAGCTCCATCCCCACACAAAATAAAATATGATTTTTTTAAGCCAGTACATCAACACCTCTCATAAAGGGAGTGGCAGAACGGATTCCGTCAGATTTTTTTTTTTTTTTTTTTACAGGGGGAACAGAATCCGACGGCAAAAAAACAGCCGTCGGAATCCGTTCCCCCTGTATTTTTTACACAAGGAGGATCTTCTAATATCTATCAAAGTGCTCCAAATTATAAGGTCCCCACAGCCTAGTGGTCAGTTCACTGACATATAGAGCTGGTGATTCTTAGGTGACACAAGTTCAAGTCCCGGCTTGAAGAGTTTTTTTAATCCCATATTTTCCTATCATAATAAAAGTAAAAACTCTTAAATATTTTTCTTTAGACTGGTGCCAGATAAGCTCCATCCCCACACAAAATAAAATATGATTTTTTTTAAGCCAGTACATCAACACCTCTCATAAAGGGAGTGGCAGAACGGATTCCGTCAGATTTTTTTTTTTTTTTTACAGGGGGAACAGAATCCGACGGCAAAAAAACAGCCGTCGGAATCCGTTCCCCCTGTATTTTTTACACAAGGAGGATCTTCTAATATCTATCAAAGTGCTCCAAATTATAAGGTCCCCACAGCCTAGTGGTCAGTTCACTGACATATAGAGCTGGTGACACAAGTTCAAGTCCCGGGTTGCAGAGTTTTTTTAATCCCATATTTTCCTATCATAATAAAAGTAAAAACTCTTAAATATTTTTCTTTAGACTGGTGCCAGATAAGCTCCATCCCCACACAAAATAAAATATGATTTTTTTTAAGCCAGTACATCAACACCTCTCATAAAGGGAGTGGCAGAACGGATTCCGTCAGATTTTTATTTTATTTTTTTACAGGGGGAACAGAATCCGACGGCAAAAAAACAGCCGTCGGAACCGTTCCCCCTGTATTTTTTACACAAGGAGGATCTTCTAATATCTATCAAAGTGCTCCAAATTATAAGGTCCCCACAGCCTAGTGGTCAGTTCACTGACATATAGAGCTGGTGATTCTTAGGTGACACAAGTTCAAGTCCCGGCTTGAAGAGTTTTTTTAATCCCATATTTTCCTATCATAATAAAAGTAAAAACTCTTAAATATTTTTCTTTAGACTGGTGCCAGATAAGCTCCATCCCCACACAAAATAAAATATGATTTTTTTTAAGCCAGTACATCAACACCTCTCATAAAGGGAGTGGCAGAACGGATTCCGTCAGATTTTTTTTTTTTTTTTTACAGGGGGAACAGAATCCGACGGCAAAAAAACAGCCGTCGGAATCCGTGCCCTGTATTTTTTACACAAGGAGGATCTTCTAATATCTATCAAAGTGCTGCATTTTTGAAAGAGCTTTCCTGTAGCTCAAAAAGTAGAGCATTGGTGCTTGCAATGCCAAGGTCATAGGTTCGATTCCCAGGGAAAGCGAAATTTGCCCAGTGGTCAGTCACTGACACATAGAGCTGGTGACACAAGTTCAAGTCCCGGGTTGCAGAGTTTTTTTAATCCCACATTTTCCTATCATAAAAAAAGTAAAAACTCTTAAATATTTTTCTTTAGACTGGTGCCAGATAAGCTCCATCCCCACACAAAATAAAATATGATTTTTTTTAAGCCAGTACATCAACACCTCTCATAAAGGGAGTGGCAGAACGGATTCCGTCAGATTTTTTTTTTTTTTTTTACAGGGGGAACAGAATCCGACGGCAAAAAAACAGCCGTCGGAATCCGTTCCCCCTGTATTTTTTACACAAGGAGGATTGTAGTGGCGGTTTTGTGATATTCATTATTCTTTAGTAAAATATAGATGATTCAAAGAATGTCACATGTGTGACTCTCACTTGTTAGTGTGAGAAGATTCTGTTTATGTACCTGGAAGGCAGAAGGGAGAGACACTCCAGAGAACAGACGAGCGAGGACCTCTGACCTAGATGTCAGAAGGCCATTTGGTGAAGGAGGGCTTAGGAGTTGGCTCTAGTGACGAATCGAAACTAGTGTTATGGCTTCCTTGTCTATGGAAAATTACTGAATGGAAAACTACTGTGGGAGGAGGGCTCTGAAGAAGAAGGCCTTGAATCTTAGATAAAAGCTTGTTGAGTCTGTCCGAGGGTGTGTCACTCTTCTGCACAGGGTAACAGCTGTGTATTAGACTGCTCCTATTCTTGCAAGAATAAATACTTTTATTTTATAATTTGACTCTGAGTCTCCCTTACGCAGTGATGTTTGTTTGATGAATTTTTGCCACAACAGGATCTTCTAATATCTATCAAAGTGCTCCAAATTATAAGGTCCCCACAGCCTAGTGGTCAGTTCACTGACATATAGAGCTGGTGACACAAGTTCAAGTCCCGGGTTGCAGAGTTTTTTTAATCCCATATTTTCCTATCATAATAAAAGTAAAAACTCTTAAATATTTTTCTTTAGACTGGTGCCAGATAAGCTCCATCCCCACACAAAATAAAATATGATTTTTCTTAAGCCAGTACATCAACACCTCTCATAAAGGGAGTGGCAGAACGGATTCCGTCAGATTTTTTTTTTTTTTTTTTACAGGGGGAACAGAATCCGACGGCAAAAAAACAGCCGTCGGAATCCGTTCCCCCTGTATTTTTTACACAAGGAGGATCTTCTAATATCTATCAAAGTGCTGCATTTTTGAAAGAGCTTTCCTGTAGCTCAAAAAGTAGAGCATTGGTGCTTGCAATGCCAAGGTCATAGGTTCGATTCCCAGGGAAAGCGAAATTTGCCCAGTGGTCAGTCACTGACACATAGAGCTGGTGACACAAGTTCAAGTCCCGGGTTGCAGAGTTTTTTTAATCCCATATTTTCCTATCATAAAAAAAGTAAAAACTCTTAAATATTTTTCTTTAGACTGGTGGCAGATAAGCTCCATCCCCACACAAAATAAAATATGATTTTTTTTTAAGCCAGTACATCAACACCTCTCATAAAGGGAGTGGCAAAACGGATTCCGTCAGATTTTTTTTTTTTTTTTTACAGGGGGAACAGAATCCGACGGCAAAAAAACAGCCGTCGGAATCCGTTCCCCCTGTATTTTTTACACAAGGAGGATCTTCTAATATCTATCAAAGTGCTCCAAATTATAAGGTCCCCACAGCCTAGTGGTCAGTTCACTGACATATAGAGCTTGTGATTCTTAGGTGACACAAGTTCAAGTCCCGGCTTGAAGAGTTTTTTTAATCCCATATTTTCCTATCATAATAAAAGTAAAAACTCTTAAATATTTTTCTTTAGACTGGTGCCAGATAAGCTCCATCCCCACACAAAATAAAATATGATTTTTTTTAAGCCAGTACATCAACACCTCTCATAAAGGGAGTGGCAGAACGGATTCCGTCAGATTTTTTTTTTTTTTTTACAGGGGGAACAGAATCCGACGGCAAAAAAACAGCCGTCGGAATCCGTTCCCCCTGTATTTTTTACACAAGGAGGATCTTCTAATATCTATCAAAGTGCTGCATTTTTGATAGAGCTTTCCTGTAGCTCAAAAAGTAGAGCATTGGTGCTTGCAATGCCAAGGTCATAGGTTCGATTCCCAGGGAAAGCGAAATTTGCCCAGTGGTCAGTCACTGACACATAGAGCTGGTGACACAAGTTCAAGTCCCGGCTTGAAGAGTTTTTTTAATCCCATATTTTCCTATCATAATAAAAGTAAAAACTCTTAAATATTTTTCTTTAGACTGGTGCCAGATAAGCTCCATCCCCACACAAAATAAAATATGATTTTTTTAAGCCAGTACATCAACACCTCTCATAAAGGGAGTGGCAGAACGGATTCCGTCAGATTTTTTTTTTTTTTTTTTTACAGGGGGAACAGAATCCGACGGCAAAAAAACAGCCGTCGGAATCCGTTCCCCCTGTATTTTTTACACAAGGAGGATCTTCTAATATCTATCAAAGTGCTCCAAATTATAAGGTCCCCACAGCCTAGTGGTCAGTTCACTGACATATAGAGCTGGTGACACAAGTTCAAGTCCCGGGTTGCAGAGTTTTTTTAATCCCATATTTTCCTATCATAATAAAAGTAAAAACTCTTAAATATTTTTCTTTAGACTGGTGCCAGATAAGCTCCATCCCCACACAAAATAAAATATGATTTTTTTAAGCCAGTACATCAACACCTCTCATAAAGGGAGTGGCAGAACGGATTCCGTCAGATTTTTTTTTTTTTTTTTTTACAGGGGGAACAGAATCCGACGGCAAAAAAACAGCCGTCGGAATCCGTTCCCCCTGTATTTTTTACACAAGGAGGATCTTCTAATATCTATCAAAGTGCTCCAAATTATAAGGTCCCCACAGCCTAGTGGTCAGTTCACTGACATATAGAGCTGGTGACACAAGTTCAAGTCCCGGGTTGCAGAGTTTTTTTAATCCCATATTTTCCTATCATAATAAAAGTAAAAACTCTTAAATATTTTTCTTTAGACTGGTGCCAGATAAGCTCCATCCCCACACAAAATAAAATATGATTTTTCTTAAGCCAGTACATCAACACCTCTCATAAAGGGAGTGGCAGAACGGATTCCGTCAGATTTTTTTTTTTTTTTTTACAGGGGGAACAGAATCCGACGGCAAAAAAACAGCCGTCGGAACCGTTCCCCCTGTATTTTTTACACAAGGAGGATCTTCTAATATCTATCAAAGTGCTCCAAATTATAAGGTCCCCACAGCCTAGTGGTCAGTTCACTGACATATAGAGCTGGTGATTCTTAGGTGACACAAGTTCAAGTCCCGGCTTGAAGAGTTTTTTTAATCCCATATTTTCCTATCATAATAAAAGTAAAAACTCTTAAATATTTTTCTTTAGACTGGTGCCAGATAAGCTCCATCCCCACACAAAATAAAATATGATTTTTTTTAAGCCAGTACATCAACACCTCTCATAAAGGGAGTGGCAGAACGGATTCCGTCAGATTTTTTTTTTTTTTTTTACAGGGGGAACAGAATCCGACGGCAAAAAAACAGCCGTCGGAATCCGTGCCCTGTATTTTTTACACAAGGAGGATCTTCTAATATCTATCAAAGTGCTGCATTTTTGAAAGAGCTTTCCTGTAGCTCAAAAAGTAGAGCATTGGTGCTTGCAATGCCAAGGTCATAGGTTCGATTCCCAGGGAAAGCGAAATTTGCCCAGTGGTCAGTCACTGACACATAGAGCTGGTGACACAAGTTCAAGTCCCGGGTTGCAGAGTTTTTTTAATCCCACATTTTCCTATCATAAAAAAAGTAAAAACTCTTAAATATTTTTCTTTAGACTGGTGCCAGATAAGCTCCATCCCCACACAAAATAAAATATGATTTTTTTTAAGCCAGTACATCAACACCTCTCATAAAGGGAGTGGCAGAACGGATTCCGTCAGATTTTTTTTTTTTTTTTTACAGGGGGAACAGAATCCGACGGCAAAAAAACAGCCGTCGGAATCCGTTCCCCCTGTATTTTTTACACAAGGAGGATTGTAGTGGCGGTTTTGTGATATTCATTATTCTTTAGTAAAATATAGATGATTCAAAGAATGTCACATGTGTGACTCTCACTTGTTAGTGTGAGAAGATTCTGTTTATGTACCTGGAAGGCAGAAGGGAGAGACACTCCAGAGAACAGACGAGCGAGGACCTCTGACCTAGATGTCAGAAGGCCATTTGGTGAAGGAGGGCTTAGGAGTTGGCTCTAGTGACGAATCGAAACTAGTGTTATGGCTTCCTTGTCTATGGAAAATTACTGAATGGAAAACTACTGTGGGAGGAGGGCTCTGAAGAAGAAGGCCTTGAATCTTAGATAAAAGCTTGTTGAGTCTGTCCGAGGGTGTGTCACTCTTCTGCACAGGGTAACAGCTGTGTATTAGACTGCTCCTATTCTTGCAAGAATAAATACTTTTATTTTATAATTTGACTCTGAGTCTCCCTTACGCAGTGATGTTTGTTTGATGAATTTTTGCCACAACAGGATCTTCTAATATCTATCAAAGTGCTCCAAATTATAAGGTCCCCACAGCCTAGTGGTCAGTTCACTGACATATAGAGCTGGTGACACAAGTTCAAGTCCCGGGTTGCAGAGTTTTTTTAATCCCATATTTTCCTATCATAATAAAAGTAAAAACTCTTAAATATTTTTCTTTAGACTGGTGCCAGATAAGCTCCATCCCCACACAAAATAAAATATGATTTTTCTTAAGCCAGTACATCAACACCTCTCATAAAGGGAGTGGCAGAACGGATTCCGTCAGATTTTTTTTTTTTTTTTTACAGGGGGAACAGAATCCGACGGCAAAAAAACAGCCGTCGGAATCCGTTCCCCCTGTATTTTTTACACAAGGAGGATCTTCTAATATCTATCAAAGTGCTGCATTTTTGAAAGAGCTTTCCTGTAGCTCAAAAAGTAGAGCATTGGTGCTTGCAATGCCAAGGTCATAGGTTCGATTCCCAGGGAAAGCGAAATTTGCCCAGTGGTCAGTCACTGACACATAGAGCTGGTGACACAAGTTCAAGTCCCGGGTTGCAGAGTTTTTTTAATCCCATATTTTCCTATCATAAAAAAAGTAAAAACTCTTAAATATTTTTCTTTAGACTGGTGGCAGATAAGCTCCATCCCCACACAAAATAAAATATGATTTTTTTTTAAGCCAGTACATCAACACCTCTCATAAAGGGAGTGGCAAAACGGATTCCGTCAGATTTTTTTTTTTTTTTTTACAGGGGGAACAGAATCCGACGGCAAAAAAACAGCCGTCGGAATCCGTTCCCCCTGTATTTTTTACACAAGGAGGATCTTCTAATATCTATCAAAGTGCTCCAAATTATAAGGTCCCCACAGCCTAGTGGTCAGTTCACTGACATATAGAGCTTGTGATTCTTAGGTGACACAAGTTCAAGTCCCGGCTTGAAGAGTTTTTTTAATCCCATATTTTCCTATCATAATAAAAGTAAAAACTCTTAAATATTTTTCTTTAGACTGGTGCCAGATAAGCTCCATCCCCACACAAAATAAAATATGATTTTTTTTAAGCCAGTACATCAACACCTCTCATAAAGGGAGTGGCAGAACGGATTCCGTCAGATTTTTTTTTTTTTTTTACAGGGGGAACAGAATCCGACGGCAAAAAAACAGCCGTCGGAATCCGTTCCCCCTGTATTTTTTACACAAGGAGGATCTTCTAATATCTATCAAAGTGCTGCATTTTTGATAGAGCTTTCCTGTAGCTCAAAAAGTAGAGCATTGGTGCTTGCAATGCCAAGGTCATAGGTTCGATTCCCAGGGAAAGCGAAATTTGCCCAGTGGTCAGTCACTGACACATAGAGCTGGTGACACAAGTTCAAGTCCCGGCTTGAAGAGTTTTTTTAATCCCATATTTTCCTATCATAATAAAAGTAAAAACTCTTAAATATTTTTCTTTAGACTGGTGCCAGATAAGCTCCATCCCCACACAAAATAAAATATGATTTTTTTAAGCCAGTACATCAACACCTCTCATAAAGGGAGTGGCAGAACGGATTCCGTCAGATTTTTTTTTTTTTTTTTTTACAGGGGGAACAGAATCCGACGGCAAAAAAACAGCCGTCGGAATCCGTTCCCCCTGTATTTTTTACACAAGGAGGATCTTCTAATATCTATCAAAGTGCTCCAAATTATAAGGTCCCCACAGCCTAGTGGTCAGTTCACTGACATATAGAGCTGGTGACACAAGTTCAAGTCCCGGGTTGCAGAGTTTTTTTAATCCCATATTTTCCTATCATAATAAAAGTAAAAACTCTTAAATATTTTTCTTTAGACTGGTGCCAGATAAGCTCCATCCCCACACAAAATAAAATATGATTTTTTTAAGCCAGTACATCAACACCTCTCATAAAGGGAGTGGCAGAACGGATTCCGTCAGATTTTTTTTTTTTTTTTTTTACAGGGGGAACAGAATCCGACGGCAAAAAAACAGCCGTCGGAATCCGTTCCCCCTGTATTTTTTACACAAGGAGGATCTTCTAATATCTATCAAAGTGCTCCAAATTATAAGGTCCCCACAGCCTAGTGGTCAGTTCACTGACATATAGAGCTGGTGACACAAGTTCAAGTCCCGGGTTGCAGAGTTTTTTTAATCCCATATTTTCCTATCATAATAAAAGTAAAAACTCTTAAATATTTTTCTTTAGACTGGTTCCAGATAAGCTCCATCCCCACACAAAATAAAATATGATTTTTTTTAAGCCAGTACATCAACACCTCTCATAAAGGGAGTGGCAGAACGGATTCCGTCAGATTTTTTTTTTTTTTTTACAGGGGGAACAGAATCCGACGGCAAAAAAACAGCCGTCGGAATCCGTTCCCCCTGTATTTTTTACACAAGGAGGATCTTCTAATATCTATCAAAGTGCTGCATTTTTGAAAGAGCTTTCCTGTAGCTCAAAAAGTAGAGCATTGGTGCTTGCAATGCCAAGGTCATAGGTTCGATTCCCAGGGAAAGCGAAATTTGCCCAGTGGTCAGTCACTGACACATAGAGCTGGTGACACAAGTTCAAGTCCCGGCTTGAAGAGTTTTTTTAATCCCATATTTTCCTATCATAATAAAAGTAAAAACTCTTAAATATTTTTCTTTAGACTGGTGCCAGATAAGCTCCATCCCCACACAAAATAAAATATGATTTTTTTTAAGCCAGTACATCAACACCTCTCATAAAGGGAGTGGCAGAACGGATTCCGTCAGATTTTTTTTTTTTTTTTTTTACAGGGGGAACAGAATCCGACGGCAAAAAAACAGCCGTCGGAATCCGTTCCCCCTGTATTTTTTACACAAGGAGGATCTTCTAATATCTATCAAAGTGCTCCAAATTATAAGGTCCCCACAGCCTAGTGGTCAGTTCACTGACATATAGAGCTGGTGACACAAGTTCAAGTCCCGGGTTGCAGAGTTTTTTTAATCCCATATTTTCCTATCATAATAAAAGTAAAAACTCTTAAATATTTTTCTTTTGACTGGTGCCAGATAAGCTCCATCCCCACACAAAATAAAATATGATTTTTTTTAAGCCAGTACATCAACACCTCTCATAAAGGGAGTGGCAGAACGGATTCCGTCAGATTTTTTTTTTTTTTTTTACAGGGGGAACAGAATCCGACGGCAAAAAAACAGCCGTCGGAATCCGTTCCCCCTGTATTTTTTACACAAGGAGGATCTTCTAATATCTATCAAAGTGCTGCATTTTTGAAAGAGCTTTCCTGTAGCTCAAAAAGTAGAGCATTGGTGCTTGCAATGCCAAGGTCATAGGTTCGATTCCCAGGGAAAGCGAAATTTGCCCAGTGGTCAGTCACTGACACATAGAGCTGGTGACACAAGTTCAAGTCCCGGGTTGCAGAGTTTTTTTAATCCCATATTTTCCTATCATAAAAAAAGTAAAAACTCTTAAATATTTTTCTTTAGACTGGTGGCAGATAAGCTCCATCCCCACACAAAATAAAATATGATTTTTTTTTAAGCCAGTACATCAACAGCCGTCGGAATCCGTTCCCCCTGTATTTTTTACACAAGGAGGATCTTCTAATATCTATCAAAGTGCTCCAAATTATAAGGTCCCCACAGCCTAGTGGTCAGTTCACTGACATATAGAGCTGGTGATTCTTAGGTGACACAAGTTCAAGTCCCGGCTTGTAGAGTTTTTTTAATCCCATATTTTCCTATCATAATAAAAGTAAAAACTCTTAAATATTTTTCTTTAGACTGGTGCCAGATAAGCTCCATCCCCACACAAAATAAAATATGATTTTTTTTAAGCCAGTACATCAACACCTCTCATAAAGGGAGTGGCAGAACGGATTCCGTCAGATTTTTTTTTTTTTTTTTTTACAGGGGGAACAGAATCCGACGGCAAAAAAACAGCCGTCGGAATCCGTTCCCCCTGTATTTTTTACACAAGGAGGATCTTCTAATATCTATCAAAGTGCTCCAAATTATAAGGTCCCCACAGCCTAGTGGTCAGTTCACTGACATATAGAGCTGGTGACACAAGTTCAAGTCCCGGGTTGCAGAGTTTTTTTAATCCCATATTTTCCTATCATAAAAAAAGTAAAAACTCTTAAATATTTTTCTTTAGACTGGTGGCAGATAAGCTCCATCCCCACACAAAATAAAATATGATTTTTTTTTAAGCCAGTACATCAACACCTCTCATAAAGGGAGTGGCAAAACGGATTCCGTCAGATTTTTTTTTTTTTTTTTACAGGGGGAACAGAATCCGACGGCAAAAAAACAGCCGTCGGAATCCGTTCCCCCTGTATTTTTTACACAAGGAGGATCTTCTAATATCTATCAAAGTGCTCCAAATTATAAGGTCCCCACAGCCTAGTGGTCAGTTCACTGACATATAGAGCTGGTGACACAAGTTCAAGTCCCGGGTTGCAGAGTTTTTTTAATCCCATATTTTCCTATCATAATAAAAGTAAAAACTCTTAAATATTTTTCTTTTGACTGGTGCCAGATAAGCTCCATCCCCACACAAAATAAAATATGATTTTTTTTAAGCCAGTACATCAACACCTCTCATAAAGGGAGTGGCAGAACGGATTCCGTCAGATTTTTTTTTTTTTTTTTACAGGGGGAACAGAATCCGACGGCAAAAAAACAGCCGTCGGAATCCGTTCCCCCTGTATTTTTTACACAAGGAGGATCTTCTAATATCTATCAAAGTGCTGCATTTTTGAAAGAGCTTTCCTGTAGCTCAAAAAGTAGAGCATTGGTGCTTGCAATGCCAAGGTCATAGGTTCGATTCCCAGGGAAAGCGAAATTTGCCCAGTGGTCAGTCACTGACACATAGAGCTGGTGACACAAGTTCAAGTCCCGGGTTGCAGAGTTTTTTTAATCCCATATTTTCCTATCATAAAAAAAGTAAAAACTCTTAAATATTTTTCTTTAGACTGGTGGCAGATAAGCTCCATCCCCACACAAAATAAAATATGATTTTTTTTTAAGCCAGTACATCAACAGCCGTCGGAATCCGTTCCCCCTGTATTTTTTACACAAGGAGGATCTTCTAATATCTATCAAAGTGCTCCAAATTATAAGGTCCCCACAGCCTAGTGGTCAGTTCACTGACATATAGAGCTGGTGATTCTTAGGTGACACAAGTTCAAGTCCCGGCTTGTAGAGTTTTTTTAATCCCATATTTTCCTATCATAATAAAAGTAAAAACTCTTAAATATTTTTCTTTAGACTGGTGCCAGATAAGCTCCATCCCCACACAAAATAAAATATGATTTTTTTTAAGCCAGTACATCAACACCTCTCATAAAGGGAGTGGCAGAACGGATTCCGTCAGATTTTTTTTTTTTTTTTTTTACAGGGGGAACAGAATCCGACGGCAAAAAAACAGCCGTCGGAATCCGTTCCCCCTGTATTTTTTACACAAGGAGGATCTTCTAATATCTATCAAAGTGCTCCAAATTATAAGGTCCCCACAGCCTAGTGGTCAGTTCACTGACATATAGAGCTGGTGACACAAGTTCAAGTCCCGGGTTGCAGAGTTTTTTTAATCCCATATTTTCCTATCATAATAAAAGTAAAAACTCTTAAATATTTTTCTTTTGACTGGTGCCAGATAAGCTCCATCCCCACACAAAATAAAATATGATTTTTTTTAAGCCAGTACATCAACACCTCTCATAAAGGGAGTGGCAGAACGGATTCCGTCAGATTTTTTTTTTTTTTTTTACAGGGGGAACAGAATCCGACGGCAAAAAAACAGCCGTCGGAATCCGTTCCCCCTGTATTTTTTACACAAGGAGGATCTTCTAATATCTATCAAAGTGCTGCATTTTTGAAAGAGCTTTCCTGTAGCTCAAAAAGTAGAGCATTGGTGCTTGCAATGCCAAGGTCATAGGTTCGATTCCCAGGGAAAGCGAAATTTGCCCAGTGGTCAGTCACTGACACATAGAGCTGGTGACACAAGTTCAAGTCCCGGGTTGCAGAGTTTTTTTAATCCCATATTTTCCTATCATAAAAAAAGTAAAAACTCTTAAATATTTTTCTTTAGACTGGTGGCAGATAAGCTCCATCCCCACACAAAATAAAATATGATTTTTTTTTAAGCCAGTACATCAACACCTCTCATAAAGGGAGTGGCAAAACGGATTCCGTCAGATTTTTTTTTTTTTTTTTACAGGGGGAACAGAATCCGACGGCAAAAAAACAGCCGTCGGAATCCGTTCCCCCTGTATTTTTTACACAAGGAGGATCTTCTAATATCTATCAAAGTGCTCCAAATTATAAGGTCCCCACAGCCTAGTGGTCAGTTCACTGACATATAGAGCTGGTGATTCTTAGGTGACACAAGTTCAAGTCCCGGCTTGAAGAGTTTTTTTAATCCCATATTTTCCTATCATAATAAAAGTAAAAACTCTTAAATATTTTTCTTTAGACTGGTGCCAGATAAGCTCCATCCCCACACAAAATAAAATATGATTTTTTTTAAGCCAGTACATCAACACCTCTCATAAAGGGAGTGGCAGAACGGATTCCGTCAGATTTTTTTTTTTTTTTTACAGGGGGAACAGAATCCGACGGCAAAAAAACAGCCGTCGGAATCCGTTCCCCCTGTATTTTTTACACAAGGAGGATCTTCTAATATCTATCAAAGTGCTGCATTTTTGAAAGAGCTTTCCTGTAGCTCAAAAAGTAGAGCATTGGTGCTTGCAATGCCAAGGTCATAGGTTCGATTCCCAGGGAAAGCGAAATTTGCCCAGTGGTCAGTCACTGACACATAGAGCTGGTGACACAAGTTCAAGTCCCGGGTAGCAGAGTTTTTTTAATCCCATATTTTCCTATCATAAAAAAAGTAAAAACTCTTAAATATTTTTCTTTAGACTGGTGGCAGATAAGCTCCATCCCCACACAAAATAAAATATGATTTTTTTTTAAGCCAGTACATCAACAGCCGTCGGAATCCGTTCCCCCTGTATTTTTTACACAAGGAGGATCTTCTAATATCTATCAAAGTGCTCCAAATTATAAGGTCCCCACAGCCTAGTGGTCAGTTCACTGACATATAGAGCTGGTGATTCTTAGGTGACACAAGTTCAAGTCCCGGCTTGTAGAGTTTTTTTAATCCCATATTTTCCTATCATAATAAAAGTAAAAACTCTTAAATATTTTTCTTTAGACTGGTGCCAGATAAGCTCCATCCCCACACAAAATAAAATATGATTTTTTTTAAGCCAGTACATCAACACCTCTCATAAAGGGAGTGGCAGAACGGATTCCGTCAGATTTTTTTTTTTTTTTTTTTACAGGGGGAACAGAATCCGACGGCAAAAAAACAGCCGTCGGAATCCGTTCCCCCTGTATTTTTTACACAAGGAGGATCTTCTAATATCTATCAAAGTGCTCCAAATTATAAGGTCCCCACAGCCTAGTGGTCAGTTCACTGACATATAGAGCTGGTGACACAAGTTCAAGTCCCGGGTTGCAGAGTTTTTTTAATCCCATATTTTCCTATCATAATAAAAGTAAAAACTCTTAAATATTTTTCTTTAGACTGGTGCCAGATAAGCTCCATCCCCACACAAAATAAAATATGATTTTTTTTAAGCCAGTACATCAACACCTCTCATAAAGGGAGTGGCAGAACGGATTCCGTCAGATTTTTTTTTTTTTTTTACAGGGGGAACAGAATCCGACGGCAAAAAAACAGCCGTCGGAATCCGTTCCCCCTGTATTTTTTACACAAGGAGGATCTTCTAATATCTATCAAAGTGCTGCATTTTTGAAAGAGCTTTCCTGTAGCTCAAAAAGTAGAGCATTGGTGCTTGCAATGCCAAGGTCATAGGTTCGATTCCCAGGGAAAGCGAAATTTGCCCAGTGGTCAGTCACTGACACATAGAGCTGGTGACACAAGTTCAAGTCCCGGGTAGCAGAGTTTTTTTAATCCCATATTTTCCTATCATAAAAAAAGTAAAAACTCTTAAATATTTTTCTTTAGACTGGTGGCAGATAAGCTCCATCCCCACACAAAATAAAATATGATTTTTTTTTAAGCCAGTACATCAACAGCCGTCGGAATCCGTTCCCCCTGTATTTTTTACACAAGGAGGATCTTCTAATATCTATCAAAGTGCTCCAAATTATAAGGTCCCCACAGCCTAGTGGTCAGTTCACTGACATATAGAGCTGGTGATTCTTAGGTGACACAAGTTCAAGTCCCGGCTTGTAGAGTTTTTTTAATCCCATATTTTCCTATCATAATAAAAGTAAAAACTCTTAAATATTTTTCTTTAGACTGGTGCCAGATAAGCTCCATCCCCACACAAAATAAAATATGATTTTTTTTAAGCCAGTACATCAACACCTCTCATAAAGGGAGTGGCAGAACGGATTCCGTCAGATTTTTTTTTTTTTTTTTTTACAGGGGGAACAGAATCCGACGGCAAAAAAACAGCCGTCGGAATCCGTTCCCCCTGTATTTTTTACACAAGGAGGATCTTCTAATATCTATCAAAGTGCTCCAAATTATAAGGTCCCCACAGCCTAGTGGTCAGTTCACTGACATATAGAGCTGGTGACACAAGTTCAAGTCCCGGGTTGCAGAGTTTTTTTAATCCCATATTTTCCTATCATAATAAAAGTAAAAACTCTTAAATATTTTTCTTTTGACTGGTGCCAGATAAGCTCCATCCCCACACAAAATAAAATATGATTTTTTTTAAGCCAGTACATCAACACCTCTCATAAAGGGAGTGGCAGAACGGATTCCGTCAGATTTTTTTTTTTTTTTTTACAGGGGGAACAGAATCCGACGGCAAAAAAACAGCCGTCGGAATCCGTTCCCCCTGTATTTTTTACACAAGGAGGATCTTCTAATATCTATCAAAGTGCTGCATTTTTGAAAGAGCTTTCCTGTAGCTCAAAAAGTAGAGCATTGGTGCTTGCAATGCCAAGGTCATAGGTTCGATTCCCAGGGAAAGCGAAATTTGCCCAGTGGTCAGTCACTGACACATAGAGCTGGTGACACAAGTTCAAGTCCCGGGTTGCAGAGTTTTTTTAATCCCATATTTTCCTATCATAAAAAAAGTAAAAACTCTTAAATATTTTTCTTTAGACTGGTGGCAGATAAGCTCCATCCCCACACAAAATAAAATATGATTTTTTTTTAAGCCAGTACATCAACACCTCTCATAAAGGGAGTGGCAAAACGGATTCCGTCAGATTTTTTTTTTTTTTTTTACAGGGGGAACAGAATCCGACGGCAAAAAAACAGCCGTCGGAATCCGTTCCCCCTGTATTTTTTACACAAGGAGGATCTTCTAATATCTATCAAAGTGCTCCAAATTATAAGGTCCCCACAGCCTAGTGGTCAGTTCACTGACATATAGAGCTGGTGATTCTTAGGTGACACAAGTTCAAGTCCCGGCTTGAAGAGTTTTTTTAATCCCATATTTTCCTATCATAATAAAAGTAAAAACTCTTAAATATTTTTCTTTAGACTGGTGCCAGATAAGCTCCATCCCCACACAAAATAAAATATGATTTTTTTTAAGCCAGTACATCAACACCTCTCATAAAGGGAGTGGCAGAACGGATTCCGTCAGATTTTTTTTTTTTTTTTACAGGGGGAACAGAATCCGACGGCAAAAAAACAGCCGTCGGAATCCGTTCCCCCTGTATTTTTTACACAAGGAGGATCTTCTAATATCTATCAAAGTGCTGCATTTTTGAAAGAGCTTTCCTGTAGCTCAAAAAGTAGAGCATTGGTGCTTGCAATGCCAAGGTCATAGGTTCAATTCCCAGGGAAAGCGAAATTTGCCCAGTGGTCAGTCACTGACACATAGAGCTGGTGACACAAGTTCAAGTCCCGGGTAGCAGAGTTTTTTTAATCCCAAATTTTCCTATCATAAAAAAAGTAAAAACTCTTAAATATTTTTCTTTAGACTGGTGCCAGATAAGCTCCATCCCCACACAAAATAAAATATGATTTTTTTTTAAGCCAGTACATCAACACCTCTCATAAAGGGAGTGGCAAAACGGATTCCGTCAGATTTTTTTTTTTTTTTTTACAGGGGGAACAGAATCCGACGGCAAAAAAACAGCCGTCGGAATCCGTTCCCCCTGTATTTTTTACACAAGGAGGATCTTCTAATATCTATCAAAGTGCTCCAAATTATAAGGTCCCCACAGCCTAGTGGTCAGTTCACTGACATATAGAGCTGGTGATTCTTAGGTGACACAAGTTCAAGTCCCGGCTTGAAGAGTTTTTTTAATCCCATATTTTCCTATCATAATAAAAGTAAAAACTCTTAAATATTTTTCTTTAGACTGGTGCCAGATAAGCTCCATCCCCACACAAAATAAAATATGATTTTTTTTAAGCCAGTACATCAACACCTCTCATAAAGGGAGTGGCAGAACGGATTCCGTCAGATTTTTTTTTTTTTTTTACAGGGGGAACAGAATCCGACGGCAAAAAAACAGCCGTCGGAATCCGTTCCCCCTGTATTTTTTACACAAGGAGGATCTTCTAATATCTATCAAAGTGCTGCATTTTTGAAAGAGCTTTCCTGTAGCTCAAAAAGTAGAGCATTGGTGCTTGCAATGCCAAGGTCATAGGTTCAATTCCCAGGGAAAGCGAAATTTGCCCAGTGGTCAGTCACTGACACATAGAGCTGGTGACACAAGTTCAAGTCCCGGGTAGCAGAGTTTTTTTAATCCCAAATTTTCCTATCATAAAAAAAGTAAAAACTCTTAAATATTTTTCTTTAGACTGGTGCCAGATAAGCTCCATCCCCACACAAAATAAAATATGATTTTTTTTAAGCCAGTACATCAACACCTCTCATAAAGGGAGTGGCAAAACGGATTCCGTCAGATTTTTTTTTTTTTTTTTACAGGGGGAACAGAATCCGACGGCAAAAAAACAGCCGTCGGAATCCGTTCCCCCTGTATTTTTTACACAAGGAGGATCTTCTAATATCTATCAAAGTGCTCCAAATTATAAGGTCCCCACAGCCTAGTGGTCAGTTCACTGACATATAGAGCTGGTGACACAAGTTCAAGTCCCGGGTTGCAGAGTTTTTTTAATCCCATATTTTCCTATCATAATAAAAGTAAAAACTCTTAAATATTTTTCTTTAGACTGGTGCCAGATAAGCTCCATCCCCACACAAAATAAAATATAATTTTTTTTAAGCCAGTACATCAACACCTCTCATAAAGGGAGTGGCAGAATGGATTCCGTCAGATTTTTTTTTTTTTACAGGGGGAACAGAATCCGACGGCAAAAAAACAGCCGTCGGAACCGTTCCCCCTGTATTTTTTACACAAGGAGGATCTTCTAATATCTATCAAAGTGCTGCATTTTTGAAAGAGCTTTCCTGTAGCTCAAAAAGTAGAGCATTGGTGCTTGCAATGCCAAGGTCATAGGTTCGATTCCCAGGGAAAGCGAAATTTGCCCAGTGGTCAGTCACTGACACATAGAGCTGGTGACACAAGTTCAAGTCCCGGGTTGCAGAGTTTTTTTAATCCCATATTTTCCTATCATAAAAAAAGTAAAAACTCTTAAATATTTTTCTTTAGACTGGTGCCAGATAAGCTCCATCCCCACACAAAATAAAATATGATTTTTTTTAAGCCAGTACATCAACACCTCTCATAAAGGGAGTGGCAGAACGGATTCCGTCAGATTTTTTTTTTTTTTTTTACAGGGGGAACAGAATCCGACGGCAAAAAAACAGCCGTCGGAATCCGTTCCCCCTGTATTTTTTACACAAGGAGGATCTTCTAATATCTATCAAAGTGCTCCAAATTATAAGGTCCCCACAGCCTAGTGGTCAGTTCACTGACATATAGAGCTGGTGATTCTTAGGTGACACAAGTTCAAGTCCCGGCTTGAAGAGTTTTTTTAATCCCATATTTTCCTATCATAATAAAAGTAAAAACTCTTAAATATTTTTCTTTAGACTGGTGCCAGATAAGCTCCATCCCCACACAAAATAAAATATGATTTTTTTTAAGCCAGTACATCAACACCTCTCATAAAGGGAGTGGCAGAACGGATTCCGTCAGATTTTTTTTTTTTTTTTTTACAGGGGGAACAGAATCCGACGGCAAAAAAACAGCCGTCGGAATCCGTTCCCCCTGTATTTTTTACACAAGGAGGATCTTCTAATATCTATCAAAGTGCTCCAAATTATAAGGTCCCCACAGCCTAGTGGTCAGTTCACTGACATATAGAGCTGGTGACACAAGTTCAAGTCCCGGGTTGCAGAGTTTTTTTAATCCCATATTTTCCTATCATAATAAAAGTAAAAACTCTTAAATATTTTTCTTTAGACTGGTGCCAGATAAGCTCCATCCCCACACAAAATAAAATATGATTTTTTTTAAGCCAGTACATCAACACCTCTCATAAAGGGAGTGGCAGAACGGATTCCGTCAGATTTTTTTTTTTTTTTTTTACAGGGGGAACAGAATCCGACGGCAAAAAAACAGCCGTCGGAACCGTTCCCCCTGTATTTTTTACACAAGGAGGATCTTCTAATATCTATCAAAGTGCTCCAAATTATAAGGTCCCCACAGCCTAGTGGTCAGTTCACTGACATATAGAGCTGGTGATTCTTAGGTGACACAAGTTCAAGTCCCGGGTTGCAGAGTTTTTTTAATCCCACATTTTCCTATCATAAAAAAAGTAAAAACTCTTAAATATTTTTCTTTAGACTGGTGCCAGATAAGCTCCATCCCCACACAAAATAAAATATGATTTTTTTTAAGCCAGTACATCAACACCTCTCATAAAGGGAGTGGCAGAACGGATTCCGTCAGATTTTTTTTTTTTTTTTTACAGGGGGAACAGAATCCGACGGCAAAAAAACAGCCGTCGGAATCCGTTCCCCCTGTATTTTTTACACAAGGAGGATCTTCTAATATCTATCAAAGTGCTCCAAATTATAAGGTCCCCACAGCCTAGTGGTCAGTTCACTGACATATAGAGCTGGTGATTCTTAGGTGACACAAGTTCAAGTCCCGGCTTGAAGAGTTTTTTTAATCCCATATTTTCCTATCATAATAAAAGTAAAAACTCTTAAATATTTTTCTTTAGACTGGTGCCAGATAAGCTCCATCCCCACACAAAATAAAATATGATTTTTTTAAGCCAGTACATCAACACCTCTCATAAAGGGAGTGGCAGAACGGATTCCGTCAGATTTTTTTTTTTTTTTTTTTACAGGGGGAACAGAATCCGACGGCAAAAAAACAGCCGTCGGAATCCGTTCCCCCTGTATTTTTTACACAAGGAGGATCTTCTAATATCTATCAAAGTGCTCCAAATTATAAGGTCCCCACAGCCTAGTGGTCAGTTCACTGACATATAGAGCTGGTGACACAAGTTCAAGTCCCGGGTTGCAGAGTTTTTTTAATCCCCTATTTTCCTATCATAATAAAAGTAAAAACTCTTAAATATTTTTCTTTTGACTGGTGCCAGATAAGCTCCATCCCCACACAAAATAAAATATGATTTTTTTTAAGCCAGTACATCAACACCTCTCATAAAGGGAGTGGCAAAACGGATTCCGTCAGATTTTTTTTTTTTTTTTTACAGGGGGAACAGAATCCGACGGCAAAAAAACAGCCGTCGGAATCCGTTCCCCCTGTATTTTTTACACAAGGAGGATCTTCTAATATCTATCAAAGTGCTCCAAATTATAAGGTCCCCACAGCCTAGTGGTCAGTTCACTGACATATAGAGCTGGTGACACAAGTTCAAGTCCCGGGTTGCAGAGTTTTTTTAATCCCATATTTTCCTATCATAATAAAAGTAAAAATTCTCAAATATTTTTCTTTAGACTGGTGCCAGATAAGCTCCATCCCCACACAAAATAAAATATAATTTTTTTTAAGCCAGTACATCAACACCTCTCATAAAGGGAGTGGCAGAATGGATTCCGTCAGATTTTTTTTTTTTTACAGGGGGAACAGAATCCGACGGCAAAAAAACAGCCGTCGGAATCCGTTCCCCCTGTATTTTTTACACAAGGAGGATCTTCTAATATCTATCAAAGTGCTGCATTTTTGAAAGAGCTTTCCTGTAGCTCAAAAAGTAGAGCATTGGTGCTTGCAATGCCAAGGTCATAGGTTCGATTCCCAGGGAAAGCGAAATTTGCCCAGTGGTCAGTCACTGACACATAGAGCTGGTGACACAAGTTCAAGTCCCGGCTTGAAGAGTTTTTTTAATCCCATATTTTCCTATCATAATAAAAGTAAAAACTCTTAAATATTTTTCTTTAGACTGGTGCCAGATAAGCTCCATCCCCACACAAAATAAAATATGATTTTTTTAAGCCAGTACATCAACACCTCTCATAAAGGGAGTGGCAGAACGGATTCCGTCAGATTTTTTTTTTTTTTTTTTTACAGGGGGAACAGAATCCGACGGCAAAAAAACAGCCGTCGGAATCCGTTCCCCCTGTATTTTTTACACAAGGAGGATCTTCTAATATCTATCAAAGTGCTCCAAATTATAAGGTCCCCACAGCCTAGTGGTCAGTTCACTGACATATAGAGCTGGTGACACAAGTTCAAGTCCCGGGTTGCAGAGTTTTTTTAATCCCATATTTTCCTATCATAATAAAAGTAAAAACTCTTAAATATTTTTCTTTTGACTGGTGCCAGATAAGCTCCATCCCCACACAAAATAAAATATGATTTTTTTTAAGCCAGTACATCAACACCTCTCATAAAGGGAGTGGCAGAACGGATTCCGTCAGATTTTTTTTTTTTTTTTTACAGGGGGAACAGAATCCGACGGCAAAAAAACAGCCGTCGGAATCCGTTCCCCCTGTATTTTTTACACAAGGAGGATCTTCTAATATCTATCAAAGTGCTCCAAATTATAAGGTCCCCACAGCCTAGTGGTCAGTTCACTGACATATAGAGCTGGTGATTCTTAGGTGACACAAGTTCAAGTCCCGGCTTGAAGAGTTTTGTTAATCCCATATTTTCCTATCATAATAAAAGTAAAAACTCTTAAATATTTTTCTTTAGACTGGTGCCAGATAAGCTCCATCCCCACACAAAATAAAATATGATTTTTTTAAGCCAGTACATCAACACCTCTCATAAAGGGAGTGGCAGAACGGATTCCGTCAGATTTTTTTTTTTTTTTTTTTAACGGGGGAACAGAATCCGACGGCAAAAAAACAGCCGTCGGAATCCGTTCCCCCTGTATTTTTTACACAAGGAGGATCTTCTAATATCTATCAAAGTGCTCCAAATTATAAGGTCCCCACAGCCTAGTGGTCAGTTCACTGACATATAGAGCTGGTGACACAAGTTCAAGTCCCGGGTTGCAGAGTTTTTTTAATCCCCTATTTTCCTATCATAATAAAAGTAAAAACTCTTAAATATTTTTCTTTTGACTGGTGCCAGATAAGCTCCATCCCCACACAAAATAAAATATGATTTTTTTTAAGCCAGTACATCAACACCTCTCATAAAGGGAGTGGCAAAACGGATTCCGTCAGATTTTTTTTTTTTTTTTTACAGGGGGAACAGAATCCGACGGCAAAAAAACAGCCGTCGGAATCCGTTCCCCCTGTATTTTTTACACAAGGAGGATCTTCTAATATCTATCAAAGTGCTCCAAATTATAAGGTCCCCACAGCCTAGTGGTCAGTTCACTGACATATAGAGCTGGTGACACAAGTTCAAGTCCCGGGTTGCAGAGTTTTTTTAATCCCATATTTTCCTATCATAATAAAAGTAAAAACTCTTAAATATTTTTCTTTAGACTGGTGCCAGATAAGCTCCATCCCCACACAAAATAAAATATGATTTTTTTAAGCCAGTACATCAACACCTCTCATAAAGGGAGTGGCAGAACGGATTCCGTCAGATTTTTTTTTTTTTTTTTTTACAGGGGGAACAGAATCCGACGGCAAAAAAACAGCCGTCGGAATCCGTTCCCCCTGTATTTTTTACACAAGGAGGATCTTCTAATATCTATCAAAGTGCTCCAAATTATAAGGTCCCCACAGCCTAGTGGTCAGTTCACTGACATATAGAGCTGGTGACACAAGTTCAAGTCCCGGGTTGCAGAGTTTTTTTAATCCCATATTTTCCTATCATAATAAAAGTAAAAACTCTTAAATATTTTTCTTTTGACTGGTGCCAGATAAGCTCCATCCCCACACAAAATAAAATATGATTTTTTTTAAGCCAGTACATCAACACCTCTCATAAAGGGAGTGGCAGAACGGATTCCGTCAGATTTTTTTTTTTTTACAGGGGGAACAGAATCCGACGGCAAAAAAACAGCCGTCGGAATCCGTTCCCCCTGTATTTTTTACACAAGGAGGATCTTCTAATATCTATCAAAGTGCTGCATTTTTGAAAGAGCTTTCCTGTAGCTCAAAAAGTAGAGCATTGGTGCTTGCAATGCCAAGGTCATAGGTTCGATTCCCAGGGAAAGCGAAATTTGCCCAGTGGTCAGTCACTGACACATAGAGCTGGTGACACAAGTTCAAGTCCCGGGTTGCAGAGTTTTTTTAATCCCATATTTTCCTATCATAAAAAAAGTAAAAACTCTTAAATATTTTTCTTTAGACTGGTGGCAGATAAGCTCCATCCCCACACAAAATAAAATATGATTTTTTTTTAAGCCAGTACATCAACACCTCTCATAAAGGGAGTGGCAAAACGGATTCCGTCAGATTTTTTTTTTTTTTTTTACAGGGGGAACAGAATCCGACGGCAAAAAAACAGCCGTCGGAATCCGTTCCCCCTGTATTTTTTACACAAGGAGGATCTTCTAATATCTATCAAAGTGCTCCAAATTATAAGGTCCCCACAGCCTAGTGGTCAGTTCACTGACATATAGAGCTGGTGACACAAGTTCAAGTCCCGGGTTGCAGAGTTTTTTTAATCCCATATTTTCCTATCATAATAAAAGTAAAAACTCTTAAATATTTTTCTTTAGACTGGTGCCAGATAAGCTCCATCCCCACACAAAATAAAATATAATTTTTTTTAAGCCAGTACATCAACACCTCTCATAAAGGGAGTGGCAGAATGGATTCCGTCAGATTTTTTTTTTTTTACAGGGGGAACAGAATCCGACGGCAAAAAAACAGCCGTCGGAATCCGTTCCCCCTGTATTTTTTACACAAGGAGGATCTTCTAATATCTATCAAAGTGCTGCATTTTTGAAAGAGCTTTCCTGTAGCTCAAAAAGTAGAGCATTGGTGCTTGCAATGCCAAGGTCATAGGTTCGATTCCCAGGGAAAGCGAAATTTGCCCAGTGGTCAGTCACTGACACATAGAGCTGGTGACACAAGTTCAAGTCCCGGGTTGCAGAGTTTTTTTAATCCCATATTTTCCTATCATAATAAAAGTAAAAACTCTTAAATATTTTTCTTTAGACTGGTGCCAGATAAGCTCCATCCCCACACAAAATAAAATATGATTTTTTTTTAAGCCAGTACATCAACACCTCTCATAAAGGGAGTGGCAAAACGGATTCCGTCAGATTTTTTTTTTTTTTTTTACAGGGGGAACAGAATCCGACGGCAAAAAAACAGCCGTCGGAATCCGTTCCCCCTGTATTTTTTACACAAGGAGGATCTTCTAATATCTATCAAAGTGCTCCAAATTATAAGGTCCCCACAGCCTAGTGGTCAGTTCACTGACATATAGAGCTGGTGACACAAGTTCAAGTCCCGGGTTGCAGAGTTTTTTTAATCCCATATTTTCCTATCATAATAAAAGTAAAAACTCTTAAATATTTTTCTTTAGACTGGTGCCAGATAAGCTCCATCCCCACACAAAATAAAATATGATTTTTTTTTAAGCCAGTACATCAACACCTCTCATAAAGGGAGTGGCAAAACGGATTCCGTCAGATTTTTTTTTTTTTTTTTACAGGGGGAACAGAATCCGACGGCAAAAAAACAGCCGTCGGAATCCGTTCCCCCTGTATTTTTTACACAAGGAGGATCTTCTAATATCTATCAAAGTGCTCCAAATTATAAGGTCCCCACAGCCTAGTGGTCAGTTCACTGACATATAGAGCTGGTGACACAAGTTCAAGTCCCGGGTTGCAGAGTTTTTTTAATCCCATATTTTCCTATCATAATAAAAGTAAAAACTCTTAAATATTTTTCTTTAGACTGGTGCCAGATAAGCTCCATCCCCACACAAAATAAAATATAATTTTTTTTAAGCCAGTACATCAACACCTCTCATAAAGGGAGTGGCAGAATGGATTCCGTCAGATTTTTTTTTTTTTACAGGGGGAACAGAATCCGACGGCAAAAAAACAGCCGTCGGAATCCGTTCCCCCTGTATTTTTTACACAAGGAGGATCTTCTAATATCTATCAAAGTGCTGCATTTTTGAAAGAGCTTTCCTGTAGCTCAAAAAGTAGAGCATTGGTGCTTGCAATGCCAAGGTCATAGGTTCGATTCCCAGGGAAAGCAAAATTTGCCCAGTGGTCAGTCACTGACACATAGAGCTGGTGACACAAGTTCAAGTCCCGGGTTGCAGAGTTTTTTTAATCCCATATTTTCCTATCATAATAAAAGTAAAAACTCTTAAATATTTTTCTTTAGACTGGTGCCAGATAAGCTCCATCCCCACACAAAATAAAATATGATTTTTTTTAAGCCAGTACATCAACACCTCTCATAAAGGGAGTGGCAAAACGGATTCCGTCAGATTTTTTTTTTTTTTTTTACAGGGGGAACAGAATCCGACGGCAAAAAAACAGCCGTCGGAATCCGTTCCCCCTGTATTTTTTACACAAGGAGGATCTTCTAATATCTATCAAAGTGCTCCAAATTATAAGGTCCCCACAGCCTAGTGGTCAGTTCACTGACATATAGAGCTGGTGACACAAGTTCAAGTCCCGGGTTGCAGAGTTTTTTTAATCCCATATTTTCCTATCATAATAAAAGTAAAAACTCTTAAATATTTTTCTTTAGACTGGTGCCAGATAAGCTCCATCCCCACACAAAATAAAATATGATTTTTTTTAAGCCAGTACATCAACACCTCTCATAAAGGGAGTGGCAAAACGGATTCCGTCAGATTTTTTTTTTTTTTTTTACAGGGGGAACAGAATCCGACGGCAAAAAAACAGCCGTCGGAATCCGTTCCCCCTGTATTTTTTACACAAGGAGGATCTTCTAATATCTATCAAAGTGCTCCAAATTATAAGGTCCCCACAGCCTAGTGGTCAGTTCACTGACATATAGAGCTGGTGACACAAGTTCAAGTCCCGGGTTGCAGAGTTTTTTTAATCCCATATTTTCCTATCATAATAAAAGTAAAAACTCTTAAATATTTTTCTTTAGACTGGTGCCAGATAAGCTCCATCCCCACACAAAATAAAATATAATTTTTTTTAAGCCAGTACATCAACACCTCTCATAAAGGGAGTGGCAAAACGGATTCCGTCAGATTTTTTTTTTTTTTTTTACAGGGGGGACAGAATCCGACGGCAAAAAAACAGCCGTCGGAATCCGTTCCCCCTGTATTTTTTACACAAGGAGGATCTTCTAATATCTATCAAAGTGCTCCAAATTATAAGGTCCCCACAGCCTAGTGGTCAGTTCACTGACATATAGAGCTGGTGACACAAGTTCAAGTCCCGGGTTGCAGAGTTTTTTTAATCCCATATTTTCCTATCATAATAAAAGTAAAAACTCTTAAATATTTTTCTTTAGACTGGTGCCAGATAAGCTCCATCCCCACACAAAATAAAATATAATTTTTTTTAAGCCAGTACATCAACACCTCTCATAAAGGGAGTGGCAGAATGGATTCCGTCAGATTTTTTTTTTTTTACAGGGGGAACAGAATCCGACGGCAAAAAAACAGCCGTCGGAATCCGTTCCCCCTGTATTTTTTACACAAGGAGGATCTTCTAATATCTATCAAAGTGCTCCAAATTATAAGGTCCCCACAGCCTAGTGGTCAGTTCACTGACATATAGAGCTGGTGACACAAGTTCAAGTCCCGGGTTGCAGAGTTTTTTTAATCCCATATTTTCCTATCATAATAAAAGTAAAAACTCTTAAATATTTTTCTTTAGACTGGTGCCAGATAAGCTCCATCCCCACACAAAATAAAATATATATTTTTTTAAGCCAGTACATCAACACCTCTCATAAAGGGAGTGGCAGAATGGATTCCGTCAGATTTTTTTTTTTTTACAGGGGGAACAGAATCCGACGGCAAAAAAACAGCCGTCGGAACCGTTCCCCCTGTATTTTTTACACAAGGAGGATCTTCTAATATCTATCAAAGTGCTGCATTTTTGAAAGAGCTTTCCTGTAGCTCAAAAAGTAGAGCATTAGTGCTTGCAATGCCAAGGTCATAGGTTCGATTCCCAGGGAAAGCGAAATTTGCCCAGTGGTCAGTCACTGACACATAGAGCTGGTGACACAAGTTCAAGTCCCGGGTTGCAGAGTTTTTTTAATCCCATATTTTCCTATCATAAAAAAAGTAAAAACTCTTAAATATTTTTCTTTAGACTGGTGCCAGATAAGCTCCATCCCCACACAAAATAAAATATGATTTTTTTTAAGCCAGTACATCAACACCTCTCATAAAGGGAGTGGCAGAACGGATTCCGTCAGATTTTTTTTTTTTTTTTTTACAGGGGGAACAGAATCCGACGGCAAAAAAACAGCCGTCGGAATCCGTTCCCCCTGTATTTTTTACACAAGGAGGATCTTCTAATATCTATCAAAGTGCTCCAAATTATAAGGTCCCCACAGCCTAGTGGTCAGTTCACTGACATATAGAGCTGGTGATTCTTAGGTGACACAAGTTCAAGTCCCGGCTTGAAGAGTTTTTTTAATCCCATATTTTCCTATCATAAAAAAAGTAAAAACTCTTAAATATTTTTCTTTAGACTGGTGCCAGATAAGCTCCATCCCCACACAAAATAAAATATGATTTTTTTTAAGCCAGTACATCAACACCTCTCATAAAGGGAGTGGCAGAACGGATTCCGTCAGATTTTTTTTTTTTTTTTTTACAGGGGGAACAGAATCCGACGGCAAAAAAACAGCCGTCGGAATCCGTGCCCTGTATTTTTTACACAAGGAGGATCTTCTAATATCTATCAAAGTGCTCCAAATTATAAGGTCCCCACAGCCTAGTGGTCAGTTCACTGACATATAGAGCTGGTGATTCTTAGGTGACACAAGTTCAAGTCCCGGCTTGAAGAGTTTTTTTAATCCCATATTTTCCTATCATAATAAAAGTAAAAACTCTTAAATATTTTTCTTTAGACTGGTGCCAGATAAGCTCCATCCCCACACAAAATAAAATATGATTTTTTTTAAGCCAGTACATCAACACCTCTCATAAAGGGAGTGGCAGAACGGATTCCGTCAGATTTTTTTTTTTTTTTTTACAGGGGGAACAGAATCCGACGGCAAAAAAACAGCCGTCGGAATCCGTGCCCTGTATTTTTTACACAAGGAGGATCTTCTAATATCTATCAAAGTGCTGCATTTTTGAAAGAGCTTTCCTGTAGCTCAAAAAGTAGAGCATTGGTGCTTGCAATGCCAAGTTCATAGGTTCGATTCCCAGGGAAAGCGAAATTTGCCCAGTGGTCAGTCACTGACACATAGAGCTGGTGACACAAGTTCAAGTCCCGGGTTGCAGAGTTTTTTTAATCCCACATTTTCCTATCATAAAAAAAGTAAAAACTCTTAAATATTTTTCTTTAGACTGGTGCCAGATAAGCTCCATCCCCACACAAAATAAAATATGATTTTTTTTAAGCCAGTACATCAACACCTCTCATAAAGGGAGTGGCAGAACGGATTCCGTCAGATTTTTTTTTTTTTTTTTACAGGGGGAACAGAATCCGACGGCAAAAAAACAGCCGTCGGAATCCGTTCCCCCTGTATTTTTTACACAAGGAGGATCTTCTAATATCTATCAAAGTGCTCCAAATTATAAGGTCCCCACAGCCTAGTGGTCAGTTCACTGACATATAGAGCTGGTGACACAAGTTCAAGTCCCGGGTTGCAGAGTTTTTTTAATCCCATATTTTCCTATCATAATAAAAGTAAAAACTCTTAAATATTTTTCTTTAGACTGGTGCCAGATAAGCTCCATCCCCACACAAAATAAAATATAATTTTTTTTAAGCCAGTACATCAACACCTCTCATAAAGGGAGTGGCAGAATGGATTCCGTCAGATTTTTTTTTTTTTACAGGGGGAACAGAATCCGACGGCAAAAAAACAGCCGTCGGAACCGTTCCCCCTGTATTTTTTACACAAGGAGGATCTTCTAATATCTATCAAAGTGCTGCATTTTTGAAAGAGCTTTCCTGTAGCTCAAAAAGTAGAGCATTGGTGCTTGCAATGCCAAGGTCATAGGTTCGATTCCCAGGGAAAGCGAAATTTGCCCAGTGGTCAGTCACTGACACATAGAGCTGGTGACACAAGTTCAAGTCCCGGGTTGCAGAGTTTTTTTAATCCCATATTTTCCTATCATAAAAAAAGTAAAAACTCTTAAATATTTTTCTTTAGACTGGTGCCAGATAAGCTCCATCCCCACACAAAATAAAATATGATTTTTTTTAAGCCAGTACATCAACACCTCTCATAAAGGGAGTGGCAGAACGGATTCCGTCAGATTTTTTTTTTTTTTTTTTACAGGGGGAACAGAATCCGACGGCAAAAAAACAGCCGTCGGAATCCGTTCCCCCTGTATTTTTTACACAAGGAGGATCTTCTAATATCTATCAAAGTGCTCCAAATTATAAGGTCCCCACAGCCTAGTGGTCAGTTCACTGACATATAGAGCTGGTGATTCTTAGGTGACACAAGTTCAAGTCCCGGCTTGAAGAGTTTTTTTAATCCCATATTTTCCTATCATAAAAAAAGTAAAAACTCTTAAATATTTTTCTTTAGACTGGTGCCAGATAAGCTCCATCCCCACACAAAATAAAATATGATTTTTTTTAAGCCAGTACATCAACACCTCTCATAAAGGGAGTGGCAGAACGGATTCCGTCAGATTTTTTTTTTTTTTTTTTACAGGGGGAACAGAATCCGACGGCAAAAAAACAGCCGTCGGAATCCGTGCCCTGTATTTTTTACACAAGGAGGATCTTCTAATATCTATCAAAGTGCTCCAAATTATAAGGTCCCCACAGCCTAGTGGTCAGTTCACTGACATATAGAGCTGGTGATTCTTAGGTGACACAAGTTCAAGTCCCGGCTTGAAGAGTTTTTTTAATCCCATATTTTCCTATCATAATAAAAGTAAAAACTCTTAAATATTTTTCTTTAGACTGGTGCCAGATAAGCTCCATCCCCACACAAAATAAAATATGATTTTTTTTAAGCCAGTACATCAACACCTCTCATAAAGGGAGTGGCAGAACGGATTCCGTCAGATTTTTTTTTTTTTTTTTACAGGGGGAACAGAATCCGACGGCAAAAAAACAGCCGTCGGAATCCGTGCCCTGTATTTTTTACACAAGGAGGATCTTCTAATATCTATCAAAGTGCTGCATTTTTGAAAGAGCTTTCCTGTAGCTCAAAAAGTAGAGCATTGGTGCTTGCAATGCCAAGTTCATAGGTTCGATTCCCAGGGAAAGCGAAATTTGCCCAGTGGTCAGTCACTGACACATAGAGCTGGTGACACAAGTTCAAGTCCCGGGTTGCAGAGTTTTTTTAATCCCACATTTTCCTATCATAAAAAAAGTAAAAACTCTTAAATATTTTTCTTTAGACTGGTGCCAGATAAGCTCCATCCCCACACAAAATAAAATATGATTTTTTTTAAGCCAGTACATCAACACCTCTCATAAAGGGAGTGGCAGAACGGATTCCGTCAGATTTTTTTTTTTTTTTTTACAGGGGGAACAGAATCCGACGGCAAAAAAACAGCCGTCGGAATCCGTTCCCCCTGTATTTTTTACACAAGGAGGATCTTCTAATATCTATCAAAGTGCTCCAAATTATAAGGTCCCCACAGCCTAGTGGTCAGTTCACTGACATATAGAGCTGGTGACACAAGTTCAAGTCCCGGGTTGCAGAGTTTTTTTAATCCCATATTTTCCTATCATAATAAAAGTAAAAACTCTTAAATATTTTTCTTTAGACTGGTGCCAGATAAGCTCCATCCCCACACAAAATAAAATATAATTTTTTTTAAGCCAGTACATCAACACCTCTCATAAAGGGAGTGGCAGAATGGATTCCGTCAGATTTTTTTTTTTTTACAGGGGGAACAGAATCCGACGGCAAAAAAACAGCCGTCGGAACCGTTCCCCCTGTATTTTTTACACAAGGAGGATCTTCTAATATCTATCAAAGTGCTGCATTTTTGAAAGAGCTTTCCTGTAGCTCAAAAAGTAGAGCATTGGTGCTTGCAATGCCAAGGTCATAGGTTCGATTCCCAGGGAAAGCGAAATTTGCCCAGTGGTCAGTCACTGACACATAGAGCTGGTGACACAAGTTCAAGTCCCGGGTAGCAGAGTTTTTTTAATCCCATATTTTCCTATCATAAAAAAAGTAAAAACTCTTAAATATTTTTCTTTAGACTGGTGCCAGATAAGCTCCATCCCCACACAAAATAAAATATGATTTTTTTTAAGCCAGTACATCAACACCTCTCATAAAGGGAGTGGCAAAACGGATTCCGTCAGATTTTTTTTTTTTTTTTTACAGGGGGAACAGAATCCGACGGCAAAAAAACAGCCGTCGGAATCCGTTCCCCCTGTATTTTTTACACAAGGAGGATCTTCTAATATCTATCAAAGTGCTCCAAATTATAAGGTCCCCACAGCCTAGTGGTCAGTTCACTGACACATAGAGCTGGTGACACAAGTTCAAGTCCCGGGTAGCAGAGTTTTTTTAATCCCATATTTTCCTATCATAAAAAAAGTAAAAACTCTTAAATATTTTTCTTTAGACTGGTGCCAGATAAGCTCCATCCCCACACAAAATAAAATATGATTTTTTTTAAGCCAGTACATCAACACCTCTCATAAAGGGAGTGGCAAAACGGATTCCGTCAGATTTTTTTTTTTTTTTTTACAGGGGGAACAGAATCCGACGGCAAAAAAACAGCCGTCGGAATCCGTTCCCCCTGTATTTTTTACACAAGGAGGATCTTCTAATATCTATCAAAGTGCTCCAAATTATAAGGTCCCCACAGCCTAGTGGTCAGTTCACTGACATATAGAGCTGGTGACACAAGTTCAAGTCCCGGGTTGCAGAGTTTTTTTAATCCCATATTTTCCTATCATAATAAAAGTAAAAACTCTTAAATATTTTTCTTTAGACTGGTGCCAGATAAGCTCCATCCCCACACAAAATAAAATATAATTTTTTTTAAGCCAGTACATCAACACCTCTCATAAAGGGAGTGGCAGAATGGATTCCGTCAGATTTTTTTTTTTTTACAGGGGGAACAGAATCCGACGGCAAAAAAACAGCCGTCGGAACCGTTCCCCCTGTATTTTTTACACAAGGAGGATCTTCTAATATCTATCAAAGTGCTGCATTTTTGAAAGAGCTTTCCTGTAGCTCAAAAAGTAGAGCATTGGTGCTTGCAATGCCAAGGTCATAGGTTCGATTCCCAGGGAAAGCGAAATTTGCCCAGTGGTCAGTCACTGACACATAGAGCTGGTGACACAAGTTCAAGTCCCGGGTTGCAGAGTTTTTTTAATCCCATATTTTCCTATCATAAAAAAAGTAAAAACTCTTAAATATTTTTCTTTAGACTGGTGCCAGATAAGCTCCATCCCCACACAAAATAAAATATGATTTTTTTTAAGCCAGTACATCAACACCTCTCATAAAGGGAGTGGCAGAACGGATTCCGTCAGATTTTTTTTTTTTTTTTTACAGGAGGAACAGAATCCGACGGCAAAAAAACAGCCGTCGGAATCCGTTCCCCCTGTATTTTTTACACAAGGAGGATCTTCTAATATCTATCAAAGTGCTGCATTTTTGAAAGAGCTTTCCTGTAGCTCAAAAAGTAGAGCATTGGTGCTTGCAATGCCAAGGTCATAGGTTCGATTCCCAGGGAAAGCGAAATTTGCCCAGTGGTCAGTCACTGACACATAGAGCTGGTGACACAAGTTCAAGTCCCGGGTAGCAGAGTTTTTTTAATCCCATATTTTCCTATCATAAAAAAAGTAAAAACTCTTAAATATTTTTCTTTAGACTGGTGCCAGATAAGCTCCATCCCCACACAAAATAAAATATGATTTTTTTTAAGCCAGTACATCAACACCTCTCATAAAGGGAGTGGCAAAACGGATTCCGTCAGATTTTTTTTTTTTTTTTTACAGGGGGAACAGAATCCGACGGCAAAAAAACAGCCGTCGGAATCCGTTCCCCCTGTATTTTTTACACAAGGAGGATCTTCTAATATCTATCAAAGTGCTCCAAATTATAAGGTCCCCACAGCCTAGTGGTCAGTTCACTGACATATAGAGCTGGTGACACAAGTTCAAGTCCCGGGTTGCAGAGTTTTTTTAATCCCATATTTTCCTATCATAATAAAAGTAAAAACTCTTAAATATTTTTCTTTAGACTGGTGCCAGATAAGCTCCATCCCCACACAAAATAAAATATAATTTTTTTTAAGCCAGTACATCAACACCTCTCATAAAGGGAGTGGCAGAATGGATTCCGTCAGATTTTTTTTTTTTTACAGGGGGAACAGAATCCGACGGCAAAAAAACAGCCGTCGGAACCGTTCCCCCTGTATTTTTTACACAAGGAGGATCTTCTAATATCTATCAAAGTGCTGCATTTTTGAAAGAGCTTTCCTGTAGCTCAAAAAGTAGAGCATTGGTGCTTGCAATGCCAAGGTCATAGGTTCGATTCCAAGGGAAAGCGAAATTTGCCCAGTGGTCAGTCACTGACACATAGAGCTGGTGACACAAGTTCAAGTCCCGGGTAGCAGAGTTTTTTTAATCCCATATTTTCCTATCATAAAAAAAGTAAAAACTCTTAAATATTTTTCTTTAGACTGGTGCCAGATAAGCTCCATCCCCACACAAAATAAAATATGATTTTTTTTAAGCCAGTACATCAACACCTCTCATAAAGGGAGTGGCAAAACGGATTCCGTCAGATTTTTTTTTTTTTTTTTACAGGGGGAACAGAATCCGACGGCAAAAAAACAGCCGTCGGAATCCGTTCCCCCTGTATTTTTTACACAAGGAGGATCTTCTAATATCTATCAAAGTGCTCCAAATTATAAGGTCCCCACAGCCTAGTGGTCAGTTCACTGACATATAGAGCTGGTGACACAAGTTCAAGTCCCGGGTTGCAGAGTTTTTTTAATCCCATATTTTCCTATCATAATAAAAGTAAAAACTCTTAAATATTTTTCTTTAGACTGGTGCCAGATAAGCTCCATCCCCACACAAAATAAAATATAATTTTTTTTAAGCCAGTACATCAACACCTCTCATAAAGGGAGTGGCAGAATGGATTCCGTCAGATTTTTTTTTTTTTACAGGGGGAACAGAATCCGACGGCAAAAAAACAGCCGTCGGAACCGTTCCCCCTGTATTTTTTACACAAGGAGGATCTTCTAATATCTATCAAAGTGCTGCATTTTTGAAAGAGCTTTCCTGTAGCTCAAAAAGTAGAGCATTGGTGCTTGCAATGCCAAGGTCATAGGTTCGATTCCCAGGGAAAGCGAAATTTGCCCAGTGGTCAGTCACTGACACATAGAGCTGGTGACACAAGTTCAAGTCCCGGGTTGCAGAGTTTTTTTAATCCCATATTTTCCTATCATAAAAAAAGTAAAAACTCTTAAATATTTTTCTTTAGACTGGTGCCAGATAAGCTCCATCCCCACACAAAATAAAATATGATTTTTTTTAAGCCAGTACATCAACACCTCTCATAAAGGGAGTGGCAGAACGGATTCCGTCAGATTATTATTTTTTTTTTTACAGGGGGAACAGAATCCGACGGCAAAAAAACAGCCGTCGGAATCCGTTCCCCCTGTATTTTTTACACAAGGAGGATCTTCTAATATCTATCAAAGTGCTCCAAATTATAAGGTCCCCACAGCCTAGTGGTCAGTTCACTGACATATAGAGCTGGTGATTCTTAGGTGACACAAGTTCAAGTCCTGGCTTGAAGAGTTTTTTTAATCCCATATTTTCCTATCATAATAAAAGTAAAAACTCTTAAATATTTTTATTTAGACTGGTGCCAGATAAGCTCCATCCCCACACAAAATAAAATATGATTTTTTTTAAGCCAGTACATCAACACCTCTCATAAAGGGAGTGGCAGAACGGATTCAGTCAGATTTTTTTTTTTTTTTTTACAGGGGGAACAGAATCCGACGGCAAAAAAACAGCCGTCGGAATCCGTTCCCCCTGTATTTTTTACACAAGGAGGATCTTCTAATATCTATCAAAGTGCTCCAAATTATAAGGTCCCCACAGCCTAGTGGTCAGTTCACTGACATATAGAGCTGGTGACACAAGTTCAAGTCCCGGGTTGCAGAGTTTTTTTAATCCCATATTTTCCTATCATAATAAAAGTAAAAACTCTTAAATATTTTTCTTTAGACTGGTGCCAGATAAGCTCCATCCCCACACAAAATAAAATATATTTTTTTTTAAGCCAGTACATCATCACCTCTCATAAAGGGAGTGGCAGAATGGATTCCGTCAGATTTTTTTTTTTTTACAGGGGGAACAGAATCCGACGGCAAAAAAACAGCCGTCGGAACCGTTCCCCCTGTATTTTTTACACAAGGAGGATCTTCTAATATCTATCAAAGTGCTGCATTTTTGAAAGAGCTTTCCTGTAGCTCAAAAAGTAGAGCATTGGTGCTTGCAATGCCAAGGTCATAGGTTCGATTCCCAGGGAAAGCGAAATTTGCCCAGTGGTCAGTCACTGACACATAGAGCTGGTGACACAAGTTCAAGTCCCGGGTTGCAGAGTTTTTTTAATCCCATATTTTCCTATCATAAAAAAAGTAAAAACTCTTAAATATTTTTCTTTAGACTGGTGCCAGATAAGCTCCATCCCCACACAAAATAAAATATGATTTTTTTTAAGCCAGTACATCAACACCTCTCATAAAGGGAGTGGCAGAACGGATTCCGTCAGATTTTTTTTTTTTTTTTTACAGGGGGAACAGAATCCGACGGCAAAAAAACAGCCGTCGGAATCCGTTCCCCCTGTATTTTTTACACAAGGAGGATCTTCTAATATCTATCAAAGTGCTCCAAATTATAAGGTCCCCACAGCCTAGTGGTCAGTTCACTGACATATAGAGCTGGTGATTCTTAGGTGACACAAGTTCAAGTCCTGGCTTGAAGAGTTTTTTTAATCCCATATTTTCCTATCATAATAAAAGTAAAAACTCTTAAATATTTTTATTTAGACTGGTGCCAGATAAGCTCCATCCCCACACAAAATAAAATATGATTTTTTTTAAGCCAGTACATCAACACCTCTCATAAAGGGAGTGGCAGAACGGATTCCGTCAGATTTTTTTTTTTTTTTTTACAGGGGGAACAGAATCCGACGGCAAAAAAACAGCCGTCGGAATCCGTTCCCCCTGTATTTTTTACACAAGGAGGATCTTCTAATATCTATCAAAGTGCTGCATTTTTGAAAGAGCTTTCCTGTAGCTCAAAAAGTAGAGCATTGGTGCTTGCAATGCCAAGGTCATAGGTTCGATTCCCAGGGAAAGCAAAATTTGCCCAGTGGTCAGTCACTGACACATAGAGCTGGTGACACAAGTTCAAGTCCCGGGTTGCAGAGTTTTTTTAATCCCATATTTTCCTATCATAATAAAAGTAAAAACTCTTAAATATTTTTCTTTAGACTGGTGCCAGATAAGCTCCATCCCCACACAAAATAAAATATGATTTTTTTTAAGCCAGTACATCAACACCTCTCATAAAGGGAGTGGCAAAACGGATTCCGTCAGATTTTTTTTTTTTTTTTTACAGGGGGAACAGAATCCGACGGCAAAAAAACAGCCGTCGGAATCCGTTCCCCCTGTATTTTTTACACAAGGAGGATCTTCTAATATCTATCAAAGTGCTCCAAATTATAAGGTCCCCACAGCCTAGTGGTCAGTTCACTGACATATAGAGCTGGTGATTCTTAGGTGACACAAGTTCAAGTCCTGGCTTGAAGAGTTTTTTTAATCCCATATTTTCCTATCATAATAAAAGTAAAAACTCTTAAATATTTTTATTTAGACTGGTGCCAGATAAGCTCCATCCCCACACAAAATAAAATATGATTTTTTTTAAGCCAGTACATCAACACCTCTCATAAAGGGAGTGGCAGAACGGATTCCGTCAGATTTTTTTTTTTTTTTTTACAGGGGGAACAGAATCCGACGGCAAAAAAACAGCCGTCGGAATCCGTTCCCCCTGTATTTTTTACACAAGGAGGATCTTCTAATATCTATCAAAGTGCTCCAAATTATAAGGTCCCCACAGCCTAGTGGTCAGTTCACTGACATATAGAGCTGGTGACACAAGTTCAAGTCCCGGGTTGCAGAGTTTTTTTAATCCCATATTTTCCTATCATAATAAAAGTAAAAACTCTTAAATATTTTTCTTTAGACTGGTGCCAGATAAGCTCCATCCCCACACAAAATAAAATATATTTTTTTTTAAGCCAGTACATCATCACCTCTCATAAAGGGAGTGGCAGAATGGATTCCGTCAGATTTTTTTTTTTTTACAGGGGGAACAGAATCCGACGGCAAAAAAACAGCCGTCGGAACCGTTCCCCCTGTATTTTTTACACAAGGAGGATCTTCTAATATCTATCAAAGTGCTGCATTTTTGAAAGAGCTTTCCTGTAGCTCAAAAAGTAGAGCATTGGTGCTTGCAATGCCAAGGTCATAGGTTCGATTCCCAGGGAAAGCGAAATTTGCCCAGTGGTCAGTCACTGACACATAGAGCTGGTGACACAAGTTCAAGTCCCGGGTTGCAGAGTTTTTTTAATCCCATATTTTCCTATCATAAAAAAAGTAAAAACTCTTAAATATTTTTCTTTAGACTGGTGCCAGATAAGCTCCATCCCCACACAAAATAAAATATGATTTTTTTTAAGCCAGTACATCAACACCTCTCATAAAGGGAGTGGCAGAACGGATTCCGTCAGATTTTTTTTTTTTTTTTTACAGGGGGAACAGAATCCGACGGCAAAAAAACAGCCGTCGGAATCCGTTCCCCCTGTATTTTTTACACAAGGAGGATCTTCTAATATCTATCAAAGTGCTCCAAATTATAAGGTCCCCACAGCCTAGTGGTCAGTTCACTGACATATAGAGCTGGTGATTCTTAGGTGACACAAGTTCAAGTCCTGGCTTGAAGAGTTTTTTTAATCCCATATTTTCCTATCATAATAAAAGTAAAAACTCTTAAATATTTTTATTTAGACTGGTGCCAGATAAGCTCCATCCCCACACAAAATAAAATATGATTTTTTTTAAGCCAGTACATCAACACCTCTCATAAAGGGAGTGGCAGAACGGATTCCGTCAGATTTTTTTTTTTTTTTTTACAGGGGGAACAGAATCCGACGGCAAAAAAACAGCCGTCGGAATCCGTTCCCCCTGTATTTTTTACACAAGGAGGATCTTCTAATATCTATCAAAGTGCTGCATTTTTGAAAGAGCTTTCCTGTAGCTCAAAAAGTAGAGCATTGGTGCTTGCAATGCCAAGGTCATAGGTTCGATTCCCAGGGAAAGCAAAATTTGCCCAGTGGTCAGTCACTGACACATAGAGCTGGTGACACAAGTTCAAGTCCCGGGTTGCAGAGTTTTTTTAATCCCATATTTTCCTATCATAATAAAAGTAAAAACTCTTAAATATTTTTCTTTAGACTGGTGCCAGATAAGCTCCATCCCCACACAAAATAAAATATGATTTTTTTTAAGCCAGTACATCAACACCTCTCATAAAGGGAGTGGCAAAACGGATTCCGTCAGATTTTTTTTTTTTTTTTTACAGGGGGAACAGAATCCGACGGCAAAAAAACAGCCGTCGGAATCCGTTCCCCCTGTATTTTTTACACAAGGAGGATCTTCTAATATCTATCAAAGTGCTCCAAATTATAAGGTCCCCACAGCCTAGTGGTCAGTTCACTGACATATAGAGCTGGTGACACAAGTTCAAGTCCCGGGTTGCAGAGTTTTTTTAATCCCATATTTTCCTATCATAATAAAAGTAAAAACTCTTAAATATTTTTCTTTAGACTGGTGCCAGATAAGCTCCATCCCCACACAAAATAAAATATAATTTTTTTTAAGCCAGTACATCAACACCTCTCATAAAGGGAGTGGCAAAACGGATTCCGTCAGATTTTTTTTTTTTTTTTTACAGGGGGAACAGAATCCGACGGCAAAAAAACAGCCGTCGGAATCCGTTCCCCCTGTATTTTTTACACAAGGAGGATCTTCTAATATCTATCAAAGTGCTCCAAATTATAAGGTCCCCACAGCCTAGTGGTCAGTTCACTGACATATAGAGCTGGTGACACAAGTTCAAGTCCCGGGTTGCAGAGTTTTTTTAATCCCATATTTTCCTATCATAATAAAAGTAAAAACTCTTAAATATTTTTCTTTAGACTGGTGCCAGATAAGCTCCATCCCCACACAAAATAAAATATAATTTTTTTTAAGCCAGTACATCAACACCTCTCATAAAGGGAGTGGCAGAATGGATTCCGTCAGATTTTTTTTTTTTTACAGGGGGAACAGAATCCGACGGCAAAAAAACAGCCGTCGGAACCGTTCCCCCTGTATTTTTTACACAAGGAGGATCTTCTAATATCTATCAAAGTGCTGCATTTTTGAAAGAGCTTTCCTGTAGCTCAAAAAGTAGAGCATTGGTGCTTGCAATGCCAAGGTCATAGGTTCGATTCCCAGGGAAAGCGAAATTTGCCCAGTGGTCAGTCACTGACACATAGAGCTGGTGACACAAGTTCAAGTCCCGGGTTGCAGAGTTTTTTTAATCCCATATTTTCCTATCATAAAAAAAGTAAAAACTCTTATCCGTAGAATCCGACGGCAAAAAAACAGCCGTCGGAATCCGTTCCCCCTGTATTTTTTACACAAGGAGGATCTTCTAATATCTATCAAAGTGCTGCATTTTTGAAAGAGCTTTCCTGTAGCTCAAAAAGTAGAGCATTGGTGCTTGCAATGCCAAGGTCATAGGTTCGATTCCCAGGGAAAGCGAAATTTGCCCAGTGGTCAGTCACTGACACATAGAGCTGGTGACACAAGTTCAAGTCCCGGGTTGCAGAGTTTTTTTAATCCCATATTTTCCTATCATAAAAAAAGTAAAAACTCTTAAATATTTTTCTTTAGACTGGTGCCAGATAAGCTCCATCCCCACACAAAATAAAATATGATTTTTTTTAAGCCAGTACATCAACACCTCTCATAAAGGGAGTGGCAGAACGGATTCCGTCAGATTTTTTTTTTTTTTTTTACAGGGGGAACAGAATCCGACGGCAAAAAAACAGCCGTCGGAATCCGTTCCCCCTGTATTTTTTACACAAGGAGGATCTTCTAATATCTATCAAAGTGCTGCATTTTTGAAAGAGCTTTCCTGTAGCTCAAAAAGTAGAGCATTGGTGCTTGCAATGCCAAGGTCATAGGTTCGATTCCCAGGGAAAGCGAAATTTGCCCAGTGGTCAGTCACTGACACATAGAGCTGGTGACACAAGTTCAAGTCCCGGGTAGCAGAGTTTTTTTAATCCCATATTTTCCTATCATAAAAAAAGTAAAAACTCTTAAATATTTTTCTTTAGACTGGTGCCAGATAAGCTCCATCCCCACACAAAATAAAATATGATTTTTTTTAAGCCAGTACATCAACACCTCTCATAAAGGGAGTGGCAAAACGGATTCCGTCAGATTTTTTTTTTTTTTTTTACAGGGGGAACAGAATCCGACGGCAAAAAAACAGCCGTCGGAATCCGTTCCCCCTGTATTTTTTACACAAGGAGGATCTTCTAATATCTATCAAAGTGCTCCAAATTATAAGGTCCCCACAGCCTAGTGGTCAGTTCACTGACATATAGAGCTGGTGACACAAGTTCAAGTCCCGGGTTGCAGAGTTTTTTTAATCCCATATTTTCCTATCATAATAAAAGTAAAAACTCTTAAATATTTTTCTTTAGACTGGTGCCAGATAAGCTCCATCCCCACACAAAATAAAATATAATTTTTTTTAAGCCAGTACATCAACACCTCTCATAAAGGGAGTGGCAGAATGGATTCCGTCAGATTTTTTTTTTTTTACAGGGGGAACAGAATCCGACGGCAAAAAAACAGCCGTCGGAACCGTTCCCCCTGTATTTTTTACACAAGGAGGATCTTCTAATATCTATCAAAGTGCTGCATTTTTGAAAGAGCTTTCCTGTAGCTCAAAAAGTAGAGCATTGGTGCTTGCAATGCCAAGGTCATAGGTTCGATTCCCAGGGAAAGCGAAATTTGCCCAGTGGTCAGTCACTGACACATAGAGCTGGTGACACAAGTTCAAGTCCCGGGTTGCAGAGTTTTTTTAATCCCATATTTTCCTATCATAAAAAAAGTAAAAACTCTTATCCGTAGAATCCGACGGCAAAAAAACAGCCGTCGGAATCCGTTCCCCCTGTATTTTTTACACAAGGAGGATCTTCTAATATCTATCAAAGTGCTGCATTTTTGAAAGAGCTTTCCTGTAGCTCAAAAAGTAGAGCATTGGTGCTTGCAATGCCAAGGTCATAGGTTCGATTCCCAGGGAAAGCGAAATTTGCCCAGTGGTCAGTCACTGACACATAGAGCTGGTGACACAAGTTCAAGTCCCGGGTTGCAGAGTTTTTTTAATCCCATATTTTCCTATCATAAAAAAAGTAAAAACTCTTAAATATTTTTCTTTAGACTGGTGCCAGATAAGCTCCATCCCCACACAAAATAAAATATGATTTTTTTTAAGCCAGTACATCAACACCTCTCATAAAGGGAGTGGCAGAACGGATTCCGTCAGATTTTTTTTTTTTTTTTTACAGGGGGAACATAATCCGACGGCAAAAAAACAGCCGTCGGAATCCGTTCCCCCTGTATTTTTTACACAAGGAGGATCTTCTAATATCTATCAAAGTGCTGCATTTTTGAAAGAGCTTTCCTGTAGCTCAAAAAGTAGAGCATTGGTGCTTGCAATGCCAAGGTCATAGGTTCGATTCCCAGGGAAAGCGAAATTTGCCCAGTGGTCAGTCACTGACACATAGAGCTGGTGACACAAGTTCAAGTCCCGGGTAGCAGAGTTTTTTTAATCCCATATTTTCCTATCATAAAAAAAGTAAAAACTCTTAAATATTTTTCTTTAGACTGGTGCCAGATAAGCTCCATCCCCACACAAAATAAAATATGATTTTTTTTAAGCCAGTACATCAACACCTCTCATAAAGGGAGTGGCAAAACGGATTCCGTCAGATTTTATTTTTTTTTTTTACAGGGGGAACAGAATCCGACGGCAAAAAAACAGCCGTCGGAATCCGTTCCCCCTGTATTTTTTACACAAGGAGGATCTTCTAATATCTATCAAAGTGCTCCAAATTATAAGGTCCCCACAGCCTAGTGGTCAGTTCACTGACATATAGAGCTGGTGACACAAGTTCAAGTCCCGGGTTGCAGAGTTTTTTTAATCCCATATTTTCCTATCATAATAAAAGTAAAAACTCTTAAATATTTTTCTTTAGACTGGTGCCAGATAAGCTCCATCCCCACACAAAATAAAATATAATTTTTTTTAAGCCAGTACATCAACACCTCTCATAAAGGGAGTGGCAGAATGGATTCCGTCAGATTTTTTTTTTTTTACAGGGGGAACAGAATCCGACGGCAAAAAAACAGCCGTCGGAACCGTTCCCCCTGTATTTTTTACACAAGGAGGATCTTCTAATATCTATCAAAGTGCTGCATTTTTGAAAGAGCTTTCCTGTAGCTCAAAAAGTAGAGCATTGGTGCTTGCAATGCCAAGGTCATAGGTTCGATTCCCAGGGAAAGCGAAATTTGCCCAGTGGTCAGTCACTGACACATAGAGCTGGTGACACAAGTTCAAGTCCCGGGTAGCAGAGTTTTTTTAATCCCATATTTTCCTATCATAAAAAAAGTAAAAACTCTTAAATATTTTTCTTTAGACTGGTGCCAGATAAGCTCCATCCCCACACAAAATAAAATATGATTTTTTTTAAGCCAGTACATCAACACCTCTCATAAAGGGAGTGGCAAAACGGATTCCGTCAGATTTTTTTTTTTTTTTTTACAGGGGGAACATAATCCGACGGCAAAAAAACAGCCGTCGGAATCCGTTCCCCCTGTATTTTTTACACAAGGAGGATCTTCTAATATCTATCAAAGTGCTGCATTTTTGAAAGAGCTTTCCTGTAGCTCAAAAAGTAGAGCATTGGTGCTTGCAATGCCAAGGTCATAGGTTCGATTCCCAGGGAAAGCAAAATTTGCCCAGTGGTCAGTCACTGACACATAGAGCTGGTGACACAAGTTCAAGTCCCGGGTTGCAGAGTTTTTTTAATCCCATATTTTCCTATCATAATAAAAGTAAAAACTCTTAAATATTTTTCTTTAGACTGGTGCCAGATAAGCTCCATCCCCACACAAAATAAAATATGATTTTTTTTAAGCCAGTACATCAACACCTCTCATAAAGGGAGTGGCAAAACGGATTCCGTCAGATTTTTTTTTTTTTTTTTACAGGGGGAACAGAATCCGACGGCAAAAAAACAGCCGTCGGAATCCGTTCCCCCTGTATTTTTTACACAAGGAGGATCTTCTAATATCTATCAAAGTGCTCCAAATTATAAGGTCCCCACAGCCTAGTGGTCAGTTCACTGACATATAGAGCTGGTGATTCTTAGGTGACACAAGTTCAAGTCCTGGCTTGAAGAGTTTTTTTAATCCCATATTTTCCTATCATAATAAAAGTAAAAACTCTTAAATATTTTTATTTAGACTGGTGCCAGATAAGCTCCATCCCCACACAAAATAAAATATGATTTTTTTTAAGCCAGTACATCAACACCTCTCATAAAGGGAGTGGCAGAACGGATTCCGTCAGATTTTTTTTTTTTTTTTTACAGGGGGAACAGAATCCGACGGCAAAAAAACAGCCGTCGGAATCCGTTCCCCCTGTATTTTTTACACAAGGAGGATCTTCTAATATCTATCAAAGTGCTCCAAATTATAAGGTCCCCACAGCCTAGTGGTCAGTTCACTGACATATAGAGCTGGTGACACAAGTTCAAGTCCCGGGTTGCAGAGTTTTTTTAATCCCATATTTTCCTATCATAATAAAAGTAAAAACTCTTAAATATTTTTCTTTAGACTGGTGCCAGATAAGCTCCATCCCCACACAAAATAAAATATATTTTTTTTTAAGCCAGTACATCATCACCTCTCATAAAGGGAGTGGCAGAATGGATTCCGTCAGATTTTTTTTTTTTTACAGGGGGAACAGAATCCGACGGCAAAAAAACAGCCGTCGGAACCGTTCCCCCTGTATTTTTTACACAAGGAGGATCTTCTAATATCTATCAAAGTGCTGCATTTTTGAAAGAGCTTTCCTGTAGCTCAAAAAGTAGAGCATTGGTGCTTGCAATGCCAAGGTCATAGGTTCGATTCCCAGGGAAAGCGAAATTTGCCCAGTGGTCAGTCACTGACACATAGAGCTGGTGACACAAGTTCAAGTCCCGGGTTGCAGAGTTTTTTTAATCCCATATTTTCCTATCATAAAAAAAGTAAAAACTCTTAAATATTTTTCTTTAGACTGGTGCCAGATAAGCTCCATCCCCACACAAAATAAAATATGATTTTTTTTAAGCCAGTACATCAACACCTCTCATAAAGGGAGTGGCAGAACGGATTCCGTCAGATTTTTTTTTTTTTTTTTACAGGGGGAACAGAATCCGACGGCAAAAAAACAGCCGTCGGAATCCGTTCCCCCTGTATTTTTTACACAAGGAGGATCTTCTAATATCTATCAAAGTGCTCCAAATTATAAGGTCCCCACAGCCTAGTGGTCAGTTCACTGACATATAGAGCTGGTGATTCTTAGGTGACACAAGTTCAAGTCCTGGCTTGAAGAGTTTTTTTAATCCCATATTTTCCTATCATAATAAAAGTAAAAACTCTTAAATATTTTTATTTAGACTGGTGCCAGATAAGCTCCATCCCCACACAAAATAAAATATGATTTTTTTTAAGCCAGTACATCAACACCTCTCATAAAGGGAGTGGCAGAACGGATTCCGTCAGATTTTTTTTTTTTTTTTTACAGGGGGAACAGAATCCGACGGCAAAAAAACAGCCGTCGGAATCCGTTCCCCCTGTATTTTTTACACAAGGAGGATCTTCTAATATCTATCAAAGTGCTGCATTTTTGAAAGAGCTTTCCTGTAGCTCAAAAAGTAGAGCATTGGTGCTTGCAATGCCAAGGTCATAGGTTCGATTCCCAGGGAAAGCAAAATTTGCCCAGTGGTCAGTCACTGACACATAGAGCTGGTGACACAAGTTCAAGTCCCGGGTTGCAGAGTTTTTTTAATCCCATATTTTCCTATCATAATAAAAGTAAAAACTCTTAAATATTTTTCTTTAGACTGGTGCCAGATAAGCTCCATCCCCACACAAAATAAAATATGATTTTTTTTAAGCCAGTACATCAACACCTCTCATAAAGGGAGTGGCAAAACGGATTCCGTCAGATTTTTTTTTTTTTTTTTACAGGGGGAACAGAATCCGACGGCAAAAAAACAGCCGTCGGAATCCGTTCCCCCTGTATTTTTTACACAAGGAGGATCTTCTAATATCTATCAAAGTGCTCCAAATTATAAGGTCCCCACAGCCTAGTGGTCAGTTCACTGACATATAGAGCTGGTGACACAAGTTCAAGTCCCGGGTTGCAGAGTTTTTTTAATCCCATATTTTCCTATCATAATAAAAGTAAAAACTCTTAAATATTTTTCTTTAGACTGGTGCCAGATAAGCTCCATCCCCACACAAAATAAAATATAATTTTTTTTAAGCCAGTACATCAACACCTCTCATAAAGGGAGTGGCAAAACGGATTCCGTCAGATTTTTTTTTTTTTTTTTACAGGGGGAACAGAATCCGACGGCAAAAAAACAGCCGTCGGAATCCGTTCCCCCTGTATTTTTTACACAAGGAGGATCTTCTAATATCTATCAAAGTGCTCCAAATTATAAGGTCCCCACAGCCTAGTGGTCAGTTCACTGACATATAGAGCTGGTGACACAAGTTCAAGTCCCGGGTTGCAGAGTTTTTTTAATCCCATATTTTCCTATCATAATAAAAGTAAAAACTCTTAAATATTTTTCTTTAGACTGGTGCCAGATAAGCTCCATCCCCACACAAAATAAAATATAATTTTTTTTAAGCCAGTACATCAACACCTCTCATAAAGGGAGTGGCAGAATGGATTCCGTCAGATTTTTTTTTTTTTACAGGGGGAACAGAATCCGACGGCAAAAAAACAGCCGTCGGAACCGTTCCCCCTGTATTTTTTACACAAGGAGGATCTTCTAATATCTATCAAAGTGCTGCATTTTTGAAAGAGCTTTCCTGTAGCTCAAAAAGTAGAGCATTGGTGCTTGCAATGCCAAGGTCATAGGTTCGATTCCCAGGGAAAGCGAAATTTGCCCAGTGGTCAGTCACTGACACATAGAGCTGGTGACACAAGTTCAAGTCCCGGGTTGCAGAGTTTTTTTAATCCCATATTTTCCTATCATAAAAAAAGTAAAAACTCTTATCCGTAGAATCCGACGGCAAAAAAACAGCCGTCGGAATCCGTTCCCCCTGTATTTTTTACACAAGGAGGATCTTCTAATATCTATCAAAGTGCTGCATTTTTGAAAGAGCTTTCCTGTAGCTCAAAAAGTAGAGCATTGGTGCTTGCAATGCCAAGGTCATAGGTTCGATTCCCAGGGAAAGCGAAATTTGCCCAGTGGTCAGTCACTGACACATAGAGCTGGTGACACAAGTTCAAGTCCCGGGTTGCAGAGTTTTTTTAATCCCATATTTTCCTATCATAAAAAAAGTAAAAACTCTTAAATATTTTTCTTTAGACTGGTGCCAGATAAGCTCCATCCCCACACAAAATAAAATATGATTTTTTTTAAGCCAGTACATCAACACCTCTCATAAAGGGAGTGGCAGAACGGATTCCGTCAGATTTTTTTTTTTTTTTTTACAGGGGGAACATAATCCGACGGCAAAAAAACAGCCGTCGGAATCCGTTCCCCCTGTATTTTTTACACAAGGAGGATCTTCTAATATCTATCAAAGTGCTGCATTTTTGAAAGAGCTTTCCTGTAGCTCAAAAAGTAGAGCATTGGTGCTTGCAATGCCAAGGTCATAGGTTCGATTCCCAGGGAAAGCGAAATTTGCCCAGTGGTCAGTCACTGACACATAGAGCTGGTGACACAAGTTCAAGTCCCGGGTAGCAGAGTTTTTTTAATCCCATATTTTCCTATCATAAAAAAAGTAAAAACTCTTAAATATTTTTCTTTAGACTGGTGCCAGATAAGCTCCATCCCCACACAAAATAAAATATGATTTTTTTTAAGCCAGTACATCAACACCTCTCATAAAGGGAGTGGCAAAACGGATTCCGTCAGATTTTTTTTTTTTTTTTTACAGGGGGAACAGAATCCGACGGCAAAAAAACAGCCGTCGGAATCCGTTCCCCCTGTATTTTTTACACAAGGAGGATCTTCTAATATCTATCAAAGTGCTCCAAATTATAAGGTCCCCACAGCCTAGTGGTCAGTTCACTGACATATAGAGCTGGTGACACAAGTTCAAGTCCCGGGTTGCAGAGTTTTTTTAATCCCATATTTTCCTATCATAATAAAAGTAAAAACTCTTAAATATTTTTCTTTAGACTGGTGCCAGATAAGCTCCATCCCCACACAAAATAAAATATAATTTTTTTTAAGCCAGTACATCAACACCTCTCATAAAGGGAGTGGCAGAATGGATTCCGTCAGATTTTTTTTTTTTTACAGGGGGAACAGAATCCGACGGCAAAAAAACAGCCGTCGGAACCGTTCCCCCTGTATTTTTTACACAAGGAGGATCTTCTAATATCTATCAAAGTGCTGCATTTTTGAAAGAGCTTTCCTGTAGCTCAAAAAGTAGAGCATTGGTGCTTGCAATGCCAAGGTCATAGGTTCGATTCCCAGGGAAAGCGAAATTTGCCCAGTGGTCAGTCACTGACACATAGAGCTGGTGACACAAGTTCAAGTCCCGGGTAGCAGAGTTTTTTTAATCCCATATTTTCCTATCATAAAAAAAGTAAAAACTCTTAAATATTTTTCTTTAGACTGGTGCCAGATAAGCTCCATCCCCACACAAAATAAAATATGATTTTTTTTAAGCCAGTACATCAACACCTCTCATAAAGGGAGTGGCAAAACGGATTCCGTCAGATTTTTTTTTTTTTTTTTACAGGGGGAACATAATCCGACGGCAAAAAAACAGCCGTCGGAATCCGTTCCCCCTGTATTTTTTACACAAGGAGGATCTTCTAATATCTATCAAAGTGCTCCAAATTATAAGGTCCCCACAGCCTAGTGGTCAGTTCACTGACATATAGAGCTGGTGATTCTTAGGTGACACAAGTTCAAGTCCCGGCTTGAAGAGTTTTTTTAATCCCATATTTTCCTATCATAATAAAAGTAAAAACTCTTGAATATTTTTCTTTAGACTGGTGCCAGATAAGCTCCATCCCCACACAAAATAAAATATGATTTTTTTTAAGCCAGTACATCAACACCTCTCATAAAGGGAGTGGCAGAACGGATTCCGTCAGATTTTTTTTTTTTTTTTACAGGGGGAACAGAATCCGACGGCAAAAAAACAGCCGTCGGAATCCGTTCCCCCTGTATTTTTTACACAAGGAGGATCTTCTAATATCTATCAAAGTGCTCCAAATTATAAGGTCCCCACAGCCTAGTGGTCAGTCACTGACACATAGAGCTGGTGACACAAGTTCAAGTCCCGGGTTGCAGAGTTTTTTTAATCCCATATTTTCCTATCATAAAAAAAGTAAAAACTCTTATCCGTAGAATCCGACGGCAAAAAAACAGCCGTCGGAATCCGTTCCCCCTGTATTTTTTACACAAGGAGGATCTTCTAATATCTATCAAAGTGCTGCATTTTTGAAAGAGCTTTCCTGTAGCTCAAAAAGTAGAGCATTGGTGCTTGCAATGCCAAGGTCATAGGTTCGATTCCCAGGGAAAGCGAAATTTGCCCAGTGGTCAGTCACTGACACATAGAGCTGGTGACACAAGTTCAAGTCCCGGGTTGCAGAGTTTTTTTAATCCCATATTTTCCTATCATAAAAAAAGTAAAAACTCTTAAATATTTTTCTTTAGACTGGTGCCAGATAAGCTCCATCCCCACACAAAATAAAATATGATTTTTTTTAAGCCAGTACATCAACACCTCTCATAAAGGGAGTGGCAGAACGGATTCCGTCAGATTTTTTTTTTTTTTTTTACAGGGGGAACAGAATCCGACGGCAAAAAAACAGCCGTCGGAATCCGTTCCCCCTGTATTTTTTACACAAGGAGGATCTTCTAATATCTATCAAAGTGCTCCAAATTATAAGGTCCCCACAGCCTAGTGGTCAGTTCACTGACATATAGAGCTGGTGACACAAGTTCAAGTCCCGGGTTGCAGAGTTTTTTTAATCCCATATTTTCCTATCATAATAAAAGTAAAAACTCTTAAATATTTTTCTTTAGACTGGTGCCAGATAAGCTCCATCCCCACACAAAATAAAATATAATTTTTTTTAAGCCAGTACATCAACACCTCTCATAAAGGGAGTGGCAGAATGGATTCCGTCAGATTTTTTTTTTTTTACAGGGGGAACAGAATCCGACGGCAAAAAAACAGCCGTCGGAACCGTTCCCCCTGTATTTTTTACACAAGGAGGATCTTCTAATATCTATCAAAGTGCTGCATTTTTGAAAGAGCTTTCCTGTAGCTCAAAAAGTAGAGCATTGGTGCTTGCAATGCCAAGGTCATAGGTTCGATTCCCAGGGAAAGCGAAATTTGCCCAGTGGTCAGTCACTGACACATAGAGCTGGTGACACAAGTTCAAGTCCCGGGTTGCAGAGTTTTTTTAATCCCATATTTTCCTATCATAAAAAAAGTAAAAACTCTTAAATATTTTTCTTTAGACTGGTGCCAGATAAGCTCCATCCCCACACAAAATAAAATATGATTTTTTTTAAGCCAGTACATCAACACCTCTCATAAAGGGAGTGGCAGAACGGATTCCGTCAGATTTTTTTTTTTTTTTTTACAGGGGGAACATAATCCGACGGCAAAAAAACAGCCGTCGGAATCCGTTCCCCCTGTATTTTTTACACAAGGAGGATCTTCTAATATCTATCAAAGTGCTGCATTTTTGAAAGAGCTTTCCTGTAGCTCAAAAAGTAGAGCATTGGTGCTTGCAATGCCAAGGTCATAGGTTCGATTCCCAGGGAAAGCGAAATTTGCCCAGTGGTCAGTCACTGACACATAGAGCTGGTGACACAAGTTCAAGTCCCGGGTAGCAGAGTTTTTTTAATCCCATATTTTCCTATCATAAAAAAAGTAAAAACTCTTAAATATTTTTCTTTAGACTGGTGCCAGATAAGCTCCATCCCCACACAAAATAAAATATGATTTTTTTTAAGCCAGTACATCAACACCTCTCATAAAGGGAGTGGCAGAATGGATTCCGTCAGATTTTTTTTTTTTTTACAGGGGGAACAGAATCCGACGGCAAAAAAACAGCCGTCGGAATCCGTTCCCCCTGTATTTTTTACACAAGGAGGATCTTCTAATATCTATCAAAGTGCTCCAAATTATAAGGTCCCCACAGCCTAGTGGTCAGTTCACTGACATATAGAGCTGGTGACACAAGTTCAAGTCCCGGGTTGCAGAGTTTTTTTAATCCCATATTTTCCTATCATAATAAAAGTAAAAACTCTTAAATATTTTTCTTTAGACTGGTGCCAGATAAGCTCCATCCCCACACAAAATAAAATATAATTTTTTTTAAGCCAGTACATCAACACCTCTCATAAAGGGAGTGGCAGAATGGATTCCGTCAGATTTTTTTTTTTTTACAGGGGGAACAGAATCCGACGGCAAAAAAACAGCCGTCGGAACCGTTCCCCCTGTATTTTTTACACAAGGAGGATCTTCTAATATCTATCAAAGTGCTGCATTTTTGAAAGAGCTTTCCTGTAGCTCAAAAAGTAGAGCATTGGTGCTTGCAATGCCAAGGTCATAGGTTCGATTCCCAGGGAAAGCGAAATTTGCCCAGTGGTCAGTCACTGACACATAGAGCTGGTGACACAAGTTCAAGTCCCGGGTAGCAGAGTTTTTTTAATCCCATATTTTCCTATCATAAAAAAAGTAAAAACTCTTAAATATTTTTCTTTAGACTGGTGCCAGATAAGCTCCATCCCCACACAAAATAAAATATGATTTTTTTTAAGCCAGTACATCAACACCTCTCATAAAGGGAGTGGCAGAATGGATTCCGTCAGATTTTTTTTTTTTTTACAGGGGGAACAGAATCCGACGGCAAAAAAACAGCCGTCGGAATCCGTTCCCCCTGTATTTTTTACACAAGGAGGATCTTCTAATATCTATCAAAGTGCTCCAAATTATAAGGTCCCCACAGCCTAGTGGTCAGTTCACTGACATATAGAGCTGGTGACACAAGTTCAAGTCCCGGGTTGCAGAGTTTTTTTAATCCCATATTTTCCTATCATAATAAAAGTAAAAACTCTTAAATATTTTTCTTTAGACTGGTGCCAGATAAGCTCCATCCCCACACAAAATAAAATATATTTTTTTTTAAGCCAGTACATCAACACCTCTCATAAAGGGAGTGGCAGAATGGATTCCGTCAGATTTTTTTTTTTTTACAGGGGGAACAGAATCCGACGGCAAAAAAACAGCCGTCGGAACCGTTCCCCCTGTATTTTTTACACAAGGAGGATCTTCTAATATCTATCAAAGTGCTGCATTTTTGAAAGAGCTTTCCTGTAGCTCAAAAAGTAGAGCATTGGTGCTTGCAATGCCAAGGTCATAGGTTCGATTCCCAGGGAAAGCGAAATTTGCCCAGTGGTCAGTCACTGACACATAGAGCTGGTGACACAAGTTCAAGTCCCGGGTAGCAGAGTTTTTTTAATCCCATATTTTCCTATCATAAAAAAAGTAAAAACTCTTAAATATTTTTCTTTAGACTGGTGCCAGATAAGCTCCATCCCCACACAAAATAAAATATGATTTTTTTTAAGCCAGTACATCAACACCTCTCATAAAGGGAGTGGCAAAACGGATTCCGTCAGATTTTTTTTTTTTTTTTTACAGGGGGAACAGAATCCGACGGCAAAAAAACAGCCGTCGGAATCCGTTCCCCCTGTATTTTTTACACAAGGAGGATCTTCTAATATCTATCAAAGTGCTCCAAATTATAAGGTCCCCACAGCCTAGTGGTCAGTTCACTGACATATAGAGCTGGTGACACAAGTTCAAGTCCCGGGTTGCAGAGTTTTTTTAATCCCATATTTTCCTATCATAATAAAAGTAAAAACTCTTAAATATTTTTCTTTAGACTGGTGCCAGATAAGCTCCATCCCCACACAAAATAAAATATAATTTTTTTTAAGCCAGTACATCAACACCTCTCATAAAGGGAGTGGCAGAATGGATTCCGTCAGATTTTTTTTTTTTTACAGGGGGAACAGAATCCGACGGCAAAAAAACAGCCGTCGGAACCGTTCCCCCTGTATTTTTTACACAAGGAGGATCTTCTAATATCTATCAAAGTGCTGCATTTTTGAAAGAGCTTTCCTGTAGCTCAAAAAGTAGAGCATTGGTGCTTGCAATGCCAAGGTCATAGGTTCGATTCCCAGGGAAAGCGAAATTTGCCCAGTGGTCAGTCACTGACACATAGAGCTGGTGACACAAGTTCAAGTCCCGGGTTGCAGAGTTTTTTTAATCCCATATTTTCCTATCATAAAAAAAGTAAAAACTCTTAAATATTTTTCTTTAGACTGGTGCCAGATAAGCTCCATCCCCACACAAAATAAAATATGATTTTTTTTAAGCCAGTACATCAACACCTCTCATAAAGGGAGTGGCAGAACGGATTCCGTCAGATTATTATTTTTTTTTTTACAGGGGGAACAGAATCCGACGGCAAAAAAACAGCCGTCGGAATCCGTTCCCCCTGTATTTTTTACACAAGGAGGATCTTCTAATATCTATCAAAGTGCTCCAAATTATAAGGTCCCCACAGCCTAGTGGTCAGTTCACTGACATATAGAGCTGGTGATTCTTAGGTGACACAAGTTCAAGTCCTGGCTTGAAGAGTTTTTTTAATCCCATATTTTCCTATCATAATAAAAGTAAAAACTCTTAAATATTTTTATTTAGACTGGTGCCAGATAAGCTCCATCCCCACACAAAATAAAATATGATTTTTTTTAAGCCAGTACATCAACACCTCTCATAAAGGGAGTGGCAGAACGGATTCCGTCAGATTTTTTTTTTTTTTTTTTACAGGGGGAACAGAATCCGACGGCAAAAAAACAGCCGTCGGAATCCGTTCCCCCTGTATTTTTTACACAAGGAGGATCTTCTAATATCTATCAAAGTGCTCCAAATTATAAGGTCCCCACAGCCTAGTGGTCAGTTCACTGACATATAGAGCTGGTGATTCTTAGGTGACACAAGTTCAAGTCCTGGCTTGAAGAGTTTTTTTAATCCCATATTTTCCTATCATAATAAAAGTAAAAACTCTTAAATATTTTTATTTAGACTGGTGCCAGATAAGCTCCATCCCCACACAAAATAAAATATGATTTTTTTTAAGCCAGTACATCAACACCTCTCATAAAGGGAGTGGCAGAACGGATTCCGTCAGATTTTTTTTTTTTTTTTTACAGGGGGAACAGAATCCGACGGCAAAAAAACAGCCGTCGGAATCCGTTCCCCCTGTATTTTTTACACAAGGAGGATCTTCTAATATCTATCAAAGTGCTGCATTTTTGAAAGAGCTTTCCTGTAGCTCAAAAAGTAGAGCATTGGTGCTTGCAATGCCAAGGTCATAGGTTCGATTCCCAGGGAAAGCAAAATTTGCCCAGTGGTCAGTCACTGACACATAGAGCTGGTGACACAAGTTCAAGTCCCGGGTTGCAGAGTTTTTTTAATCCCATATTTTCCTATCATAATAAAAGTAAAAACTCTTAAATATTTTTCTTTAGACTGGTGCCAGATAAGCTCCATCCCCACACAAAATAAAATATGATTTTTTTTAAGCCAGTACATCAACACCTCTCATAAAGGGAGTGGCAAAACGGATTCCGTCAGATTTTTTTTTTTTTTTTTACAGGGGGAACAGAATCCGACGGCAAAAAAACAGCCGTCGGAATCCGTTCCCCCTGTATTTTTTACACAAGGAGGATCTTCTAATATCTATCAAAGTGCTCCAAATTATAAGGTCCCCACAGCCTAGTGGTCAGTTCACTGACATATAGAGCTGGTGACACAAGTTCAAGTCCCGGGTTGCAGAGTTTTTTTAATCCCATATTTTCCTATCATAATAAAAGTAAAAACTCTTAAATATTTTTCTTTAGACTGGTGCCAGATAAGCTCCATCCCCACACAAAATAAAATATAATTTTTTTTAAGCCAGTACATCAACACCTCTCATAAAGGGAGTGGCAAAACGGATTCCGTCAGATTTTTTTTTTTTTTTTTACAGGGGGAACAGAATCCGACGGCAAAAAAACAGCCGTCGGAATCCGTTCCCCCTGTATTTTTTACACAAGGAGGATCTTCTAATATCTATCAAAGTGCTCCAAATTATAAGGTCCCCACAGCCTAGTGGTCAGTTCACTGACATATAGAGCTGGTGACACAAGTTCAAGTCCCGGGTTGCAGAGTTTTTTTAATCCCATATTTTCCTATCATAATAAAAGTAAAAACTCTTAAATATTTTTCTTTAGACTGGTGCCAGATAAGCTCCATCCCCACACAAAATAAAATATAATTTTTTTTAAGCCAGTACATCAACACCTCTCATAAAGGGAGTGGCAGAATGGATTCCGTCAGATTTTTTTTTTTTTACAGGGGGAACAGAATCCGACGGCAAAAAAACAGCCGTCGGAACCGTTCCCCCTGTATTTTTTACACAAGGAGGATCTTCTAATATCTATCAAAGTGCTGCATTTTTGAAAGAGCTTTCCTGTAGCTCAAAAAGTAGAGCATTGGTGCTTGCAATGCCAAGGTCATAGGTTCGATTCCCAGGGAAAGCGAAATTTGCCCAGTGGTCAGTCACTGACACATAGAGCTGGTGACACAAGTTCAAGTCCCGGGTTGCAGAGTTTTTTTAATCCCATATTTTCCTATCATAAAAAAAGTAAAAACTCTTATCCGTAGAATCCGACGGCAAAAAAACAGCCGTCGGAATCCGTTCCCCCTGTATTTTTTACACAAGGAGGATCTTCTAATATCTATCAAAGTGCTGCATTTTTGAAAGAGCTTTCCTGTAGCTCAAAAAGTAGAGCATTGGTGCTTGCAATGCCAAGGTCATAGGTTCGATTCCCAGGGAAAGCGAAATTTGCCCAGTGGTCAGTCACTGACACATAGAGCTGGTGACACAAGTTCAAGTCCCGGGTTGCAGAGTTTTTTTAATCCCATATTTTCCTATCATAAAAAAAGTAAAAACTCTTAAATATTTTTCTTTAGACTGGTGCCAGATAAGCTCCATCCCCACACAAAATAAAATATGATTTTTTTTAAGCCAGTACATCAACACCTCTCATAAAGGGAGTGGCAGAACGGATTCCGTCAGATTTTTTTTTTTTTTTTTACAGGGGGAACATAATCCGACGGCAAAAAAACAGCCGTCGGAATCCGTTCCCCCTGTATTTTTTACACAAGGAGGATCTTCTAATATCTATCAAAGTGCTGCATTTTTGAAAGAGCTTTCCTGTAGCTCAAAAAGTAGAGCATTGGTGCTTGCAATGCCAAGGTCATAGGTTCGATTCCCAGGGAAAGCGAAATTTGCCCAGTGGTCAGTCACTGACACATAGAGCTGGTGACACAAGTTCAAGTCCCGGGTAGCAGAGTTTTTTTAATCCCATATTTTCCTATCATAAAAAAAGTAAAAACTCTTAAATATTTTTCTTTAGACTGGTGCCAGATAAGCTCCATCCCCACACAAAATAAAATATGATTTTTTTTAAGCCAGTACATCAACACCTCTCATAAAGGGAGTGGCAAAACGGATTCCGTCAGATTTTTTTTTTTTTTTTTACAGGGGGAACAGAATCCGACGGCAAAAAAACAGCCGTCGGAATCCGTTCCCCCTGTATTTTTTACACAAGGAGGATCTTCTAATATCTATCAAAGTGCTCCAAATTATAAGGTCCCCACAGCCTAGTGGTCAGTTCACTGACATATAGAGCTGGTGACACAAGTTCAAGTCCCGGGTTGCAGAGTTTTTTTAATCCCATATTTTCCTATCATAATAAAAGTAAAAACTCTTAAATATTTTTCTTTAGACTGGTGCCAGATAAGCTCCATCCCCACACAAAATAAAATATAATTTTTTTTAAGCCAGTACATCAACACCTCTCATAAAGGGAGTGGCAGAATGGATTCCGTCAGATTTTTTTTTTTTTACAGGGGGAACAGAATCCGACGGCAAAAAAACAGCCGTCGGAACCGTTCCCCCTGTATTTTTTACACAAGGAGGATCTTCTAATATCTATCAAAGTGCTGCATTTTTGAAAGAGCTTTCCTGTAGCTCAAAAAGTAGAGCATTGGTGCTTGCAATGCCAAGGTCATAGGTTCGATTCCCAGGGAAAGCGAAATTTGCCCAGTGGTCAGTCACTGACACATAGAGCTGGTGACACAAGTTCAAGTCCCGGGTAGCAGAGTTTTTTTAATCCCATATTTTCCTATCATAAAAAAAGTAAAAACTCTTAAATATTTTTCTTTAGACTGGTGCCAGATAAGCTCCATCCCCACACAAAATAAAATATGATTTTTTTTAAGCCAGTACATCAACACCTCTCATAAAGGGAGTGGCAAAACGGATTCCGTCAGATTTTTTTTTTTTTTTTTACAGGGGGAACATAATCCGACGGCAAAAAAACAGCCGTCGGAATCCGTTCCCCCTGTATTTTTTACACAAGGAGGATCTTCTAATATCTATCAAAGTGCTCCAAATTATAAGGTCCCCACAGCCTAGTGGTCAGTTCACTGACATATAGAGCTGGTGATTCTTAGGTGACACAAGTTCAAGTCCCGGCTTGAAGAGTTTTTTTAATCCCATATTTTCCTATCATAATAAAAGTAAAAACTCTTGAATATTTTTCTTTAGACTGGTGCCAGATAAGCTCCATCCCCACACAAAATAAAATATGATTTTTTTTAAGCCAGTACATCAACACCTCTCATAAAGGGAGTGGCAGAACGGATTCCGTCAGATTTTTTTTTTTTTTTTACAGGGGGAACAGAATCCGACGGCAAAAAAACAGCCGTCGGAATCCGTTCCCCCTGTATTTTTTACACAAGGAGGATCTTCTAATATCTATCAAAGTGCTCCAAATTATAAGGTCCCCACAGCCTAGTGGTCAGTCACTGACACATAGAGCTGGTGACACAAGTTCAAGTCCCGGGTTGCAGAGTTTTTTTAATCCCATATTTTCCTATCATAAAAAAAGTAAAAACTCTTATCCGTAGAATCCGACGGCAAAAAAACAGCCGTCGGAATCCGTTCCCCCTGTATTTTTTACACAAGGAGGATCTTCTAATATCTATCAAAGTGCTGCATTTTTGAAAGAGCTTTCCTGTAGCTCAAAAAGTAGAGCATTGGTGCTTGCAATGCCAAGGTCATAGGTTCGATTCCCAGGGAAAGCGAAATTTGCCCAGTGGTCAGTCACTGACACATAGAGCTGGTGACACAAGTTCAAGTCCCGGGTTGCAGAGTTTTTTTAATCCCATATTTTCCTATCATAAAAAAAGTAAAAACTCTTAAATATTTTTCTTTAGACTGGTGCCAGATAAGCTCCATCCCCACACAAAATAAAATATGATTTTTTTTAAGCCAGTACATCAACACCTCTCATAAAGGGAGTGGCAGAACGGATTCCGTCAGATTTTTTTTTTTTTTTTTACAGGGGGAACAGAATCCGACGGCAAAAAAACAGCCGTCGGAATCCGTTCCCCCTGTATTTTTTACACAAGGAGGATCTTCTAATATCTATCAAAGTGCTCCAAATTATAAGGTCCCCACAGCCTAGTGGTCAGTTCACTGACATATAGAGCTGGTGACACAAGTTCAAGTCCCGGGTTGCAGAGTTTTTTTAATCCCATATTTTCCTATCATAATAAAAGTAAAAACTCTTAAATATTTTTCTTTAGACTGGTGCCAGATAAGCTCCATCCCCACACAAAATAAAATATAATTTTTTTTAAGCCAGTACATCAACACCTCTCATAAAGGGAGTGGCAGAATGGATTCCGTCAGATTTTTTTTTTTTTACAGGGGGAACAGAATCCGACGGCAAAAAAACAGCCGTCGGAACCGTTCCCCCTGTATTTTTTACACAAGGAGGATCTTCTAATATCTATCAAAGTGCTGCATTTTTGAAAGAGCTTTCCTGTAGCTCAAAAAGTAGAGCATTGGTGCTTGCAATGCCAAGGTCATAGGTTCGATTCCCAGGGAAAGCGAAATTTGCCCAGTGGTCAGTCACTGACACATAGAGCTGGTGACACAAGTTCAAGTCCCGGGTTGCAGAGTTTTTTTAATCCCATATTTTCCTATCATAAAAAAAGTAAAAACTCTTAAATATTTTTCTTTAGACTGGTGCCAGATAAGCTCCATCCCCACACAAAATAAAATATGATTTTTTTTAAGCCAGTACATCAACACCTCTCATAAAGGGAGTGGCAGAACGGATTCCGTCAGATTTTTTTTTTTTTTTTTACAGGGGGAACATAATCCGACGGCAAAAAAACAGCCGTCGGAATCCGTTCCCCCTGTATTTTTTACACAAGGAGGATCTTCTAATATCTATCAAAGTGCTGCATTTTTGAAAGAGCTTTCCTGTAGCTCAAAAAGTAGAGCATTGGTGCTTGCAATGCCAAGGTCATAGGTTCGATTCCCAGGGAAAGCGAAATTTGCCCAGTGGTCAGTCACTGACACATAGAGCTGGTGACACAAGTTCAAGTCCCGGGTAGCAGAGTTTTTTTAATCCCATATTTTCCTATCATAAAAAAAGTAAAAACTCTTAAATATTTTTCTTTAGACTGGTGCCAGATAAGCTCCATCCCCACACAAAATAAAATATGATTTTTTTTAAGCCAGTACATCAACACCTCTCATAAAGGGAGTGGCAGAATGGATTCCGTCAGATTTTTTTTTTTTTTACAGGGGGAACAGAATCCGACGGCAAAAAAACAGCCGTCGGAATCCGTTCCCCCTGTATTTTTTACACAAGGAGGATCTTCTAATATCTATCAAAGTGCTCCAAATTATAAGGTCCCCACAGCCTAGTGGTCAGTTCACTGACATATAGAGCTGGTGACACAAGTTCAAGTCCCGGGTTGCAGAGTTTTTTTAATCCCATATTTTCCTATCATAATAAAAGTAAAAACTCTTAAATATTTTTCTTTAGACTGGTGCCAGATAAGCTCCATCCCCACACAAAATAAAATATAATTTTTTTTAAGCCAGTACATCAACACCTCTCATAAAGGGAGTGGCAGAATGGATTCCGTCAGATTTTTTTTTTTTTACAGGGGGAACAGAATCCGACGGCAAAAAAACAGCCGTCGGAACCGTTCCCCCTGTATTTTTTACACAAGGAGGATCTTCTAATATCTATCAAAGTGCTGCATTTTTGAAAGAGCTTTCCTGTAGCTCAAAAAGTAGAGCATTGGTGCTTGCAATGCCAAGGTCATAGGTTCGATTCCCAGGGAAAGCGAAATTTGCCCAGTGGTCAGTCACTGACACATAGAGCTGGTGACACAAGTTCAAGTCCCGGGTAGCAGAGTTTTTTTAATCCCATATTTTCCTATCATAAAAAAAGTAAAAACTCTTAAATATTTTTCTTTAGACTGGTGCCAGATAAGCTCCATCCCCACACAAAATAAAATATGATTTTTTTTAAGCCAGTACATCAACACCTCTCATAAAGGGAGTGGCAGAATGGATTCCGTCAGATTTTTTTTTTTTTTACAGGGGGAACAGAATCCGACGGCAAAAAAACAGCCGTCGGAATCCGTTCCCCCTGTATTTTTTACACAAGGAGGATCTTCTAATATCTATCAAAGTGCTCCAAATTATAAGGTCCCCACAGCCTAGTGGTCAGTTCACTGACATATAGAGCTGGTGACACAAGTTCAAGTCCCGGGTTGCAGAGTTTTTTTAATCCCATATTTTCCTATCATAATAAAAGTAAAAACTCTTAAATATTTTTCTTTAGACTGGTGCCAGATAAGCTCCATCCCCACACAAAATAAAATATATTTTTTTTTAAGCCAGTACATCAACACCTCTCATAAAGGGAGTGGCAGAATGGATTCCGTCAGATTTTTTTTTTTTTACAGGGGGAACAGAATCCGACGGCAAAAAAACAGCCGTCGGAACCGTTCCCCCTGTATTTTTTACACAAGGAGGATCTTCTAATATCTATCAAAGTGCTGCATTTTTGAAAGAGCTTTCCTGTAGCTCAAAAAGTAGAGCATTGGTGCTTGCAATGCCAAGGTCATAGGTTCGATTCCCAGGGAAAGCGAAATTTGCCCAGTGGTCAGTCACTGACACATAGAGCTGGTGACACAAGTTCAAGTCCCGGGTAGCAGAGTTTTTTTAATCCCATATTTTCCTATCATAAAAAAAGTAAAAACTCTTAAATATTTTTCTTTAGACTGGTGCCAGATAAGCTCCATCCCCACACAAAATAAAATATGATTTTTTTTAAGCCAGTACATCAACACCTCTCATAAAGGGAGTGGCAAAACGGATTCCGTCAGATTTTTTTTTTTTTTTTTACAGGGGGAACAGAATCCGACGGCAAAAAAACAGCCGTCGGAATCCGTTCCCCCTGTATTTTTTACACAAGGAGGATCTTCTAATATCTATCAAAGTGCTCCAAATTATAAGGTCCCCACAGCCTAGTGGTCAGTTCACTGACATATAGAGCTGGTGACACAAGTTCAAGTCCCGGGTTGCAGAGTTTTTTTAATCCCATATTTTCCTATCATAATAAAAGTAAAAACTCTTAAATATTTTTCTTTAGACTGGTGCCAGATAAGCTCCATCCCCACACAAAATAAAATATAATTTTTTTTAAGCCAGTACATCAACACCTCTCATAAAGGGAGTGGCAGAATGGATTCCGTCAGATTTTTTTTTTTTTACAGGGGGAACAGAATCCGACGGCAAAAAAACAGCCGTCGGAACCGTTCCCCCTGTATTTTTTACACAAGGAGGATCTTCTAATATCTATCAAAGTGCTGCATTTTTGAAAGAGCTTTCCTGTAGCTCAAAAAGTAGAGCATTGGTGCTTGCAATGCCAAGGTCATAGGTTCGATTCCCAGGGAAAGCGAAATTTGCCCAGTGGTCAGTCACTGACACATAGAGCTGGTGACACAAGTTCAAGTCCCGGGTTGCAGAGTTTTTTTAATCCCATATTTTCCTATCATAAAAAAAGTAAAAACTCTTAAATATTTTTCTTTAGACTGGTGCCAGATAAGCTCCATCCCCACACAAAATAAAATATGATTTTTTTTAAGCCAGTACATCAACACCTCTCATAAAGGGAGTGGCAGAACGGATTCCGTCAGATTATTATTTTTTTTTTTACAGGGGGAACAGAATCCGACGGCAAAAAAACAGCCGTCGGAATCCGTTCCCCCTGTATTTTTTACACAAGGAGGATCTTCTAATATCTATCAAAGTGCTCCAAATTATAAGGTCCCCACAGCCTAGTGGTCAGTTCACTGACATATAGAGCTGGTGATTCTTAGGTGACACAAGTTCAAGTCCTGGCTTGAAGAGTTTTTTTAATCCCATATTTTCCTATCATAATAAAAGTAAAAACTCTTAAATATTTTTATTTAGACTGGTGCCAGATAAGCTCCATCCCCACACAAAATAAAATATGATTTTTTTTAAGCCAGTACATCAACACCTCTCATAAAGGGAGTGGCAGAACGGATTCCGTCAGATTTTTTTTTTTTTTTTTACAGGGGGAACAGAATCCGACGGCAAAAAAACAGCCGTCGGAATCCGTTCCCCCTGTATTTTTTACACAAGGAGGATCTTCTAATATCTATCAAAGTGCTCCAAATTATAAGGTCCCCACAGCCTAGTGGTCAGTTCACTGACATATAGAGCTGGTGACACAAGTTCAAGTCCCGGGTTGCAGAGTTTTTTTAATCCCATATTTTCCTATCATAATAAAAGTAAAAACTCTTAAATATTTTTCTTTAGACTGGTGCCAGATAAGCTCCATCCCCACACAAAATAAAATATATTTTTTTTTAAGCCAGTACATCAACACCTCTCATAAAGGGAGTGGCAGAATGGATTCCGTCAGATTTTTTTTTTTTTACAGGGGGAACAGAATCCGACGGCAAAAAAACAGCCGTCGGAACCGTTCCCCCTGTATTTTTTACACAAGGAGGATCTTCTAATATCTATCAAAGTGCTGCATTTTTGAAAGAGCTTTCCTGTAGCTCAAAAAGTAGAGCATTGGTGCTTGCAATGCCAAGGTCATAGGTTCGATTCCCAGGGAAAGCGAAATTTGCCCAGTGGTCAGTCACTGACACATAGAGCTGGTGACACAAGTTCAAGTCCCGGGTTGCAGAGTTTTTTTAATCCCATATTTTCCTATCATAAAAAAAGTAAAAACTCTTAAATATTTTTCTTTAGACTGGTGCCAGATAAGCTCCATCCCCACACAAAATAAAATATGATTTTTTTTAAGCCAGTACATCAACACCTCTCATAAAGGGAGTGGCAGAACGGATTCCGTCAGATTTTTTTTTTTTTTTTTACAGGGGGAACAGAATCCGACGGCAAAAAAACAGCCGTCGGAATCCGTTCCCCCTGTATTTTTTACACAAGGAGGATCTTCTAATATCTATCAAAGTGCTCCAAATTATAAGGTCCCCACAGCCTAGTGGTCAGTTCACTGACATATAGAGCTGGTGATTCTTAGGTGACACAAGTTCAAGTCCTGGCTTGAAGAGTTTTTTTAATCCCATATTTTCCTATCATAATAAAAGTAAAAACTCTTAAATATTTTTATTTAGACTGGTGCCAGATAAGCTCCATCCCCACACAAAATAAAATATGATTTTTTTTAAGCCAGTACATCAACACCTCTCATAAAGGGAGTGGCAGAACGGATTCCGTCAGATTTTTTTTTTTTTTTTACAGGGGGAACAGAATCCGACAGCAAAAAAACAGCCGTCGGAATCCGTTCCCCCTGTATTTTTTACACAAGGAGGATCTTCTAATATCTATCAAAGTGCTCCAAATTATAAGGTCCCCACAGCCTAGTGGTCAGTTCACTGACATATAGAGCTGGTGACACAAGTTCAAGTCCCGGGTTGCAGAGTTTTTTTAATCCCATATTTTCCTATCATAATAAAAGTAAAAACTCTTAAATATTTTTCTTTAGACTGGTGCCAGATAAGCTCCATCCTCACACAAAATAAAATATAATTTTTTTTAAGCCAGTACATCAACACCTCTCATAAAGGGAGTGGCAGAATGGATTCCGTCAGATTTTTTTTTTTTTTACAGGGGGAACAGAATCCGACGGCAAAAAAACAGCCGTCGGAATCCGTTCCCCCTGTATTTTTTACACAAGGAGGATCTTCTAATATCTATCAAAGTGCTCCAAATTATAAGGTCCCCACAGCCTAGTGGTCAGTTCACTGACATATAGAGCTGGTGACACAAGTTCAAGTCCCGGGTTGCAGAGTTTTTTTAATCCCATATTTTCCTATCATAATAAAAGTAAAAACTCTTAAATATTTTTCTTTAGACTGGTGCCAGATAAGCTCCATCCCCACACAAAATAAAATATGATTTTTTTTAAGCCAGTACATCAACACCTCTCATAAAGGGAGTGGCAGAACGGATTCCGTCAGATTTTTTTTTTTTTTTTTTACAGGGGGAACAGAATCCGACGGCAAAAAAACAGCCGTCGGAATCCGTTCCCCCTGTATTTTTTACACAAGGAGGATCTTCTAATATCTATCAAAGTGCTCCAAATTATAAGGTCCCCACAGCCTAGTGGTCAGTTCACTGACATATAGAGCTGGTGATTCTTATGTGACACAAGTTCAAGTCCCGGCTTGAAGAGTTTTTTTAATCCCATATTTTCCTATCATAAAAAAAGTAAAAACTCTTAAATATTTTTCTTTAGACTGGTGCCAGATAAGCTCCATCCCCACACAAAATAAAATATGATTTTTTTTAAGCCAGTACATCAACACCTCTCATAAAGGGAGTGGCAGAACGGATTCCGTCAGATTTTTTTTTTTTTTTTTTACAGGGGGAACAGAATCCGACGGCAAAAAAACAGCCGTCGGAATCCGTGCCCTGTATTTTTTACACAAGGAGGATCTTCTAATATCTATCAAAGTGCTCCAAATTATAAGGTCCCCACAGCCTAGTGGTCAGTTCACTGACATATAGAGCTGGTGATTCTTAGGTGACACAAGTTCAAGTCCCGGCTTGAAGAGTTTTTTTAATCCCATATTTTCCTATCATAATAAAAGTAAAAACTCTTAAATATTTTTCTTTAGACTGGTGCCAGATAAGCTCCATCCCCACACAAAATAAAATATGATTTTTTTTAAGCCAGTACATCAACACCTCTCATAAAGGGAGTGGCAGAACGGATTCCGTCAGATTTTTTTTTTTTTTTTTACAGGGGGAACAGAATCCGACGGCAAAAAAACAGCCGTCGGAATCCGTGCCCTGTATTTTTTACACAAGGAGGATCTTCTAATATCTATCAAAGTGCTGCATTTTTGAAAGAGCTTTCCTGTAGCTCAAAAAGTAGAGCATTGGTGCTTGCAATGCCAAGTTCATAGGTTCGATTCCCAGGGAAAGCGAAATTTGCCCAGTGGTCAGTCACTGACACATAGAGCTGGTGACACAAGTTCAAGTCCCGGGTTGCAGAGTTTTTTTAATCCCACATTTTCCTATCATAAAAAAAGTAAAAACTCTTAAATATTTTTCTTTAGACTGGTGCCAGATAAGCTCCATCCCCACACAAAATAAAATATGATTTTTTTTAAGCCAGTACATCAACACCTCTCATAAAGGGAGTGGCAGAACGGATTCCGTCAGATTTTTTTTTTTTTTTTTTACAGGGGGAACAGAATCCGACGGCAAAAAAACAGCCGTCGGAATCCGTTCCCCCTGTATTTTTTACACAAGGAGGATCTTCTAATATCTATCAAAGTGCTCCAAATTATAAGGTCCCCACAGCCTAGTGGTCAGTTCACTGACATATAGAGCTGGTGACACAAGTTCAAGTCCCGGGTTGCAGAGTTTTTTTAATCCCATATTTTCCTATCATAATAAAAGTAAAAACTCTTAAATATTTTTCTTTAGACTGGTGCCAGATAAGCTCCATCCCCACACAAAATAAAATATAATTTTTTTTAAGCCAGTACATCAACACCTCTCATAAAGGGAGTGGCAGAATGGATTCCGTCAGATTTTTTTTTTTTTACAGGGGGAACAGAATCCGACGGCAAAAAAACAGCCGTCGGAACCGTTCCCCCTGTATTTTTTACACAAGGAGGATCTTCTAATATCTATCAAAGTGCTGCATTTTTGAAAGAGCTTTCCTGTAGCTCAAAAAGTAGAGCATTGGTGCTTGCAATGCCAAGGTCATAGGTTCGATTCCCAGGGAAAGCGAAATTTGCCCAGTGGTCAGTCACTGACACATAGAGCTGGTGACACAAGTTCAAGTCCCGGGTTGCAGAGTTTTTTTAATCCCATATTTTCCTATCATAAAAAAAGTAAAAACTCTTAAATATTTTTCTTTAGACTGGTGCCAGATAAGCTCCATCCCCACACAAAATAAAATATGATTTTTTTTAAGCCAGTACATCAACACCTCTCATAAAGGGAGTGGCAGAACGGATTCCGTCAGATTTTTTTTTTTTTTTTTACAGGGGGAACATAATCCGACGGCAAAAAAACAGCCGTCGGAATCCGTTCCCCCTGTATTTTTTACACAAGGAGGATCTTCTAATATCTATCAAAGTGCTCCAAATTATAAGGTCCCCACAGCCTAGTGGTCAGTTCACTGACATATAGAGCTGGTGATTCTTAGGTGACACAAGTTCAAGTCCCGGCTTGAAGAGTTTTTTTAATCCCATATTTTCCTATCATAATAAAAGTAAAAACTCTTAAATATTTTTCTTTAGACTGGTGCCAGATAAGCTCCATCCCCACACAAAATAAAATATGATTTTTTTTAAGCCAGTACATCAACACCTCTCATAAAGGGAGTGGCAGAACGGATTCCGTCAGATTTTTTTTTTTTTTTTACAGGGGGAACAGAATCCGACGGCAAAAAAACAGCCGTCGGAATCCGTTCCCCCTGTATTTTTTACACAAGGAGGATCTTCTAATATCTATCAAAGTGCTGCATTTTTGAAAGAGCTTTCCTGTAGCTCAAAAAGTAGAGCATTGGTGCTTGCAATGCCAAGGTCATAGGTTCGATTCCCAGGGAAAGCGAAATTTGCCCAGTGGTCAGTCACTGACACATAGAGCTGGTGACACAAGTTCAAGTCCCGGGTTGCAGAGTTTTTTTAATCCCATATTTTCCTATCATAAAAAAAGTAAAAACTCTTAAATATTTTTCTTTAGACTGGTGCCAGATAAGCTCCATCCCCACACAAAATAAAATATGATTTTTTTTAAGCCAGTACATCAACACCTCTCATAAAGGGAGTGGCAGAACGGATTCCGTCAGATTTTTTTTTTTTTTTTTACAGGGGGAACATAATCCGACGGCAAAAAAACAGCCGTCGGAATCCGTTCCCCCTGTATTTTTTACACAAGGAGGATCTTCTAATATCTATCAAAGTGCTCCAAATTATAAGGTCCCCACAGCCTAGTGGTCAGTTCACTGACATATAGAGCTGGTGATTCTTAGGTGACACAAGTTCAAGTCCCGGCTTGAAGAGTTTTTTTAATCCCATATTTTCCTATCATAATAAAAGTAAAAACTCTTAAATATTTTTCTTTAGACTGGTGCCAGATAAGCTCCATCCCCACACAAAATAAAATATGATTTTTTTTAAGCCAGTACATCAACACCTCTCATAAAGGGAGTGGCAGAACGGATTCCGTCAGATTTTTTTTTTTTTTTTACAGGGGGAACAGAATCCGACGGCAAAAAAACAGCCGTCGGAATCCGTTCCCCCTGTATTTTTTACACAAGGAGGATCTTCTAATATCTATCAAAGTGCTGCATTTTTGAAAGAGCTTTCCTGTAGCTCAAAAAGTAGAGCATTGGTGCTTGCAATGCCAAGGTCATAGGTTCGATTCCCAGGGAAAGCGAAATTTGCCCAGTGGTCAGTCACTGACACATAGAGCTGGTGACACAAGTTCAAGTCCCGGGTTGCAGAGTTTTTTTAATCCCATATTTTCCTATCATAAAAAAAGTAAAAACTCTTATCCGTAGAATCCGACGGCAAAAAAACAGCCGTCGGAATCCGTTCCCCCTGTATTTTTTACACAAGGAGGATCTTCTAATATCTATCAAAGTGCTGCATTTTTGAAAGAGCTTTCCTGTAGCTCAAAAAGTAGAGCATTGGTGCTTGCAATGCCAAGGTCATAGGTTCGATTCCCAGGGAAAGCGAAATTTGCCCAGTGGTCAGTCACTGACACATAGAGCTGGTGACACAAGTTCAAGTCCCGGGTTGCAGAGTTTTTTTAATCCCATATTTTCCTATCATAAAAAAAGTAAAAACTCTTAAATATTTTTCTTTAGACTGGTGCCAGATAAGCTCCATCCCCACACAAAATAAAATATGATTTTTTTTAAGCCAGTACATCAACACCTCTCATAAAGGGAGTGGCAGAACGGATTCCGTCAGATTTTTTTTTTTTTTTTTTACAGGGGGAACAGAATCCGACGGCAAAAAAACAGCCGTCGGAATCCGTTCCCCCTGTATTTTTTACACAAGGAGGATCTTCTAATATCTATCAAAGTGCTCCAAATTATAAGGTCCCCACAGCCTAGTGGTCAGTTCACTGACATATAGAGCTGGTGATTCTTAGGTGACACAAGTTCAAGTCCCGGCTTGAAGAGTTTTTTTAATCCCATATTTTCCTATCATAATAAAAGTAAAAACTCTTAAATATTTTTCTTTAGACTGGTGCCAGATAAGCTCCATCCCCACACAAAATAAAATATGATTTTTTTTTAAGCCAGTACATCAACACCTCTCATAAAGGGAGTGGCAGAACGGATTCCGTCAGATTTTTTTTTTTTTTTTTACAGGGGGAACAGAATCCGACGGCAAAAAAACAGCCGTCGGAATCCGTTCCCCCTGTATTTTTTACACAAGGAGGATCTTCTAATATCTATCAAAGTGCTCCAAATTATAAGGTCCCCACAGCCTAGTGGTCAGTTCACTGACATATAGAGCTGGTGATTCTTAGGTGACACAAGTTCAAGTCCCGGCTTGAAGAGTTTTTTTAATCCCATATTTTCCTATCATAATAAAAGTAAAAACTCTTAAATATTTTTCTTTAGACTGGTGCCAGATAAGCTCCATCCCCACACAAAATAAAATATGATTTTTTTTAAGCCAGTACATCAACACCTCTCATAAAGGGAGTGGCAGAACGGATTCCGTCAGATTTTTTTTTTTTTTACAGGGGGAACAGAATCCGACGGCAAAAAAACAGCCGTCGGAATCCGTTCCCCCTGTATTTTTTACACAAGGAGGATCTTCTAATATCTATCAAAGTGCTGCATTTTTGAAAGAGCTTTCCTGTAGCTCAAAAAGTAGAGCATTGGTGCTTGCAATGCCAAGGTCATAGGTTCGATTCCCAGGGAAAGCGAAATTTGCCCAGTGGTCAGTCACTGACACATAGAGCTGGTGACACAAGTTCAAGTCCCGGGTTGCAGAGTTTTTTTAATCCCATATTTTCCTATCATAAAAAAAGTAAAAACTCTTAAATATTTTTCTTTAGACTGGTGCCAGATAAGCTCCATCCCCACACAAAATAAAATATGATTTTTTTTAAGCCAGTACATCAACACCTCTCATAAAGGGAGTGGCAGAACGGATTCCGTCAGATTTTTTTTTTTTTTTTACAGGGGGAACAGAATCCGACGGCAAAAAAACAGCCGTCGGAATCCGTTCCCCCTGTATTTTTTACACAAGGAGGATCTTCTAATATCTATCAAAGTGCTGCATTTTTGAAAGAGCTTTCCTGTAGCTCAAAAAGTAGAGCATTGGTGCTTGCAATGCCAAGGTCATAGGTTCGATTCCCAGGGAAAGTGAAATTTGCCCAGTGGTCAGTCACTGACACATAGAGCTGGTGACACAAGTTCAAGTCCCGGGTTGCAGAGTTTTTTTAATCCCACATTTTCCTATCATAAAAAAAGTAAAAACTCTTAAATATTTTTCTTTAGACTGGTGCCAGATAAGCTCCATCCCCACACAAAATAAAATATGATTTTTTTTAAGCCAGTACATCAACACCTCTCATAAAGGGAGTGGCAGAACGGATTCCGTCAGATTTTTTTTTTTTTTTTTACAGGGGGAACAGAATCCGACGGCAAAAAAACAGCCGTCGGAATCCGTTCCCCCTGTATTTTTTACACAAGGAGGATCTTCTAATATCTATCAAAGTGCTTGAAATTATAAGGTCCCCACAGCCTAGTGGTCAGTTCACTGACATATAGAGCTGGTGATTCTTAGGTGACACTAGTTCAAGTCCCGGCTTGAAGAGTTTTTTTAATCCCATATTTTCCTATCATAATAAAAGTAAAAACTCTTAAATATTTTTCTTTAGACTGGTGCCAGATAAGCTCCATCCCCACACAAAATAAAATATGATTTTTTTTAAGCCAGTACATCAACACCTCTCATAAAGGGAGTGGCAGAACGGATTCCGTCAGATTTTTTTTTTTTTTTTTACAGGGGGGACAGAATCCGACGGCAAAAAAACAGCCGTCGGAATCCGTTCCGCCTGTATTTTTTACACAAGGAGGATCTTCTAATATCTATCAAAGTGCTCCAAATTATAAGGTCCCCACAGCCTAGTGGTCAGTTCACTGACATATAGAGCTGGTGATTCTTAGGTGACACAAGTTCAAGTCCTGGCTTGAAGAGTTTTTTTAATCCCATATTTTCCTATCATAATAAAAGTAAAAACTCTTAAATATTTTTCTTTAGACTGGTGCCAGATAAGCTCCATCCCCACACAAAATAAAATATGATTTTTTTAAGCCAGTACATCAACACCTCTCATAAAGGGAGTGGCAGAACGGATTCCGTCAGTTTTTTTTTTTTTTTTTACAGGGGGAACAGAATCCGACGGCAAAAAAACAGCCGTCGGAATCCGTTCCCCCTGTATTTTTTACACAAGGAGGATCTTCTAATATCTATCAAAGTGCTCCAAATTATAAGGTCCCCACAGCCTAGTGGTCAGTTCACTGACATATAGAGCTGGTGACACAAGTTCAAGTCCCGGGTTGCAGAGTTTTTTTAATCCCATATTTTCCTATCATAATAAAAGTAAAAACTCTTAAATATTTTTCTTTAGACTGGTGCCAGATAAGCTCCATCCCCACACAAAATAAAATATGATTTTTTTTAAGCCAGTACATCAACACCTCTCATAAAGGGAGTGGCAGAACGGATTCCGTCAGATTTTTTTTTTTTTTTTTACAGGGGGAACAGAATCCGACGGCAAAAAAACAGCCGTCGGAATCCGTTCCCCCTGTATTTTTTACACAAGGAGGATCTTCTAATATCTATCAAAGTGCTCCAAATTATAAGGTCCCCACAGCCTAGTGGTCAGTTCACTGACATATAGAGCTGGTGATTCTTAGGTGACACAAGTTCAATTCCCGGCTTGAAGAGTTTTTTTAATCCCATATTTTCCTATCATAATAAAAGTAAAAACTCTTAAATATTTTTCTTTAGACTGGTGCCAGATAAGCTCCATCCCCACACAAAATAAAATATGATTTTTTTTAAGCCAGTACATCAACACCTCTCATAAAGGGAGTGGCAGAACGGATTCCGTCAGATTTTTTTTTTTTTTTTTTACAGGGGGAACAGAATCCGACGGCAAAAAAACAGCCGTCGGAATCCGTTCCCCCTGTATTTTTTACACAAGGAGAATCTTCTAATATCTATCAAAGTGCTCCAAATTATAAGGTCCCCACAGCCTAGTGGTCAGTTCACTGACATATAGAGCTGGTGATTCTTAGGTGACACAAGTTCAAGTCCCGGCTTGAAGAGTTTTTTTAATCCCATATTTTCCTATCATAATAAAAGTAAAAACTCTTAAATATTTTTCTTTAGACTGGTGCCAGATAAGCTCCATCCCCACACAAAATAAAATATGATTTTTTTTAAGCCAGTACATCAACACCTCTCATAAAGGGAGTGGCAGAACGGATTCCGTCAGATTTTTTTTTTTTTTTTTACAGGGGGAACAGAATCCGACGGCAAAAAAACAGCCGTCGGAATCCGTTCCCCCTGTATTTTTTACACAAGGAGGATCTTCTAATATCTATCAAAGTGCTCCAAATTATAAGCTCCCCACAGCCTAGTGGTCAGTTCACTGACATATAGAGCTGGTGACACAAGTTCAAGTCCCGGGTTGCAGAGTTTTTTTAATCCCATATTTTCCTATCATAATAAAAGTAAAAACTCTTAAATATTTTTCTTTAGACTGGTGCCAGATAAGCTCCATCCCCACACAAAATAAAATATGATTTTTTTTAAGCCAGTACATCAACACCTCTCATAAAGGGAGTGGCAGAACGGATTCCGTCAGATTTTTTTTTTTTTTTTTTACAGGGGGAACAGAATCCGACGGCAAAAAAACAGCCGTCGGAATCCGTTCCCCCTGTATTTTTTACACAAGGAGGATCTTCTAATATCTATCAAAGTGCTCCAAATTATAAGGTCCCCACAGCCTAGTGGTCAGTTCACTGACATATAGAGCTGGTGATTCTTAGGTGACACAAGTTCAAGTCCCGGCTTGAAGAGTTTTTTTAATCCCATATTTTCCTATCATAATAAAAGTAAAAACTCTTAAATATTTTTCTTTAGACTGGTGCCAGATAAGCTCCATCCCCACACAAAATAAAATATGATTTTTTTAAGCCAGTACATCAACACCTCTCATAAAGGGAGTGGCAGAACGGATTCCGTCAGATTTTTTTTTTTTTTTTTACAGGGGGAACAGAATCCGACGGCAAAAAAACAGCCGTCGGAATCCGTTCCCCCTGTATTTTTTACACAAGGAGGATCTTCTAATATCTATCAAAGTGCTCCAAATTATAAGGTCCCCACAGCCTTGTGGTCAGTTCACTGACATATAGAGCTGGTGACACAAGTTCAAGTCCCGGGTTGCAGAGTTTTTTTAATCCCATATTTTCCTATCATAATAAAAGTAAAAACTCTTAAATATTTTTCTTTAGACTGGTGCCAGATAAGCTCCATCCCCACACAAAATAAAATATGATTTTTTTAAGCCAGTACATCAACACCTCTCATAAAGGGAGTGGCAGAACGGATTCCGTCAGAATTTTTTTTTTTTTTTTACAGGGGGAACAGAATCCGACGGCAAAAAAACAGCCGTCGGAATCCGTTCCCCCTGTATTTTTTACACAAGGAGGATCTTCTAATATCTATCAAAGTGCTCCAAATTATAAGCTCCCCACAGCCTAGTGGTCAGTTCACTGACATATAGAGCTGGTGACACAAGTTCAAGTCCCGGGTTGCAGAGTTTTTTTAATCCCATATTTTCCTATCATAATAAAAGTAAAAACTCTTAAATATTTTTCTTTAGACTGGTGCCAGATAAGCTCCATCCCCACACAAAATAAAATATGATTTTTTTTAAGCCAGTACATCAACACCTCTCATAAAGGGAGTGGCAGAACGGATTCCGTCAGATTTTTTTTTTTTTTTTTTACAGGGGGAACAGAATCCGACGGCAAAAAAACAGCCGTCGGAATCCGTTCCCCCTGTATTTTTTACACAAGGAGGATCTTCTAATATCTATCAAAGTGCTCCAAATTATAAGGTCCCCACAGCCTAGTGGTCTGTTCACTGACATATAGAGCTGGTGATTCTTAGGTGACACAAGTTCAAGTCCCGGCTTGAAGAGTTTTTTTAATCCCATATTTTCCTATCATAATAAAAGTAAAAACTCTTAAATATTTTTCTTTAGACTGGTGCCAGATAAGCTCCATCCCCACACAAAATAAAATATGATTTTTTTAAGCCAGTACATCAACACCTCTCATAAAGGGAGTGGCAGAACGGATTCCGTCAGATTTTTATTTATTTTTTTACAGGGGGAACAGAATCCGACGGCAAAAAAACAGCCGTCGGAATCCGTTCCCCCTGTATTTTTTACACAAGGAGGATCTTCTAATATCTATCAAAGTGCTCCAAATTATAAGGTCCCCACAGCCTTGTGGTCAGTTCACTGACATATAGAGCTGGTGACACAAGTTCAAGTCCCGGGTTGCAGAGTTTTTTTAATCCCATATTTTCCTATCATAATAAAAGTAAAAACTCTTAAATATTTTTCTTTAGACTGGTGCCAGATAAGCTCCATCCCCACACAAAATAAAATATGATTTTTTTTAAGCCAGTACATCAACACCTCTCATAAAGGGAGTGGCAGAACGGATTCCGTCAGATTTTTCTTTTTTTTTTTACAGGGGGAACAGAATCCGACGGCAAAAAAACAGCCGTCGGAATCCGTTCCCCCTGTATTTTTTACACAAGGAGGATCTTCTAATATCTATCAAAGTGCTCCAAATTATAAGCTCCCCACAGCCTAGTGGTCAGTTCACTGACATATAGAGCTGGTGACACAAGTTCAAGTCCCGGGTTGCAGAGTTTTTTTAATCCCATATTTTCCTATCATAATAAAAGTAAAAACTCTTAAATATTTTTCTTTAGACTGGTGCCAGATAAGCTCCATCCCCACACAAAATAAAATATGATATTTTTTAAGCCAGTACATCAACACCTCTCATAAAGGGAGTGGCAGAACGGATTCCGTCAGATTTTTTTTTTTTTTTTTTACAGGGGGAACAGAATCCGACGGCAAAAAAACAGCCGTCGGAATCCGTTCCCCCTGTATTTTTTACACAAGGAGGATCTTCTAATATCTATCAAAGTGCTCCAAATTATAAGGTCCCCACAGCCTAGTGGTCAGTTCACTGACATATAGAGCTGGTGATTCTTAGGTGACACAAGTTCAAGTCCCGGCTTGAAGAGTTTTTTTAATCCCATATTTTCCTATCATAATAAAAGTAAAAACTCTTAAATATTTTTCTTTAGACTGGTGCCAGATAAGCTCCATCCCCACACAAAATAAAATATGATTTTTTTAAGCCAGTACATCAACACCTCTCATAAAGGGAGTGGCAGAACGGATTCCGTCAGATTTTTTTTTTTTTTTTTACAGGGGGAACAGAATCCGACGGCAAAAAAACAGCCGTCGGAATCCGTTCCCCCTGTATTTTTTACACAAGGAGGATCTTCTAATATCTATCAAAGTGCTCCAAATTATAAGGTCCCCACAGCCTTGTGGTCAGTTCACTGACATATAGAGCTGGTGATTCTTAGGTGACACAAGTTCAAGTCCCGGCTTGAAGAGTTTTTTTAATCCCATATTTTCCTATCATAATAAAAGTAAAAACTCTTAAATATTTTTCTTTAGACTGGTGCCAGATAAGCTCCATCCCCACACAAAATAAAATATGATTTTTTTAAGCCAGTACATCAACACCTCTCATAAAGGGAGTGGCAGAACGGATTCCGTCAGATTTTTTTTTTTTTTTTTACAGGGGGAACAGAATCCGACGGCAAAAAAACAGCCGTCGGAATCCGTTCCCCCTGTATTTTTTACACAAGGAGGATCTTCTAATATCTATCAAAGTGCTCCAAATTATAAGGTCCCCACAGCCTTGTGGTCAGTTCACTGACATATAGAGCTGGTGACACAAGTTCAAGTCCCGGGTTGCAGAGTTTTTTTAATCCCATATTTTCCTATCATAATAAAAGTAAAAACTCTTAAATATTTTTCTTTAGACTGGTGCCAGATAAGCTCCATCCCCACACAAAATAAAATATGATTTTTTTTAAGCCAGTACATCAACACCTCTCATAAAGGGAGTGGCAGAACGGATTCCGTCAGATTTTTTTTTTTTTTACAGGGGGAACAGAATCCGACGGCAAAAAAACAGCCGTCGGAATCCGTTCCCCCTGTATTTTTTACACAAGGAGGATCTTCTAATATCTATCAAAGTGCTGCATTTTTGAAAGAGCTTTCCTGTAGCTCAAAAAGTAGAGCATTGGTGCTTGCAATGCCAAGGTCATAGGTTCGATTCCCAGGGAAAGCGAAATTTGCCCAGTGGTCAGTCACTGACACATAGAGCTGGTGACACAAGTTCAAGTCCCGGGTTGCAGAGTTTTTTTAATCCCATATTTTCCTATCATAAAAAAAGTAAAAACTCTTAAATATTTTTCTTTAGACTGGTGCCAGATAAGCTCCATCCCCACACAAAATAAAATATGATTTTTTTTTAAGCCAGTACATCAACACCTCTCATAAAGGGAGTGGCAGAACGGATTCCGTCAGATTTTTTTTTTTTTTTTACAGGGGGAACAGAATCCGACGGCAAAAAAACAGCCGTCGGAATCCGTTCCCCCTGTATTTTTTACACAAGGAGGATCTTCTAATATCTATCAAAGTGCTGCATTTTTGAAAGAGCTTTCCTGTAGCTCAAAAAGTAGAGCATTGGTGCTTGCAATGCCAAGGTCATAGGTTCGATTCCCAGGGAAAGTGAAATTTGCCCAGTGGTCAGTCACTGACACATAGAGCTGGTGACACAAGTTCAAGTCCCGGGTTGCAGAGTTTTTTTAATCCCACATTTTCCTATCATAAAAAAAGTAAAAACTCTTAAATATTTTTCTTTAGACTGGTGCCAGATAAGCTCCATCCCCACACAAAATAAAATATGATTTTTTTTAAGCCAGTACATCAACACCTCTCATAAAGGGAGTGGCAGAACGGATTCCGTCAGATTTTTTTTTTTTTTTTTACAGGGGGAACAGAATCCGACGGCAAAAAAACAGCCGTCGGAATCCGTTCCCCCTGTATTTTTTACACAAGGAGGATCTTCTAATATCTATCAAAGTGCTTGAAATTATAAGGTCCCCACAGCCTAGTGGTCAGTTCACTGACATATAGAGCTGGTGATTCTTAGGTGACACTAGTTCAAGTCCCGGCTTGAAGAGTTTTTTTAATCCCATATTTTCCTATCATAATAAAAGTAAAAACTCTTAAATATTTTTCTTTAGACTGGTGCCAGATAAGCTCCATCCCCACACAAAATAAAATATGATTTTTTTTAAGCCAGTACATCAACACCTCTCATAAAGGGAGTGGCAGAACGGATTCCGTCAGATTTTTTTTTTTTTTTTTACAGGGGGGACAGAATCCGACGGCAAAAAAACAGCCGTCGGAATCCGTTCCGCCTGTATTTTTTACACAAGGAGGATCTTCTAATATCTATCAAAGTGCTCCAAATTATAAGGTCCCCACAGCCTAGTGGTCAGTTCACTGACATATAGAGCTGGTGATTCTTAGGTGACACAAGTTCAAGTCCTGGCTTGAAGAGTTTTTTTAATCCCATATTTTCCTATCATAATAAAAGTAAAAACTCTTAAATATTTTTCTTTAGACTGGTGCCAGATAAGCTCCATCCCCACACAAAATAAAATATGATTTTTTTAAGCCAGTACATCAACACCTCTCATAAAGGGAGTGGCAGAACGGATTCCGTCAGTTTTTTTTTTTTTTTTTACAGGGGGAACAGAATCCGACGGCAAAAAAACAGCCGTCGGAATCCGTTCCCCCTGTATTTTTTACACAAGGAGGATCTTCTAATATCTATCAAAGTGCTCCAAATTATAAGGTCCCCACAGCCTAGTGGTCAGTTCACTGACATATAGAGCTGGTGACACAAGTTCAAGTCCCGGGTTGCAGAGTTTTTTTAATCCCATATTTTCCTATCATAATAAAAGTAAAAACTCTTAAATATTTTTCTTTAGACTGGTGCCAGATAAGCTCCATCCCCACACAAAATAAAATATGATTTTTTTTAAGCCAGTACATCAACACCTCTCATAAAGGGAGTGGCAGAACGGATTCCGTCAGATTTTTTTTTTTTTTTTTACAGGGGGAACAGAATCCGACGGCAAAAAAACAGCCGTCGGAATCCGTTCCCCCTGTATTTTTTACACAAGGAGGATCTTCTAATATCTATCAAAGTGCTCCAAATTATAAGGTCCCCACAGCCTAGTGGTCAGTTCACTGACATATAGAGCTGGTGACACAAGTTCAAGTCCCGGGTTGCAGAGTATTTTTAATCCCATATTTTCCTATCATAATAAAAGTAAAAACTCTTAAATATTTTTCTTTAGACTGGTGCCAGATAAGCTCCATCCCCACACAAAATAAAATATGATTTTTTTTAAGCCAGTACATCAACACCTCTCATAAAGGGAGTGGCAGAACGGATTCCGTCAGATTTTTTTTATTTTTTTTTACAGGGGGAACAGAATCCGACGGCAAAAAAACAGCCGTCGGAATCCGTTCCCCCTGTATTTTTTACACAAGGAGGATCTTCTAATATCTATCAAAGTGCTCCAAATTATAAGGTCCCCACAGCCTAGTGGTCAGTTCACTGACATATAGAGCTGGTGATTCTTAGGTGACACAAGTTCAATTCCCGGCTTGAAGAGTTTTTTTAATCCCATATTTTCCTATCATAATAAAAGTAAAAACTCTTAAATATTTTTCTTTAGACTGGTGCCAGATAAGCTCCATCCCCACACAAAATAAAATATGATTTTTTTTAAGCCAGTACATCAACACCTCTCATAAAGGGAGTGGCAGAACGGATTCCGTCAGATTTTTTTTTTTTTTTTTTACAGGGGGAACAGAATCCGACGGCAAAAAAACAGCCGTCGGAATCCGTTCCCCCTGTATTTTTTACACAAGGAGAATCTTCTAATATCTATCAAAGTGCTCCAAATTATAAGGTCCCCACAGCCTAGTGGTCAGTTCACTGACATATAGAGCTGGTGATTCTTAGGTGACACAAGTTCAAGTCCCGGCTTGAAGAGTTTTTTTAATCCCATATTTTCCTATCATAATAAAAGTAAAAACTCTTAAATATTTTTCTTTAGACTGGTGCCAGATAAGCTCCATCCCCACACAAAATAAAATATGATTTTTTTTAAGCCAGTACATCAACACCTCTCATAAAGGGAGTGGCAGAACGGATTCCGTCAGATTTTTTTTTTTTTTTTTACAGGGGGAACAGAATCCGACGGCAAAAAAACAGCCGTCGGAATCCGTTCCCCCTGTATTTTTTACACAAGGAGGATCTTCTAATATCTATCAAAGTGCTCCAAATTATAAGCTCCCCACAGCCTAGTGGTCAGTTCACTGACATATAGAGCTGGTGACACAAGTTCAAGTCCCGGGTTGCAGAGTTTTTTTAATCCCATATTTTCCTATCATAATAAAAGTAAAAACTCTTAAATATTTTTCTTTAGACTGGTGCCAGATAAGCTCCATCCCCACACAAAATAAAATATGATTTTTTTTAAGCCAGTACATCAACACCTCTCATAAAGGGAGTGGCAGAACGGATTCCGTCAGATTTTTTTTTTTTTTTTTTACAGGGGGAACAGAATCCGACGGCAAAAAAACAGCCGTCGGAATCCGTTCCCCCTGTATTTTTTACACAAGGAGGATCTTCTAATATCTATCAAAGTGCTCCAAATTATAAGGTCCCCACAGCCTAGTGGTCAGTTCACTGACATATAGAGCTGGTGATTCTTAGGTGACACAAGTTCAAGTCCCGGCTTGAAGAGTTTTTTTAATCCCATATTTTCCTATCATAATAAAAGTAAAAACTCTTAAATATTTTTCTTTAGACTGGTGCCAGATAAGCTCCATCCCCACACAAAATAAAATATGATTTTTTTAAGCCAGTACATCAACACCTCTCATAAAGGGAGTGGCAGAACGGATTCCGTCAGATTTTTTTTTTTTTTTTTACAGGGGGAACAGAATCCGACGGCAAAAAAACAGCCGTCGGAATCCGTTCCCCCTGTATTTTTTACACAAGGAGGATCTTCTAATATCTATCAAAGTGCTCCAAATTATAAGGTCCCCACAGCCTTGTGGTCAGTTCACTGACATATAGAGCTGGTGACACAAGTTCAAGTCCCGGGTTGCAGAGTTTTTTTAATCCCATATTTTCCTATCATAATAAAAGTAAAAACTCTTAAATATTTTTCTTTAGACTGGTGCCAGATAAGCTCCATCCCCACACAAAATAAAATATGATTTTTTTAAGCCAGTACATCAACACCTCTCATAAAGGGAGTGGCAGAACGGATTCCGTCAGAATTTTTTTTTTTTTTTTACAGGGGGAACAGAATCCGACGGCAAAAAAACAGCCGTCGGAATCCGTTCCCCCTGTATTTTTTACACAAGGAGGATCTTCTAATATCTATCAAAGTGCTCCAAATTATAAGCTCCCCACAGCCTAGTGGTCAGTTCACTGACATATAGAGCTGGTGACACAAGTTCAAGTCCCGGGTTGCAGAGTTTTTTTAATCCCATATTTTCCTATCATAATAAAAGTAAAAACTCTTAAATATTTTTCTTTAGACTGGTGCCAGATAAGCTCCATCCCCACACAAAATAAAATATGATTTTTTTTAAGCCAGTACATCAACACCTCTCATAAAGGGAGTGGCAGAACGGATTCCGTCAGATTTTTTTTTTTTTTTTTTACAGGGGGAACAGAATCCGACGGCAAAAAAACAGCCGTCGGAATCCGTTCCCCCTGTATTTTTTACACAAGGAGGATCTTCTAATATCTATCAAAGTGCTCCAAATTATAAGGTCCCCACAGCCTAGTGGTCTGTTCACTGACATATAGAGCTGGTGATTCTTAGGTGACACAAGTTCAAGTCCCGGCTTGAAGAGTTTTTTTAATCCCATATTTTCCTATCATAATAAAAGTAAAAACTCTTAAATATTTTTCTTTAGACTGGTGCCAGATAAGCTCCATCCCCACACAAAATAAAATATGATTTTTTTAAGCCAGTACATCAACACCTCTCATAAAGGGAGTGGCAGAACGGATTCCGTCAGATTTTTATTTATTTTTTTACAGGGGGAACAGAATCCGACGGCAAAAAAACAGCCGTCGGAATCCGTTCCCCCTGTATTTTTTACACAAGGAGGATCTTCTAATATCTATCAAAGTGCTCCAAATTATAAGGTCCCCACAGCCTTGTGGTCAGTTCACTGACATATAGAGCTGGTGACACAAGTTCAAGTCCCGGGTTGCAGAGTTTTTTTAATCCCATATTTTCCTATCATAATAAAAGTAAAAACTCTTAAATATTTTTCTTTAGACTGGTGCCAGATAAGCTCCATCCCCACACAAAATAAAATATGATTTTTTTTAAGCCAGTACATCAACACCTCTCATAAAGGGAGTGGCAGAACGGATTCCGTCAGATTTTTCTTTTTTTTTTTACAGGGGGAACAGAATCCGACGGCAAAAAAACAGCCGTCGGAATCCGTTCCCCCTGTATTTTTTACACAAGGAGGATCTTCTAATATCTATCAAAGTGCTCCAAATTATAAGCTCCCCACAGCCTAGTGGTCAGTTCACTGACATATAGAGCTGGTGACACAAGTTCAAGTCCCGGGTTGCAGAGTTTTTTTAATCCCATATTTTCCTATCATAATAAAAGTAAAAACTCTTAAATATTTTTCTTTAGACTGGTGCCAGATAAGCTCCATCCCCACACAAAATAAAATATGATATTTTTTAAGCCAGTACATCAACACCTCTCATAAAGGGAGTGGCAGAACGGATTCCGTCAGATTTTTTTTTTTTTTTTTTACAGGGGGAACAGAATCCGACGGCAAAAAAACAGCCGTCGGAATCCGTTCCCCCTGTATTTTTTACACAAGGAGGATCTTCTAATATCTATCAAAGTGCTCCAAATTATAAGGTCCCCACAGCCTAGTGGTCAGTTCACTGACATATAGAGCTGGTGATTCTTAGGTGACACAAGTTCAAGTCCCGGCTTGAAGAGTTTTTTTAATCCCATATTTTCCTATCATAATAAAAGTAAAAACTCTTAAATATTTTTCTTTAGACTGGTGCCAGATAAGCTCCATCCCCACACAAAATAAAATATGATTTTTTTAAGCCAGTACATCAACACCTCTCATAAAGGGAGTGGCAGAACGGATTCCGTCAGATTTTTTTTTTTTTTTTTTACAGGGGGAACAGAATCCGACGGCAAAAAAACAGCCGTCGGAATCCGTTCCCCCTGTATTTTTTACACAAGGAGGATCTTCTAATATCTATCAAAGTGCTCCAAATTATAAGGTCCCCACAGCCTTGTGGTCAGTTCACTGACATATAGAGCTGGTGACACAAGTTCAAGTCCCGGGTTGCAGAGTTTTTTTAATCCCATATTTTCCTATCATAATAAAAGTAAAAACTCTTAAATATTTTTCTTTAGACTGGTGCCAGATAAGCTCCATCCCCACACAAAATAAAATATGATTTTTTTAAGCCAGTACATCAACACCTCTCATAAAGGGAGTGGCAGAACGGATTCCGTCAGATTTTTTTTTTTTTTTTTACAGGGGGAACAGAATCCGACGGCAAAAAAACAGCCGTCGGAATCCGTTCCCCCTGTATTTTTTACACAAGGAGGATCTTCTAATATCTATCAAAGTGCTCCAAATTATAAGGTCCCCACAGCCTTGTGGTCAGTTCACTGACATATAGAGCTGGTGACACAAGTTCAAGTCCCGGGTTGCAGAGTTTTTTTAATCCCATATTTTCCTATCATAATAAAAGTAAAAACTCTTAAATATTTTTCTTTAGACTGGTGCCAGATAAGCTCCATCCCCACACAAAAAAAAAATGATTTTTTTTAAGCCAGTACATCAACACCTCTCATAAAGGGAGTGGCAGAACGGATTCCGTCAGATTTTTTTTTTTTTTTTTACAGGGGGAACAGAATCCGACGGCAAAAAATCAGCCGTCGGAATCCGTTCCCCCTGTATTTTTTACACAAGGAGGATCTTCTAATATCTATCAAAGTGCTCCAAATTATAAGGTCCCCACAGCCTAGTGGTCAGTTCACTGACATATAGAGCTGGTGATTCTTAGGTGACACAAGTTCAAGTCCCAGCTTGAAGAGTTTTTTTAATCCCATATTTTCCTATCATAATAAAAGTAAAAACTCTTAAATATTTTTCTTTAGACTGGTGCCAGATAAGCTCCATCCCCACACAAAATAAAATATGATTTTTTTAAGCCAGTACATCAACACCTCTCATAAAGGGAGTGGCAGAACGGATTCCGTCAGATTTTTTTTTTTTTTTTTACAGGGGGAACAGAATCCGACGGCAAAAAAACAGCCGTCGGAATCCGTTCCCCCTGTATTTTTTACACAAGGAGGATCTTCTAATATCTATCAAAGTGCTCCAAATTATAAGGTCCCCACAGCCTTGTGGTCAGTTCACTGACATATAGAGCTGGTGACACAAGTTCAAGTCCCGGGTTGCAGAGTTTTTTTAATCCCATATTTTCCTATCATAATAAAAGTAAAAATTCTTAAATATTTTTCTTTAGACTGGTGCCAGATAAGCTCCATCCCCAAACAAAATAAAATATGATTTTTTTAAGCCAGTACATCAACACCTCTCATAAAGGGAGTGGCAGAACGGATTCCGTCAGATTTTTTTTTTTTTTTTTTACAGGGGGAACAGAATCCGACGGCAAAAAAACAGCCGTCGGAATCCGTTCCCCCTGTATTTTTTACACAAGGAGGATCTTCTAATATCTATCAAAGTGCTCCAAATTATAAGGTCCCCACAGCCTAGTGGTCTGTTCACTGACATATAGAGCTGGTGATTCTTAGGTGACACAAGTTCAAGTCCCGGCTTGAAGAGTTTTTTTAATCCCATATTTTCCTATCATAATAAAAGTAAAAACTCTTAAATATTTTTCTTTAGACTGGTGCCAGATAAGCTCCATCCCCACACAAAATAAAATATGATTTTTTTAAGCCAGTACATCAACACCTCTCATAAAGGGAGTGGCAGAACGGATTCCGTCAGATTTTTTTTTTTTTTTTTACAGGGGGAACAGAATCCGACGGCAAAAAAACAGCCGTCGGAATCCGTTCCCCCTGTATTTTTTACACAAGGAGGATCTTCTAATATCTATCAAAGTGCTCCAAATTATAAGGTCCCCACAGCCTTGTGGTCAGTTCACTGACATATAGAGCTGGTGACACAAGTTCAAGTCCCGGGTTGCAGAGTTTTTTTAATCCCATATTTTCCTATCATAATAAAAGTAAAAACTCTTAAATATTTTTCTTTAGACTGGTGCCAGATAAGCTCCATCCCCACACAAAATAAAATATGATTTTTTTTAAGCCAGTACATCAACACCTCTCATAAAGGGAGTGGCAGAACGGATTCCGTCAGATTTTTTTTTTTTTTTTACAGGGGGAACAGAATCCGACGGCAAAAAAACAGCCGTCGGAATCCGTTCCCCCTGTATTTTTTACACAAGGAAGATCTTCTAATATCTATCAAAGTGCTCCAAATTATAAGGTCCCCACAGCCTAGTGGTCAGTTCACTGACATATAGAGCTGGTGATTCTTAGGTGACACAAGTTCAAGTCCCGGCTTGAAGAGTTTTTTTAATCCCATATTTTCCTATCATAATAAAAGTAAAAACTCTTAAATATTTTTCTTTAGACTGGTGCCAGATAAGCTCCATCCCCACACAAAATAAAATATGATTTTTTTTAAGCCAGTACATCAACACCTCTCATAAAGGGAGTGGCAGAACGGATTCCGTCAGATTTTATTTTTTTTACAGGGGGAACAGAATCCGACGGCAAAAAAACAGCCGTCGGAATCCGTTCCCCCTGTATTTTTTACACAAGGAGGATCTTCTAATATCTATCAAAGTGCTGCATTTTTGAAAGAGCTTTCCTGTAGCTCAAAAAGTAGAGCATTGGTGCTTGCAATGCCAAGGTCATAGGTTCGATTCCCAGGGAAAGCGAAATTTGCCCAGTGGTCAGTCACTGACACATAGAGCTGGTGACACAAGTTCAAGTCCCGGGTTGCAGAGTTTTTTTAATCCCATATTTTCCTATCATAATAAAAGTAAAAACTCTTAAATATTTTTCTTTAGACTGGTGCCAGATAAGCTCCATCCCCACACAAAATAAAATATGATTTTTTTTAAGCCAGTACATCAACACCTCTCATAAAGGGAGTGGCAGAACGGATTCCGTCAGATTTTTTTTTTTTTTTTTTACAGGGGGAACAGAATCCGACGGCAAAAAAACAGCCGTCGGAATCCGTTCCCCCTGTATTTTTTACACAAGGAGGATCTTCTAATATCTATCAAAGTGCTCCAAATTATAAGGTCCCCACAGCCTAGTGGTCAGTTCACTGACATATAGAGCTGGTGATTCTTAGGTGACACAAGTTCAAGTCCCGGCTTGAAGAGTTTTTTTAATCCCATATTTTCCTATCATAATAAAAGTAAAAACTCTTAAATATTTTTCTTTAGACTGGTGCCAGATAAGCTCCATCCCCACACAAAATAAAATATGATTTTTTTTTAAGCCAGTACATCAACACCTCTCATAAAGGGAGTGGCAGAACGGATTCCGTCAGATTATTTTTTTTTTTTTACAGGGGGAACAGAATCCGACGGCAAAAAAACAGCCGTCGGAATCCGTTCCCCCTGTATTTTTTACACAAGGAGGATCTTCTAATATCTATCAAAGTGCTGCATTTTTGAAAGAGCTTTCCTGTAGCTCAAAAAGTAGAGCATTGGTGCTTGCAATGCCAAGGTCATAGGTTCGATTCCCAGGGAAAGTGGAATTTGCCCAGTGGTCAGTCACTGACACATAGAGCTGGTGACACAAGTTCAAGTCCCGGGTTGCAGAGTTTTTTTAATCCCATATTTTCCTATCATAATAAAAGTAAAAACTCTTAAATATTTTTCTTTAGACTGGTGCCAGATAAGCTCCATCCCCACACAAAATAAAATATGATTTTTTTTAAGCCAGTACATCAACACCTCTCATAAAGGGAGTGGCAGAACGGATTCCGTCAGATTTTTTTTTTTTTTTTTTTACAGGGGGAACAGAATCCGACGGCAAAAAAACAGCCGTCGGAATCCGTTCCCCCTGTATTTTTTACACAAGGAGGATCTTCTAATATCTATCAAAGTGCTCCAAATTATAAGGTCCCCACAGCCTAGTGGTCAGTTCACTGACATATAGAGCTGGTGATTCTTAGGTGACACAAGTTCAAGTCCCGGCTTGAAGAGTTTTTTTAATCCCATATTTTCCTATCATAATAAAAGTAAAAACTCTTAAATATTTTTCTTTAGACTGGTGCCAGATAAGCTCCATCCCCACACAAAATAAAATATGATTTTTTTTAAGCCAGTACATCAACACCTCTCATAAAGGGAGTGGCAGAACGGATTCCGTCAGATTTTTTTTTTTTTACAGGGGGAACAGAATCCGACGGCAAAAAAACAGCCGTCGGAATCCGTTCCCCCTGTATTTTTTACACAAGGAGGATCTTCTAATATCTATCAAAGTGCTGCATTTTTGAAAGAGCTTTCCTGTAGCTCAAAAAGTAGAGCATTGGTGCTTGCAATGCCAAGGTCATAGGTTCGATTCCCAGGGAAAGCGAAATTTGCCCAGTGGTCAGTCACTGACACATAGAGCTGGTGACACAAGTTCAAGTCCCGGGTTGCAGAGTTTTTTTAATCCCATATTTTCCTATCATAATAAAAGTAAAAACTCTTAAATATTTTTCTTTAGACTGGTGCCAGATAAGCTCCATCCCCACACAAAATAAAATATGATTTTTTTTAAGCCAGTACATCAACACCTCTCATAAAGGGAGTGGCAGAACGGATTCCGTCAGATTTTTTTTTTTTTTTTTTACAGGGGGAACAGAATCCGACGGCAAAAAAACAGCCGTCGGAATCCGTTCCCCCTGTATTTTTTACACAAGGAGGATCTTCTAATATCTATCAAAGTGCTCCAAATTATAAGGTCCCCACAGCCTAGTGGTCAGTTCACTGACATATAGAGCTGGTGATTCTTAGGTGACACAAGTTCAAGTCCCGGCTTGAAGAGTTTTTTTAATCCCATATTTTCCTATCATAATAAAAGTAAAAACTCTTAAATATTTTTCTTTAGACTGGTGCCAGATAAGCTCCATCCCCACACAAAATAAAATATGATTTTTTTTTAAGCCAGTACATCAACACCTCTCATAAAGGGAGTGGCAGAACGGATTCCGTCAGATTTTTTTTTTTTTTTTTACAGGGGGAACAGAATCCGACGGCAAAAAAACAGCCGTCGGAATCCGTTCCCCCTGTATTTTTTACACAAGGAGGATCTTCTAATATCTATCAAAGTGCTCCAAATTATAAGGTCCCCACAGCCTAGTGGTCAGTTCACTGACATATAGAGCTGGTGATTCTTAGGTGACACAAGTTCAAGTCCCGGCTTGAAGAGTTTTTTTAATCCCATATTTTCCTATCATAATAAAAGTAAAAACTCTTAAATATTTTTCTTTAGACTGGTGCCAGATAAGCTCCATCCCCACACAAAATAAAATATGATTTTTTTTAAGCCAGTACATCAACACCTCTCATAAAGGGAGTGGCAGAACGGATTCCGTCAGATTTTTTTTTTTTTTACAGGGGGAACAGAATCCGACGGCAAAAAAACAGCCGTCGGAATCCGTTCCCCCTGTATTTTTTACACAAGGAGGATCTTCTTATATCTATCAAAGTGCTCCAAATTATAAGGTCCCCACAGCCTAGTGGTCAGTTCACTGACATATAGAGCTGGTGATTCTTAGGTGACACAAGTTCAAGTCCCGGCTTGAAGAGTTTTTTTAATCCCATATTTTCCTATCATAATAAAAGTAAAAACTCTTAAATATTTTTCTTTAGACTGGTGCCAGATAAGCTCCATCCCCACACAAAATAAAATATGATTTTTTTTTAAGCCAGTACATCAACACCTCTCATAAAGGGAGTGGCAGAACGGATTCCGTCAGATTTTTTTTTTTTTTTTTACAGGGGGAACAGAATCCGACGGCAAAAAAACAGCCGTCGGAATCCGTTCCCCCTGTATTTTTTACACAAGGAGGATCTTCTAATATCTATCAAAGTGCTCCAAATTATAAGGTCCCCACAGCCTAGTGGTCAGTTCACTGACATATAGAGCTGGTGATTCTTAGGTGACACAAGTTCAAGTCCCGGGTTGCAGAGTTTTTTTAATCCCATATTTTCCTATCATAATAAAAGTAAAAACTCTTAAATATTTTTCTTTAGACTGGTGCCAGATAAGCTCCATCCCCACACAAAATAAAATATGATTTTTTTTAAGCCAGTACATCAACACCTCTCATAAAGGGAGTGGCAGAACGGATTCCGTCAGATTTTTTTTTTTTTACAGGGGGAACAGAATCCGACGGCAAAAAAACAGCCGTCGGAATCCGTTCCCCCTGTATTTTTTACACAAGGAGGATCTTCTAATATCTATCAAAGTGCTGCATTTTTGAAAGAGCTTTCCTGTAGCTCAAAAAGTAGAGCATTGGTGCTTGCAATGCCAAGGTCATAGGTTCGATTCCCAGGGAAAGCGAAATTTGCCCAGTGGTCAGTCACTGACACATAGAGCTGGTGACACAAGTTCAAGTCCCGGGTTGCAGAGTTTTTTTAATCCCATATTTTCCTATCATAATAAAAGTAAAAACTCTTAAATATTTTTCTTTAGACTGGTGCCAGATAAGCTCCATCCCCACACAAAATAAAATATGATTTTTTTTAAGCCAGTACATCAACACCTCTCATAAAGGGAGTGGCAGAACGGATTCCGTCAGATTTTTTTTTTTTTTTTTTACAGGGGGAACAGAATCCGACGGCAAAAAAACAGCCGTCGGAATCCGTTCCCCCTGTATTTTTTACACAAGGAGGATCTTCTAATATCTATCAAAGTGCTCCAAATTATAAGGTCCCCACAGCCTAGTGGTCAGTTCACTGACATATAGAGCTGGTGATTCTTAGGTGACACAAGTTCAAGTCCCGGCTTGAAGAGTTTTTTTAATCCCATATTTTCCTATCATAATAAAAGTAAAAACTCTTAAATATTTTTCTTTAGACTGGTGCCAGATAAGCTCCATCCCCACACAAAATAAAATATGATTTTTTTTTAAGCCAGTACATCAACACCTCTCATAAAGGGAGTGGCAGAACGGATTCCGTCAGATTTTTTTTTTTTTTTTTACAGGGGGAACAGAATCCGACGGCAAAAAAACAGCCGTCGGAATCCGTTCCCCCTGTATTTTTTACACAAGGAGGATCTTCTAATATCTATCAAAGTGCTCCAAATTATAAGGTCCCCACAGCCTAGTGGTCAGTTCACTGACATATAGAGCTGGTGATTCTTAGGTGACACAAGTTCAAGTCCCGGCTTGAAGAGTTTTTTTAATCCCATATTTTCCTATCATAATAAAAGTAAAAACTCTTAAATATTTTTCTTTAGACTGGTGCCAGATAAGCTCCATCCCCACACAAAATAAAATATGATTTTTTTTAAGCCAGTACATCAACACCTCTCATAAAGGGAGTGGCAGAACGGATTCCGTCAGATTTTTTTTTTTTTTACAGGGGGAACAGAATCCGACGGCAAAAAAACAGCCGTCGGAATCCGTTCCCCCTGTATTTTTTACACAAGGAGGATCTTCTAATATCTATCAAAGTGCTCCAAATTATAAGGTCCCCACAGCCTAGTGGTCAGTTCACTGACATATAGAGCTGGTGATTCTTAGGTGACACAAGTTCAAGTCCCGGCTTGAAGAGTTTTTTTAATCCCATATTTTCCTATCATAATAAAAGTAAAAACTCTTAAATATTTTTCTTTAGACTGGTGCCAGATAAGCTCCATCCCCACACAAAATAAAATATGATTTTTTTTTAAGCCAGTACATCAACACCTCTCATAAAGGGAGTGGCAGAACGGATTCCGTCAGATTTTTTATTTTTTTTTTACAGGGGGAACAGAATCCGACGGCAAAAAAACAGCCGTCGGAATCCGTTCCCCCTGTATTTTTTACACAAGGAGGATCTTCTAATATCTATCAAAGTGCTCCAAATTATAAGGTCCCCACAGCCTAGTGGTCAGTTCACTGACATATAGAGCTGGTGATTCTTAGGTGACACAAGTTCAAGTCCCGGCTTGAAGAGTTTTTTTAATCCCATATTTTCCTATCATAATAAAAGTAAAAACTCTTAAATATTTTTCTTTAGACTGGTGCCAGATAAGCTCCATCCCCACACAAAATAAAATATGATTTTTTTTTAAGCCAGTACATCAACACCTCTCATAAAGGGAGTGGCAGAACGGATTCCGTCAGATTTTTTTTTTTTTTACAGGGGGAACAGAATCCGACGGCAAAAAAACAGCCGTCGGAATCCGTTCCCCCTGTATTTTTTACACAAGGAGGATCTTCTAATATCTATCAAAGTGCTGCATTTTTGAAAGAGCTTTCCTGTAGCTCAAAAAGTAGAGCATTGGTGCTTGCAATGCCAAGGTCATAGTTTCGATTCCCAGGGAAAGCGAAATTTGCCCAGTGGTCAGTCACTGACACATAGAGCTGGTGACACAAGTTCAAGTCCCGGGTTGCAGAGTTTTTTTAATCCCATATTTTCCTATCATAAAAAAAGTAAAAACTCTTAAATATTTTTCTTTAGACTGGTGCCAGATAAGCTCCATCCCCACACAAAATAAAATATGATTTTTTTTTAAGCCAGTACATCAACACCTCTCATAAAGGGAGTGGCAGAACGGATTCCGTCAGATTTTTTTTTTTTTTTTACAGGGGGAACAGAATCCGACGGCAAAAAAACAGCCGTCGGAATCCGTTCCCCCTGTATTTTTTACACAAGGAGGATCTTCTAATATCTATCAAAGTGCTGCATTTTTGAAAGAGCTTTCCTGTAGCTCAAAAAGTAGAGCATTGGTGCTTGCAATGCCAAGGTCATAGGTTCGATTCCCAGGGAAAGTGAAATTTGCCCAGTGGTCAGTCACTGACACATAGAGCTGGTGACACAAGTTCAAGTCCCGGGTTGCAGAGTTTTTTTAATCCCACATTTTCCTATCATAAAAAAAGTAAAAACTCTTAAATATTTTTCTTTAGACTGGTGCCAGATAAGCTCCATCCCCACACAAAATAAAATATGATTTTTTTTAAGCCAGTACATCAACACCTCTCATAAAGGGAGTGGCAGAACGGATTCCGTCAGATTTTTTTTTTTTTTTTTACAGGGGGAACAGAATCCGACGGCAAAAAAACAGCCGTCGGAATCCGTTCCCCCTGTATTTTTTACACAAGGAGGATCTTCTAATATCTATCAAAGTGCTGCATTTTTGCAAGAGCTTTCCTGTAGCTCAAAAAGTAGAGCATTGGTGCTTGCAATGCCAAGGTCATAGGTTCGATTCCCAGGGAAAGTGGAATTTGCCCAGTGGTCAGTCACTGACACATAGAGCTGGTGACACAAGTTCAAGTCCCGGGTTGCAGAGTTTTTTTAATCCCATATTTTCCTATCATAATAAAAGTAAAAACTCTTAAATATTTTTCTTTAGACTGGTGCCAGATAAGCTCCATCCCCACACAAAATAAAATATGATTTTTTTTAAGCCAGTACATCAACACCTCTCATAAAGGGAGTGGCAGAACGGATTCCGTCAGATTTTTTTTTTTTTTTTTTACAGGGGGAACAGAATCCGACGGCAAAAAAACAGCCGTCGGAATCCGTTCCCCCTGTATTTTTTACACAAGGAGGATCTTCTAATATCTATCAAAGTGCTCCAAATTATAAGGTCCCCACAGCCTAGTGGTCAGTTCACTGACATATAGAGCTGGTGATTCTTAGGTGACACAAGTTCAAGTCCCGGCTTGAAGAGTTTTTTTAATCCCATATTTTCCTATCATAATAAAAGTAAAAACTCTTAAAATATTTTTCTTTAGACTGGTGCCAGATAAGCTCCATCCCCACACAAAATAAAATATGATTTTTTTTAAGCCAGTACATCAACACCTCTCATAAAGGGAGTGGCAGAACGGATTCCGTCAGATTTTTTTTTTTTTACAGGGGGAACAGAATCCGACGGCAAAAAAACAGCCGTCGGAATCCGTTCCCCCTGTATTTTTTACACAAGGAGGATCTTCTAATATCTATCAAAGTGCTGCATTTTTGAAAGAGCTTTCCTGTAGCTCAAAAAGTAGAGCATTGGTGCTTGCAATGCCAAGGTCATAGGTTCGATTCCCAGGGAAAGCGAAATTTGCCCAGTGGTCAGTCACTGACACATAGAGCTGGTGACACAAGTTCAAGTCCCGGGTTGCAGAGTTTTTTTAATCCCATATTTTCCTATCATAATAAAAGTAAAAACTCTTAAATATTTTTCTTTAGAATGGTGCCAGATAAGCTCCATCCCCACACAAAATAAAATATGATTTTTTTTAAGCCAGTACATCAACACCTCTCATAAAGGGAGTGGCAGAACGGATTCCGTCAGATTTTTTTTTTTTTTTTTTACAGGGGGAACAGAATCCGACGGCAAAAAAACAGCCGTCGGAATCCGTTCCCCCTGTATTTTTTACACAAGGAGGATCTTCTAATATCTATCAAAGTGCTCCAAATTATAAGGTCCCCACAGCCTAGTGGTCAGTTCACTGACATATAGAGCTGGTGATTCTTAGGTGACACAAGTTCAAGTCCCGGCTTGAAGAGTTTTTTTAATCCCATATTTTCCTATCATAATAAAAGTAAAAACTCTTAAATATTTTTCTTTAGACTGGTGCCAGATAAGCTCCATCCCCACACAAAATAAAATATGATTTTTTTTTAAGCCAGTACATCAACACCTCTCATAAAGGGAGTGGCAGAACGGATTCCGTCAGATTTTTTTTTTTTTTTTACAGGGGGAACAGAATCCGACGGCAAAAAAACAGCCGTCGGAATCCGTTCCCCCTGTATTTTTTACACAAGGAGGATCTTCTAATATCTATCAAAGTGCTCCAAATTATAAGGTCCCCACAGCCTAGTGGTCAGTTCACTGACATATAGAGCTGGTGATTCTTAGATGACACAAGTTCAAGTCCCGGCTTGAAGAGTTTTTTTAATCCCATATTTTCCTATCATAATAAAAGTAAAAACTCTTAAATATTTTTCTTTAGACTGGTGCCAGATAAGCTCCATCCCCACACAAAATAAAATATGATTTTTTTTAAGCCAGTACATCAACACCTCTCATAAAGGGAGTGGCAGAACGGATTCCGTCAGATTTTTTTTTTTTTTACAGGGGGAACAGAATCCGACGGCAAAAAAACAGCCGTCGGAATCCGTTCCCCCTGTATTTTTTACACAAGGAGGATCTTCTTATATCTATCAAAGTGCTCCAAATTATAAGGTCCCCACAGCCTAGTGGTCAGTTCACTGACATATAGAGCTGGTGATTCTTAGGTGACACAAGTTCAAGTCCCGGCTTGAAGAGTTTTTTTAATCCCATATTTTCCTATCATAATAAAAGTAAAAACTCTTAAATATTTTTCTTTAGACTGGTGCCAGATAAGCTCCATCCCCACACAAAATAAAATATGATTTTTTTTTAAGCCAGTACATCAACACCTCTCATAAAGGGAGTGGCAGAACGGATTCCGTCAGATTTTTTTTTTTTTTTTTACAGGGGGAACAGAATCCGACGGCAAAAAAACAGCCGTCGGAATCCGTTCCCCCTGTATTTTTTACACAAGGAGGATCTTCTAATATCTATCAAAGTGCTCCAAATTATAAGGTCCCCACAGCCTAGTGGTCAGTTCACTGACATATAGAGCTGGTGATTCTTAGGTGACACAAGTTCAAGTCCCGGGTTGCAGAGTTTTTTTAATCCCATATTTTCCTATCATAATAAAAGTAAAAACTCTTAAATATTTTTCTTTAGACTGGTGCCAGATAAGCTCCATCCCCACACAAAATAAAATATGATTTTTTTTAAGCCAGTACATCAACACCTCTCATAAAGGGAGTGGCAGAACGGATTCCGTCAGATTTTTTTTTTTTTACAGGGGGAACAGAATCCGACGGCAAAAAAACAGCCGTCGGAATCCGTTCCCCCTGTATTTTTTACACAAGGAGGATCTTCTAATATCTATCAAAGTGCTGCATTTTTGAAAGAGCTTTCCTGTAGCTCAAAAAGTAGAGCATTGGTGCTTGCAATGCCAAGGTCATAGGTTCGATTCCCAGGGAAAGCGAAATTTGCCCAGTGGTCAGTCACTGACACATAGAGCTGGTGACACAAGTTCAAGTCCCGGGTTGCAGAGTTTTTTTAATCCCATATTTTCCTATCATAATAAAAGTAAAAACTCTTAAATATTTTTCTTTAGACTGGTGCCAGATAAGCTCCATCCCCACACAAAATAAAATATGATTTTTTTTAAGCCAGTACATCAACACCTCTCATAAAGGGAGTGGCAGAACGGATTCCGTCAGATTTTTTTTTTTTTTTTTTACAGGGGGAACAGAATCCGACGGCAAAAAAACAGCCGTCGGAATCCGTTCCCCCTGTATTTTTTACACAAGGAGGATCTTCTAATATCTATCAAAGTGCTCCAAATTATAAGGTCCCCACAGCCTAGTGGTCAGTTCACTGACATATAGAGCTGGTGATTCTTAGGTGACACAAGTTCAAGTCCCGGCTTGAAGAGTTTTTTTAATCCCATATTTTCCTATCATAATAAAAGTAAAAACTCTTAAATATTTTTCTTTAGACTGGTGCCAGATAAGCTCCATCCCCACACAAAATAAAATATGATTTTTTTTTAAGCCAGTACATCAACACCTCTCATAAAGGGAGTGGCAGAACGGATTCCGTCAGATTTTTTTTTTTTTTTTTACAGGGGGAACAGAATCCGACGGCAAAAAAACAGCCGACGGAATCCGTTCCCCCTGTATTTTTTACACAAGGAGGATCTTCTAATATCTATCAAAGTGCTGCATTTTTGAAAGAGCTTTCCTGTAGCTCAAAAAGTAGAGCATTGGTGCTTGCAATGCCAAGGTCATAGGTTCGATTCCCAGGGAAAGTGGAATTTGCCCAGTGGTCAGTCACTGACACATAGAGCTGGTGACACAAGTTCAAGTCCCGGGTTGCAGAGTTTTTTTAATCCCATATTTTCCTATCATAATAAAAGTAAAAACTCTTAAATATTTTTCTTTAGACTGGTGCCAGATAAGCTCCATCCCCACACAAAATAAAATATGATTTTTTTTAAGCCAGTACATCAACACCTCTCATAAAGGGAGTGGCAGAACGGATTCCGTCAGATTTTTTTTTTTTTTTTTTACAGGGGGAACAGAATCCGACGGCAAAAAAACAGCCGTCGGAATCCGTTCCCCCTGTATTTTTTACACAAGGAGGATCTTCTAATATCTATCAAAGTGCTCCAAATTATAAGGTCCCCACAGCCTAGTGGTCAGTTCACTGACATATAGAGCTGGTGATTCTTAGGTGACACAAGTTCAAGTCCCGGCTTGAAGAGTTTTTTTAATCCCATATTTTCCTATCATAATAAAAGTAAAAACTCTTAAATATTTTTCTTTAGACTGGTGCCAGATAAGCTCCATCCCCACACAAAATAAAATATGATTTTTTTTAAGCCAGTACATCAACACCTCTCATAAAGGGAGTGGCAGAACGGATTCCGTCAGATTTTTTTTTTTTTACAGGGGGAACAGAATCCGACGGCAAAAAAACAGCCGTCGGAATCCGTTCCCCCTGTATTTTTTACACAAGGAGGATCTTCTAATATCTATCAAAGTGCTGCATTTTTGAAAGAGCTTTCCTGTAGCTCAAAAAGTAGAGCATTGGTGCTTGCAATGCCAAGGTCATAGGTTCGATTCCCAGGGAAAGCGAAATTTGCCCAGTGGTCAGTCACTGACACATAGAGCTGGTGACACAAGTTCAAGTCCCGGGTTGCAGAGTTTTTTTAATCCCATATTTTCCTATCATAATAAAAGTAAAAACTCTTAAATATTTTTCTTTAGACTGGTGCCAGATAAGCTCCATCCCCACACAAAATAAAATATGATTTTTTTTAAGCCAGTACATCAACACCTCTCATAAAGGGAGTGGCAGAACGGATTCCGTCAGATTTTTTTTTTTTTTTTTTACAGGGGGAACAGAATCCGACGGCAAAAAAACAGCCGTCGGAATCCGTTCCCCCTGTATTTTTTACACAAGGAGGATCTTCTAATATCTATCAAAGTGCTCCAAATTATAAGGTCCCCACAGCCTAGTGGTCAGTTCACTGACATATAGAGCTGGTGATTCTTAGGTGACACAAGTTCAAGTCCCGGCTTGAAGAGTTTTTTTAATCCCATATTTTCCTATCATAATAAAAGTAAAAACTCTTAAATATTTTTCTTTAGACTGGTGCCAGATAAGCTCCATCCCCACACAAAATAAAATATGATTTTTTTTTAAGCCAGTACATCAACACCTCTCATAAAGGGAGTGGCAGAACGGATTCCGTCAGATTTTTTTTTTTTTTTTTTAAAGTCACTGACACATAGAGCTGGTGACACAAGTTCAAGTCCCGGGTTGCAGAGTTTTTTTAATCCCATATTTTCCTATCATAATAAAAGTAAAAACTCTTAAATATTTTTCTTTAGACTGGTGCCAGATAAGCTCCATCCCCACACAAAATAAAATATGATTTTTTTTAAGCCAGTACATCAACACCTCTCATAAAGGGAGTGGCAGAACGGATTCCGTCAGATTTTTTTTTTTTTTTTTTACAGGGGGAACAGAATCCGACGGCAAAAAAACAGCCGTCGGAATCCGTTCCCCCTGTATTTTTTACACAAGGAGGATCTTCTAATATCTATCAAAGTGCTCCAAATTATAAGGTCCCCACAGCCTAGTGGTCAGTTCACTGACATATAGAGCTGGTGATTCTTAGGTGACACAAGTTCAAGTCCCGGCTTGAAGAGTTTTTTTAATCCCATATTTTCCTATCATAATAAAAGTAAAAACTCTTAAATATTTTTCTTTAGACTGGTGCCAGATAAGCTCCATCCCCACACAAAATAAAATATGATTTTTTTTTAAGCCAGTACATCAACACCTCTCATAAAGGGAGTGGCAGAACGGATTCCGTCAGATTTTTTTTTTTTTTTTTTAAAGTCACTGACACATAGAGCTGGTGACACAAGTTCAAGTCCCGGGTTGCAGAGTTTTTTTAATCCCATATTTTCCTATCATAATAAAAGTAAAAACTCTTAAATATTTTTCTTTAGACTGGTGCCAGATAAGCTCCATCCCCACACAAAATAAAATATGATTTTTTTTAAGCCAGTACATCAACACCTCTCATAAAGGGAGTGGCAGAACGGATTCCGTCAGATTTTTTTTTTTTTTTTTTACAGGGGGAACAGAATCCGACGGCAAAAAAACAGCCGTCGGAATCCGTTCCCCCTGTATTTTTTACACAAGGAGGATCTTCTAATATCTATCAAAGTGCTCCAAATTATAAGGTCCCCACAGCCTAGTGGTCAGTTCACTGACATATAGAGCTGGTGATTCTTAGGTGACACAAGTTCAAGTCCCGGCTTGAAGAGTTTTTTTAATCCCATATTTTCCTATCATAATAAAAGTAAAAACTCTTAAATATTTTTCTTTAGACTGGTGCCAGATAAGCTCCATCCCCACACAAAATAAAATATGATTTTTTTTTAAGCCAGTACATCAACACCTCTCATAAAGGGAGTGGCAGAACGGATTCCGTCAGATTTTTTTTTTTTTTTTTACAGGGGGAACAGAATCCGACGGCAAAAAAACAGCCGTCGGAATCCGTTCCCCCTGTATTTTTTACACAAGGAGGATCTTCTAATATCTATCAAAGTGCTCCAAATTATAAGGTCCCCACAGCCTAGTGGTCAGTTCACTGACATATAGAGCTGGTGATTCTTAGGTGACACAAGTTCAAGTCCCGGCTTGAAGAGTTTTTTTAATCCCATATTTTCCTATCATAATAAAAGTAAAAACTCTTAAATATTTTTCTTTAGACTGGTGCCAGATAAGCTCCATCCCCACACAAAATAAAATATGATTTTTTTTAAGCCAGTACATCAACACCTCTCATAAAGGGAGTGGCAGAACGGATTCCGTCAGATTTTTTTTTTTTTTACAGGGGGAACAGAATCCGACGGCAAAAAAACAGCCGTCGGAATCCGTTCCCCCTGTATTTTTTACACAAGGAGGATCTTCTTATATCTATCAAAGTGCTCCAAATTATAAGGTCCCCACAGCCTAGTGGTCAGTTCACTGACATATAGAGCTGGTGATTCTTAGGTGACACAAGTTCAAGTCCCGGCTTGAAGAGTTTTTTTAATCCCATATTTTCCTATCATAATAAAAGTAAAAACTCTTAAATATTTTTCTTTAGACTGGTGCCAGATAAGCTCCATCCCCACACAAAATAAAATATGATTTTTTTTTAAGCCAGTACATCAACACCTCTCATAAAGGGAGTGGCAGAACGGATTCCGTCAGATTTTTTTTTTTTTTTTTACAGGGGGAACAGAATCCGACGGCAAAAAAACAGCCGTCGGAATCCGTTCCCCCTGTATTTTTTACACAAGGAGGATCTTCTAATATCTATCAAAGTGCTCCAAATTATAAGGTCCCCACAGCCTAGTGGTCAGTTCACTGACATATAGAGCTGGTGATTCTTAGGTGACACAAGTTCAAGTCCCGGGTTGCAGAGTTTTTTTAATCCCATATTTTCCTATCATAATAAAAGTAAAAACTCTTAAATATTTTTCTTTAGACTGGTGCCAGATAAGCTCCATCCCCACACAAAATAAAATATGATTTTTTTTAAGCCAGTACATCAACACCTCTCATAAAGGGAGTGGCAGAACGGATTCCGTCAGATTTTTTTTTTTTTACAGGGGGAACAGAATCCGACGGCAAAAAAACAGCCGTCGGAATCCGTTCCCCCTGTATTTTTTACACAAGGAGGATCTTCTAATATCTATCAAAGTGCTGCATTTTTGAAAGAGCTTTCCTGTAGCTCAAAAAGTAGAGCATTGGTGCTTGCAATGCCAAGGTCATAGGTTCGATTCCCAGGGAAAGCGAAATTTGCCCAGTGGTCAGTCACTGACACATAGAGCTGGTGACACAAGTTCAAGTCCCGGGTTGCAGAGTTTTTTTAATCCCATATTTTCCTATCATAATAAAAGTAAAAACTCTTAAATATTTTTCTTTAGACTGGTGCCAGATAAGCTCCATCCCCACACAAAATAAAATATGATTTTTTTTAAGCCAGTACATCAACACCTCTCATAAAGGGAGTGGCAGAACGGATTCCGTCAGATTTTTTTTTTTTTTTTTTACAGGGGGAACAGAATCCGACGGCAAAAAAACAGCCGTCGGAATCCGTTCCCCCTGTATTTTTTACACAAGGAGGATCTTCTAATATCTATCAAAGTGCTCCAAATTATAAGGTCCCCACAGCCTAGTGGTCAGTTCACTGACATATAGAGCTGGTGATTCTTAGGTGACACAAGTTCAAGTCCCGGCTTGAAGAGTTTTTTTAATCCCATATTTTCCTATCATAATAAAAGTAAAAACTCTTAAATATTTTTCTTTAGACTGGTGCCAGATAAGCTCCATCCCCACACAAAATAAAATATGATTTTTTTTTAAGCCAGTACATCAACACCTCTCATAAAGGGAGTGGCAGAACGGATTCCGTCAGATTTTTTTTTTTTTTTTTACAGGGGGAACAGAATCCGACGGCAAAAAAACAGCCGACGGAATCCGTTCCCCCTGTATTTTTTACACAAGGAGGATCTTCTAATATCTATCAAAGTGCTGCATTTTTGAAAGAGCTTTCCTGTAGCTCAAAAAGTAGAGCATTGGTGCTTGCAATGCCAAGGTCATAGGTTCGATTCCCAGGGAAAGTGGAATTTGCCCAGTGGTCAGTCACTGACACATAGAGCTGGTGACACAAGTTCAAGTCCCGGGTTGCAGAGTTTTTTTAATCCCATATTTTCCTATCATAATAAAAGTAAAAACTCTTAAATATTTTTCTTTAGACTGGTGCCAGATAAGCTCCATCCCCACACAAAATAAAATATGATTTTTTTTAAGCCAGTACATCAACACCTCTCATAAAGGGAGTGGCAGAACGGATTCCGTCAGATTTTTTTTTTTTTTTTTTACAGGGGGAACAGAATCCGACGGCAAAAAAACAGCCGTCGGAATCCGTTCCCCCTGTATTTTTTACACAAGGAGGATCTTCTAATATCTATCAAAGTGCTCCAAATTATAAGGTCCCCACAGCCTAGTGGTCAGTTCACTGACATATAGAGCTGGTGATTCTTAGGTGACACAAGTTCAAGTCCCGGCTTGAAGAGTTTTTTTAATCCCATATTTTCCTATCATAATAAAAGTAAAAACTCTTAAATATTTTTCTTTAGACTGGTGCCAGATAAGCTCCATCCCCACACAAAATAAAATATGATTTTTTTTAAGCCAGTACATCAACACCTCTCATAAAGGGAGTGGCAGAACGGATTCCGTCAGATTTTTTTTTTTTTACAGGGGGAACAGAATCCGACGGCAAAAAAACAGCCGTCGGAATCCGTTCCCCCTGTATTTTTTACACAAGGAGGATCTTCTAATATCTATCAAAGTGCTGCATTTTTGAAAGAGCTTTCCTGTAGCTCAAAAAGTAGAGCATTGGTGCTTGCAATGCCAAGGTCATAGGTTCGATTCCCAGGGAAAGCGAAATTTGCCCAGTAGTCAGTCACTGACACATAGAGCTGGTGACACAAGTTCAAGTCCCGGGTTGCAGAGTTTTTTTAATCCCATATTTTCCTATCATAATAAAAGTAAAAACTCTTAAATATTTTTCTTTAGACTGGTGCCAGATAAGCTCCATCCCCACACAAAATAAAATATGATTTTTTTTAAGCCAGTACATCAACACCTCTCATAAAGGGAGTGGCAGAACGGATTCCGTCAGATTTTTTTTTTTTTTTTTTACAGGGGGAACAGAATCCGACGGCAAAAAAACAGCCGTCGGAATCCGTTCCCCCTGTATTTTTTACACAAGGAGGATCTTCTAATATCTATCAAAGTGCTCCAAATTATAAGGTCCCCACAGCCTAGTGGTCAGTTCACTGACATATAGAGCTGGTGATTCTTAGGTGACACAAGTTCAAGTCCCGGCTTGAAGAGTTTTTTTAATCCCATATTTTCCTATCATAATAAAAGTAAAAACTCTTAAATATTTTTCTTTAGACTGGTGCCAGATAAGCTCCATCCCCACACAAAATAAAATATGATTTTTTTTTAAGCCAGTACATCAACACCTCTCATAAAGGGAGTGGCAGAACGGATTCCGTCAGATTTTTTTTTTTTTTTTTTAAAGTCACTGACACATAGAGCTGGTGACACAAGTTCAAGTCCCGGGTTGCAGAGTTTTTTTAATCCCATATTTTCCTATCATAATAAAAGTAAAAACTCTTAAATATTTTTCTTTAGACTGGTGCCAGATAAGCTCCATCCCCACACAAAATAAAATATGATTTTTTTTAAGCCAGTACATCAACACCTCTCATAAAGGGAGTGGCAGAACGGATTCCGTCAGATTTTTTTTTTTTTTTTTTACAGGGGGAACAGAATCCGACGGCAAAAAAACAGCCGTCGGAATCCGTTCCCCCTGTATTTTTTACACAAGGAGGATCTTCTAATATCTATCAAAGTGCTCCAAATTATAAGGTCCCCACAGCCTAGTGGTCAGTTCACTGACATATAGAGCTGGTGATTCTTAGGTGACACAAGTTCAAGTCCCGGCTTGAAGAGTTTTTTTAATCCCATATTTTCCTATCATAATAAAAGTAAAAACTCTTAAATATTTTTCTTTAGACTGGTGCCAGATAAGCTCCATCCCCACACAAAATAAAATATGATTTTTTTTTAAGCCAGTACATCAACACCTCTCATAAAGGGAGTGGCAGAACGGATTCCGTCAGATTTTTTTTTTTTTTTTTTAAAGTCACTGACACATAGAGCTGGTGACACAAGTTCAAGTCCCGGGTTGCAGAGTTTTTTTAATCCCATATTTTCCTATCATAATAAAAGTAAAAACTCTTAAATATTTTTCTTTAGACTGGTGCCAGATAAGCTCCATCCCCACACAAAATAAAATATGATTTTTTTTAAGCCAGTACATCAACACCTCTCATAAAGGGAGTGGCAGAACGGATTCCGTCAGATTTTTTTTTTTTTTTTTTACAGGGGGAACAGAATCCGACGGCAAAAAAACAGCCGTCGGAATCCGTTCCCCCTGTATTTTTTACACAAGGAGGATCTTCTAATATCTATCAAAGTGCTCCAAATTATAAGGTCCCCACAGCCTAGTGGTCAGTTCACTGACATATAGAGCTGGTGATTCTTAGGTGACACAAGTTCAAGTCCCGGCTTGAAGAGTTTTTTTAATCCCATATTTTCCTATCATAATAAAAGTAAAAACTCTTAAATATTTTTCTTTAGACTGGTGCCAGATAAGCTCCATCCCCACACAAAATAAAATATGATTTTTTTTTAAGCCAGTACATCAACACCTCTCATAAAGGGAGTGGCAGAACGGATTCCGTCAGATTTTTTTTTTTTTTTTTACAGGGGGAACAGAATCCGACGGCAAAAAAACAGCCGTCGGAATCCGTTCCCCCTGTATTTTTTACACAAGGAGGATCTTCTAATATCTATCAAAGTGCTCCAAATTATAAGGTCCCCACAGCCTAGTGGTCAGTTCACTGACATATAGAGCTGGTGATTCTTAGGTGACACAAGTTCAAGTCCCGGCTTGAAGAGTTTTTTTAATCCCATATTTTCCTATCATAATAAAAGTAAAAACTCTTAAATATTTTTCTTTAGACTGGTGCCAGATAAGCTCCATCCCCACACAAAATAAAATATGATTTTTTTTAAGCCAGTACATCAACACCTCTCATAAAGGGAGTGGCAGAACGGATTCCGTCAGATTTTTTTTTTTTTTACAGGGGGAACAGAATCCGACGGCAAAAAAACAGCCGTCGGAATCCGTTCCCCCTGTATTTTTTACACAAGGAGGATCTTCTTATATCTATCAAAGTGCTCCAAATTATAAGGTCCCCACAGCCTAGTGGTCAGTTCACTGACATATAGAGCTGGTGATTCTTAGGTGACACAAGTTCAAGTCCCGGCTTGAAGAGTTTTTTTAATCCCATATTTTCCTATCATAATAAAAGTAAAAACTCTTAAATATTTTTCTTTAGACTGGTGCCAGATAAGCTCCATCCCCACACAAAATAAAATATGATTTTTTTTTAAGCCAGTACATCAACACCTCTCATAAAGGGAGTGGCAGAACGGATTCCGTCAGATTTTTTTTTTTTTTTTTACAGGGGGAACAGAATCCGACGGCAAAAAAACAGCCGTCGGAATCCGTTCCCCCTGTATTTTTTACACAAGGAGGATCTTCTAATATCTATCAAAGTGCTCCAAATTATAAGGTCCCCACAGCCTAGTGGTCAGTTCACTGACATATAGAGCTGGTGATTCTTAGGTGACACAAGTTCAAGTCCCGGGTTGCAGAGTTTTTTTAATCCCATATTTTCCTATCATAATAAAAGTAAAAACTCTTAAATATTTTTCTTTAGACTGGTGCCAGATAAGCTCCATCCCCACACAAAATAAAATATGATTTTTTTTAAGCCAGTACATCAACACCTCTCATAAAGGGAGTGGCAGAACGGATTCCGTCAGATTTTTTTTTTTTTTACAGGGGGAACAGAATCCGACGGCAAAAAAACAGCCGTCGGAATCCGTTCCCCCTGTATTTTTTACACAAGGAGGATCTTCTAATATCTATCAAAGTGCTGCATTTTTGAAAGAGCTTTCCTGTAGCTCAAAAAGTAGAGCATTGGTGCTTGCAATGCCAAGGTCATAGGTTCGATTCCCAGGGAAAGCGAAATTTGCCCAGTGGTCAGTCACTGACACATAGAGCTGGTGACACAAGTTCAAGTCCCGGGTTGCAGAGTTTTTTTAATCCCATATTTTCCTATCATAATAAAAGTAAAAACTCTTAAATATTTTTCTTTAGACTGGTGCCAGATAAGCTCCATCCCCACACAAAATAAAATATGATTTTTTTTAAGCCAGTACATCAACACCTCTCATAAAGGGAGTGGCAGAACGGATTCCGTCAGATTTTTTTTTTTTTTTTTTACAGGGGGAACAGAATCCGACGGCAAAAAAACAGCCGTCGGAATCCGTTCCCCCTGTATTTTTTACACAAGGAGGATCTTCTAATATCTATCAAAGTGCTCCAAATTATAAGGTCCCCACAGCCTAGTGGTCAGTTCACTGACATATAGAGCTGGTGATTCTTAGGTGACACAAGTTCAAGTCCCGGCTTGAAGAGTTTTTTTAATCCCATATTTTCCTATCATAATAAAAGTAAAAACTCTTAAATATTTTTCTTTAGACTGGTGCCAGATAAGCTCCATCCCCACACAAAATAAAATATGATTTTTTTTTAAGCCAGTACATCAACACCTCTCATAAAGGGAGTGGCAGAACGGATTCCGTCAGATTTTTTTTTTTTTTTTTACAGGGGGAACAGAATCCGACGGCAAAAAAACAGCCGTCGGAATCCGTTCCCCCTGTATTTTTTACACAAGGAGGATCTTCTAATATCTATCAAAGTGCTCCAAATTATAAGGTCCCCACAGCCTAGTGGTCAGTTCACTGACATATAGAGCTGGTGATTCTTAGGTGACACAAGTTCAAGTCCCGGCTTGAAGAGTTTTTTTAATCCCATATTTTCCTATCATAATAAAAGTAAAAACTCTTAAATATTTTTCTTTAGACTGGTGCCAGATAAGCTCCATCCCCACACAAAATAAAATATGATTTTTTTTAAGCCAGTACATCAACACCTCTCATAAAGGGAGTGGCAGAACGGATTCCGTCAGATTTTTTTTTTTTTTACAGGGGGAACAGAATCCGACGGCAAAAAAACAGCCGTCGGAATCCGTTCCCCCTGTATTTTTTACACAAGGAGGATCTTCTAATATCTATCAAAGTGCTCCAAATTATAAGGTCCCCACAGCCTAGTGGTCAGTTCACTGACATATAGAGCTGGTGATTCTTAGGTGACACAAGTTCAAGTCCCGGCTTGAAGAGTTTTTTTAATCCCATATTTTCCTATCATAATAAAAGTAAAAACTCTTAAATATTTTTCTTTAGACTGGTGCCAGATAAGCTCCATCCCCACACAAAATAAAATATGATTTTTTTTTAAGCCAGTACATCAACACCTCTCATAAAGGGAGTGGCAGAACGGATTCCGTCAGATTTTTTTTTTTTTTTTTACAGGGGGAACAGAATCCGACGGCAAAAAAACAGCCGTCGGAATCCGTTCCCCCTGTATTTTTTACACAAGGAGGATCTTCTAATATCTATCAAAGTGCTCCAAATTATAAGGTCCCCACAGCCTAGTGGTCAGTTCACTGACATATAGAGCTGGTGATTCTTAGGTGACACAAGTTCAAGTCCCGGCTTGAAGAGTTTTTTTAATCCCATATTTTCCTATCATAATAAAAGTAAAAACTCTTAAATATTTTTCTTTAGACTGGTGCCAGATAAGCTCCATCCCCACACAAAATAAAATATGATTTTTTTTTAAGCCAGTACATCAACACCTCTCATAAAGGGAGTGGCAGAACGGATTCCGTCAGATTTTTTTTTTTTTTACAGGGGGAACAGAATCCGACGGCAAAAAAACAGCCGTCGGAATCCGTTCCCCCTGTATTTTTTACACAAGGAGGATCTTCTAATATCTATCAAAGTGCTGCATTTTTGAAAGAGCTTTCCTGTAGCTCAAAAAGTAGAGCATTGGTGCTTGCAATGCCAAGGTCATAGGTTCGATTCCCAGGGAAAGCGAAATTTGCCCAGTGGTCAGTCACTGACACATAGAGCTGGTGACACAAGTTCAAGTCCCGGGTTGCAGAGTTTTTTTAATCCCATATTTTCCTATCATAAAAAAAGTAAAAACTCTTAAATATTTTTCTTTAGACTGGTGCCAGATAAGCTCCATCCCCACACAAAATAAAATATGATTTTTTTTTAAGCCAGTACATCAACACCTCTCATAAAGGGAGTGGCAGAACGGATTCCGTCAGATTTTTTTTTTTTTTTTACAGGGGGAACAGAATCCGACGGCAAAAAAACAGCCGTCGGAATCCGTTCCCCCTGTATTTTTTACACAAGGAGGATCTTCTAATATCTATCAAAGTGCTGCATTTTTGAAAGAGCTTTCCTGTAGCTCAAAAAGTAGAGCATTGGTGCTTGCAATGCCAAGGTCATAGGTTCGATTCCCAGGGAAAGTGAAATTTGCCCAGTGGTCAGTCACTGACACATAGAGCTGGTGACACAAGTTCAAGTCCCGGGTTGCAGAGTTTTTTTAATCCCACATTTTCCTATCATAAAAAAAGTAAAAACTCTTAAATATTTTTCTTTAGACTGGTGCCAGATAAGCTCCATCCCCACACAAAATAAAATATGATTTTTTTTAAGCCAGTACATCAACACCTCTCATAAAGGGAGTGGCAGAACGGATTCCGTCAGATTTTTTTTTTTTTTTTTACAGGGGGAACAGAATCCGACGGCAAAAAAACAGCCGTCGGAATCCGTTCCCCCTGTATTTTTTACACAAGGAGGATCTTCTAATATCTATCAAAGTGCTGCATTTTTGAAAGAGCTTTCCTGTAGCTCAAAAAGTAGAGCATTGGTGCTTGCAATGCCAAGGTCATAGGTTCGATTCCCAGGGAAAGTGAAATTTGCCCGGTGGTCAGTCACTGACACATAGAGCTGGTGACACAAGTTCAAGTCCCGGGTTGCAGAGTTTTTTTAATCCCACATTTTCCTATCATAAAAAAAGTAAAAACTCTTAAATATTTTTCTTTAGACTGGTGCCAGATAAGCTCCATCCCCACACAAAATAAAATATGATTTTTTTTAAGCCAGTACATCAACACCTCTCATAAAGGGAGTGGCAGAACGGATTCCGTCAGATTTTTTTTTTTTTTTTTACAGGGGGAACAGAATCCGACGGCAAAAAAACAGCCGTCGGAATCCGTTCCCCCTGTATTTTTTACACAAGGAGGATCTTCTAATATCTATCAAAGTGCTTGAAATTATAAGGTCCCCACAGCCTAGTGGTCAGTTCACTGACATATAGAGCTGGTGATTCTTAGGTGACACTAGTTCAAGTCCCGGCTTGAAGAGTTTTTTTAATCCCATATTTTCCTATCATAATAAAAGTAAAAACTCTTAAATATTTTTCTTTAGACTGGTGCCAGATAAGCTCCATCCCCACACAAAATAAAATATGATTTTTTTTAAGCCAGTACATCAACACCTCTCATAAAGGGAGTGGCAGAACGGATTCCGTCAGATTTTTTTTTTTTTTTTTACAGGGGGGACAGAATCCGACGGCAAAAAAACAGCCGTCGGAATCCGTTCCGCCTGTATTTTTTACACAAGGAGGATCTTCTAATATCTATCAAAGTGCTCCAAATTATAAGGTCCCCACAGCCTAGTGGTCAGTTCACTGACATATAGAGCTGGTGATTCTTAGGTGACACAAGTTCAAGTCCCGGCTTGAAGAGTTTTTTTAATCCCATATTTTCCTATCATAATAAAAGTAAAAACTCTTAAATATTTTTCTTTAGACTGGTGCCAGATAAGCTCCATCCCCACACAAAATAAAATATGATTTTTTTAAGCCAGTACATCAACACCTCTCATAAAGGGAGTGGCAGAACGGATTCCGTCAGTTTTTTTTTTTTTTTTTACAGGGGGAACAGAATCCGACGGCAAAAAAACAGCCGTCGGAATCCGTTCCCCCTGTATTTTTTACACAAGGAGGATCTTCTAATATCTATCAAAGTGCTCCAAATTATAAGGTCCCCACAGCCTAGTGGTCAGTTCACTGACATATAGAGCTGGTGACACAAGTTCAAGTCCCGGGTTGCAGAGTTTTTTTAATCCCATATTTTCCTATCATAATAAAAGTAAAAACTCTTAAATATTTTTCTTTAGACTGGTGCCAGATAAGCTCCATCCCCACACAAAATAAAATATGATTTTTTTTAAGCCAGTACATCAACACCTCTCATAAAGGGAGTGGCAGAACGGATTCCGTCAGATTTTTTTTTTTTTTTTTACAGGGGGAACAGAATCCGACGGCAAAAAAACAGCCGTCGGAATCCGTTCCCCCTGTATTTTTTACACAAGGAGGATCTTCTAATATCTATCAAAGTGCTCCAAATTATAAGGTCCCCACAGCCTAGTGGTCAGTTCACTGACATATAGAGCTGGTGACACAAGTTCAAGTCCCGGGTTGCAGAGTATTTTTAACCCCATATTTTCCTATCATAATAAAAGTAAAAACTCTTAAATATTTTTCTTTAGACTGGTGCCAGATAAGCTCCATCCCCACACAAAATGAAAAATATGATTTTTTTTAAGCCAGTACATCAACACCTCTCATAAAGGGAGTGGCAGAACGGATTCCGTCAGATTTTTTTTTTTTTTTTTTACAGGGGGAACAGAATCCGACGGCAAAAAAACAGCCGTCGGAATCCGTTCCCCCTGTATTTTTTACACAAGGAGGATCTTCTAATATCTATCAAAGTGCTCCAAATTATAAGGTCCCCACAGCCTAGTGGTCAGTTCACTGACATATAGAGCTGGTGATTCTTAGGTGACACAAGTTCAAGTCCCGGCTTGAAGAGTTTTTTTAATCCCATATTTTCCTATCATAATAAAAGTAAAAACTCTTAAATATTTTTCTTTAGACTGGTGCCAGATAAGCTCCATCCCCACACAAAATAAAATATGATTTTTTTTAAGCCAGTACATCAACACCTCTCATAAAGGGAGTGGCAGAACGGATTCCGTCAGATTTTTTTTTTTTTTTTTTACAGGGGGAACAGAATCCGACGGCAAAAAAACAGCCGTCGGAATCCGTTCCCCCTGTATTTTTTACACAAGGAGAATCTTCTAATATCTATCAAAGTGCTCCAAATTATAAGGTCCCCACAGCCTAGTGGTCAGTTCACTGACATATAGAGCTGGTGATTCTTAGGTGACACAAGTTCAAGTCCCGGCTTGAAGAGTTTTTTTAATCCCATATTTTCCTATCATAATAAAAGTAAAAACTCTTAAATATTTTTCTTTAGACTGGTGCCAGATAAGCTCCATCCCCACACAAAATAAAATATGATTTTTTTTAAGCCAGTACATCAACACCTCTCATAAAGGGAGTGGCAGAACGGATTCCGTCAGATTTTTTTTTTTTTTTTTACAAGGGGAACAGAATCCGACGGCAAAAAAACAGCCGTCGGAATCCGTTCCCCCTGTATTTTTTACACAAGGAGGATCTTCTAATATCTATCAAAGTGCTCCAAATTATAAGGTCCCCACAGCCTAGTGGTCAGTTCACTGACATATAGAGCTGGTGATTCTTAGGTGACACAAGTTCAAGTCCCAGCTTGAAGAGTTTTTTTAATCCCATATTTTCCTATCATAATAAAAGTAAAAACTCTTAAATATTTTTCTTTAGACTGGTGCCAGATAAGCTCCATCCCCACACAAAATAAAATATGATTTTTTTAAGCCAGTACATCAACACCTCTCATAAAGGGAGTGGCAGAACGGATTCCGTCAGATTTTTTTTTTTTTTTTTACAGGGGGAACAGAATCCGACGGCAAAAAAACAGCCGTCGGAATCCGTTCCCCCTGTATTTTTTACACAAGGAGGATCTTCTAATATCTATCAAAGTGCTCCAAATTATAAGGTCCCCACAGCCTAGTGGTCAGTTCACTGACATATAGAGCTGGTGACACAAGTTCAAGTCCCGGGTTGCAGAGTTTTTTTAATCCCATATTTTCCTATCATAATAAAAGTAAAAACTCTTAAATATTTTTCTTTAGACTGGTGCCAGATAAGCTCCATCCCCACACAAAATAAAATATGATTTTTTTTAAGCCAGTACATCAACACCTCTCATAAAGGGAGTGGCAGAACGGATTCCGTCAGATTTTTTTTTTTTTTTTTACAGGGGGAACAGAATCCGACGGCAAAAAATCAGCCGTCGGAATCCGTTCCCCCTGTATTTTTTACACAAGGAGGATCTTCTAATATCTATCAAAGTGCTCCAAATTATAAGCTCCCCACAGCCTAGTGGTCAGTTCACTGACATATAGAGCTGGTGATTCTTAGGTGACACAAGTTCAAGTCCCGGCTTGAAGAGTTTTTTTAATCCCATATTTTCCTATCATAATAAAAGTAAAAACTCTTAAATATTTTTCTTTAGACTGGTGCCAGATAAGCTCCATCCCCACACAAAATAAAATATGATTTTTTTAAGCCAGTACATCAACACCTCTCATAAAGGGAGTGGCAGAACGGATTCCGTCAGATTTTTTTTTTTTTTTTTACAGGGGGAACAGAATCCGACGGCAAAAAAACAGCCGTCGGAATCCGTTCCCCCTGTATTTTTTACACAAGGAGGATCTTCTAATATCTATCAAAGTGCTCCAAATTATAAGGTCCCCACAGCCTTGTGGTCAGTTCACTGACATATAGAGCTGGTGACACAAGTTCAAGTCCCGGGTTGCAGAGTTTTTTTAATCCCATATTTTCCTATCATAATAAAAGTAAAAACTCTTAAATATTTTTCTTTAGACTGGTGCCAGATAAGCTCCATCCCCACACAAAATAAAATATGATTTTTTTTAAGCCAGTACATCAACACCTCTCATAAAGGGAGTGGCAGAACGGATTCCGTCAGATTTTTTTTTTTTTTTTTTACAGGGGGAACAGAATCCGACGGCAAAAAAACAGCCGTCGGAATCCGTTCCCCCTGTATTTTTTACACAAGGAGGATCTTCTAATATCTATCAAAGTGCTCCAAATTATAAGGTCCCCACAGCCTAGTGGTCAGTTCACTGACATATAGAGCTGGTGATTCTTAGGTGACACAAGTTCAAGTCCCGGCTTGAAGAGTTTTTTTAATCCCATATTTTCCTATCATAATAAAAGTAAAAACTCTTAAATATTTTTCTTTAGACTGGTGCCAGATAAGCTCCATCCCCACACAAAATAAAATATGATTTTTTTTAAGCCAGTACATCAACACCTCTCATAAAGGGAGTGGCAGAACGGATTCCGTCAGATTTTTTTTTTTTTTTTTACAGGGGGAACAGAATCCGACGGCAAAAAAACAGCCGTCGGAATCCGTTCCCCCTGTATTTTTTACACAAGGAGAATCTTCTAATATCTATCAAAGTGCTCCAAATTATAAGGTCCCCACAGCCTAGTGGTCAATTCACTGACATATAGAGCTGGTGATTCTTAGGTGACACAAGTTCAAGTCCCGGCTTGAAGAGTTTTTTTAATCCCATATTTTCCTATCATAATAAAAGTAAAAACTCTTAAATATTTTTCTTTAGACTGGTGCCAGATAAGCTCCATCCCCACACAAAATAAAATATGATTTTTTTTAAGCCAGTACATCAACACCTCTCATAAAGGGAGTGGCAGAACGGATTCCGTCAGATTTTTTTTTTTTTTTTTACAAGGGGAACAGAATCCGACGGCAAAAAAACAGCCGTCGGAATCCGTTCCCCCTGTATTTTTTACACAAGGAGGATCTTCTAATATCTATCAAAGTGCTCCAAATTATAAGGTCCCCACAGCCTATTGGTCAGTTCACTGACATATAGAGCTGGTGATTCTTAGGTGACACAAGTTCAAGTCCCAGCTTGAAGAGTTTTTTTAATCCCATATTTTCCTATCATAATAAAAGTAAAAACTCTTAAATATTTTTCTTTAGACTGGTGCCAGATAAGCTCCATCCCCACACAAAATAAAATATGATTTTTTTAAGCCAGTACATCAACACCTCTCATAAAGGGAGTGGCAGAACGGATTCCGTCAGATTTTTTTTTTTTTTTTTACAGGGGGAACAGAATCCGACGGCAAAAAAACAGCCGTCGGAATCCGTTCCCCCTGTATTTTTTACACAAGGAGGATCTTCTAATATCTATCAAAGTGCTCCAAATTATAAGGTCCCCACAGCCTAGTGGTCAGTTCACTGACATATAGAGCTGGTGACACAAGTTCAAGTCCCGGGTTGCAGAGTTTTTTTAATCCCATATTTTCCTATCATAATAAAAGTAAAAACTCTTAAATATTTTTCTTTAGACTGGTGCCAGATAAGCTCCATCCCCACACAAAATAAAATATGATTTTTTTTAAGCCAGTACATCAACACCTCTCATAAAGGGAGTGGCAGAACGGATTCCGTCAGATTTTTTTTTTTTTTTTTTACAGGGGGAACAGAATCCGACGGCAAAAAATCAGCCGTCGGAATCCGTTCCCCCTGTATTTTTTACACAAGGAGGATCTTCTAATATCTATCAAAGTGCTCCAAATTATAAGGTCCCCACAGCCTAGTGGTCAGTTCACTGACATATAGAGCTGGTGATTCTTAGGTGACACAAGTTCAAGTCCCGGCTTGAAGAGTTTTTTTAATCCCATATTTTCCTATCATAATAAAAGTAAAAACTCTTAAATATTTTTCTTTAGACTGGTGCCAGATAAGCTCCATCCCCACACAAAATAAAATATGATTTTTTTAAGCCAGTACATCAACACCTCTCATAAAGGGAGTGGCAGAACGGATTCCGTCAGATTTTTTTTTTTTTTTTTACAGGGGGAACAGAATCCGACGGCAAAAAAACAGCCGTCGGAATCCGTTCCCCCTGTATTTTTTACACAAGGAGGATCTTCTAATATCTATCAAAGTGCTCCAAATTATAAGGTCCCCACAGCCTTGTGGTCAGTTCACTGACATATAGAGCTGGTGACACAAGTTCAAGTCCCGGGTTGCAGAGTTTTTTTAATCCCATATTTTCCTATCATAATAAAAGTAAAAACTCTTAAATATTTTTCTTTAGACTGGTGCCAGATAAGCTCCATCCCCACACAAAATAAAATATGATTTTTTTAAGCCAGTACATCAACACCTCTCATAAAGGGAGTGGCAGAACGGATTCCGTCAGATTTTTCTTTTTTTTTTTTACAGGGGGAACAGAATCCGACGGCAAAAAAACAGCCGTCGGAATCCGTTCCCCCTGTATTTTTTACACAAGGAGGATCTTCTAATATCTATCAAAGTGCTGCATTTTTGAAAGAGCTTTCCTGTAGCTCAAAAAGTAGAGCATTGGTGCTTGCAATGCCAAGGTCATAGGTTCGATTCCCAGGGAAAGCGAAATTTGCCCAGTGGTCAGTCACTGACACATAGAGCTGGTGACACAAGTTCAAGTCCCGGGTTGCACAGTTTTTTTAATCCCATATTTTCCTATCATAATAAAAGTAAAAACTCTTAAATATTTTTCTTTAGACTGGTGCCAGATAAGCTCCATCCCCACACAAAATAAAATATGATTTTTTTTTAAGCCAGTACATCAACACCTCTCATAAAGGGAGTGGCAGAACGGATTCCGTCAGATTTTTTTTTTTTTTTTTACAGGGGGAACAGAATCCGACGGCAAAAAAACAGCCGTCGGAATCCGTTCCCCCTGTATTTTTTACACAAGGAGGATCTTCTAATATCTATCAAAGTGCTCCAAATTATAAGCTCCCCACAGCCTAGTTTTCAGTTCACTGACATATAGAGCTGGTGACACAAGTTCAAGTCCCGGGTTGCAGAGTTTTTTTAATCCCATATTTTCCTATCATAATAAAAGTAAAAACTCTTAAATATTTTTCTTTAGACTGGTGCCAGATAAGCTCCATCCCCACACAAAATAAAATATGATTTTTTTTAAGCCAGTACATCAACACCTCTCATAAAGGGAGTGGCAGAACGGATTCCGTCAGATTTTTTTTTTTTTTTTTTTACAGGGGGAACAGAATCCGACGGCAAAAAAACAGCCGTCGGAATCCGTTCCCCCTGTATTTTTTACACAAGGAGGATCTTCTAATATCTATCAAAGTGCTCCAAATTATAAGGTCCCCACAGCCTAGTGGTCAGTTCACTGACATATAGAGCTGGTGATTCTTAGGTGACACAAGTTCAAGTCCCGGCTTGAAGAGTTTTTTTAATCCCATATTTTCCTATCATAATAAAAGTAAAAACTCTTAAATATTTTTCTTTAGACTGGTGCCAGATAAGCTCCATCCCCACACAAAATAAAATATGATTTTTTTAAGCCAGTACATCAACACCTCTCATAAAGGGAGTGGCAGAACGGATTCCGTCAGATTTTTTTTTTTTTTTTTTACAGGGGGAACAGAATCCGACGGCAAAAAAACAGCCGTCGGAATCCGTTCCCCCTGTATTTTTTACACAAGGAGGATCTTCTAATATCTATCAAAGTGCTCCAAATTATAAGGTCCCCACAGCCTAGTGGTCAGTTCACTGACATATAGAGCTGGTGACACAAGTTCAAGTCCCGGGTTGCAGAGTTTTTTTAATCCCATATTTTCCTATCATAATAAAAGTAAAAACTCTTAAATATTTTTCTTTAGACTGGTGCCAGATAAGCTCCATCCCCACACAAAATAAAATATGTTTTTTTTTAAGCCAGTACATCAACACCTCTCATAAAGGGAGTGGCAGAACGGATTCCGTCAGATTTTTTTTTTTTTTTTTACAGGGGGAACAGAATCCGACGGAAAAAAATCAGCCGTCGGAATCCGTTCCCCCTGTATTTTTTACACAAGGAGGATCTTCTAATATCTATCAAAGTGCTCCAAATTATAAGGTCCCCACAGCCTAGTGGTCAGTTCACTGACATATAGAGCTGGTGATTCTTAGGTGACACAAGTTCAAGTCCCGGCTTGAAGAGTTTTTTTAATCCCATATTTTCCTATCATAATAAAAGTAAAAACTCTTAAATATTTTTCTTTAGACTGGTGCCAGATAAGCTCCATCCCCACACAAAATAAAATATGATTTTTTTAAGCCAGTACATCAACACCTCTCATAAAGGGAGTGGCAGAACGGATTCCGTCAGATTTTTTTTTTTTTTTTTACAGGGGGAACAGAATCCGACGGCAAAAAAACAGCCGTCGGAATCCGTTCCCCCTGTATTTTTTACACAAGGAGGATCTTCTAATATCTATCAAAGTGCTCCAAATTATAAGGTCCCCACAGCCTTGTGGTCAGTTCACTGACATATAGAGCTGGTGACACAAGTTCAATTCCCGGGTTGCAGAGTTTTTGTAATCCCATATTTTCCTATCATAATAAAAGTAAAAACTCTTAAATATTTTTCTTTAGACTGGTGCCAGATAAGCTCCATCCCCACACAAAATAAAATATGATTTTTTTAAGCCAGTACATCAACACCTCTCATAAAGGGAGTGGCAGAACGGATTCCGTCAGATTTTTTTTTTTTTTTTTTACAGGGGGAACAGAATCCGACGGCAAAAAAACAGCCGTCGGAATCCGTTCCCCCTGTATTTTTTACACAAGGAGGATCTTCTAATATCTATCAAAGTGCTCCAAATTATAAGGTCCCCACAGCCTAGTGGTCTGTTCACTGACATATAGAGCTGGTGATTCTTAGGTGACACAAGTTCAAGTCCCGGCTTGAAGAGTTTTTTTAATCCCATATTTTCCTATCATAATAAAAGTAAAAACTCTTAAATATTTTTCTTTAGACTGGTGCCAGATAAGCTCCATCCCCACACAAAATAAAATATGATTTTTTTAAGCCAGTACATCAACACCTCTCATAAAAGGAGTGGCAGAACGGATTCCGTCAGATTTTTTTATTTTTTTTTACAGGGGGAACAGAATCCGACGGCAAAAAAACAGCCGTCGGAATCCGTTCCCCCTGTATTTTTTACACAAGGAGGATCTTCTAATATCTATCAAAGTGCTCCAAATTATAAGGTCCCCACAGCCTTGTGGTCAGTTCACTGACATATAGAGCTGGTGACACAAGTTCAAGTCCCGGGTTGCAGAGTTTTTTTAATCCCATATTTTCCTATCATAATAAAAGTAAAAACTCTTAAATATTTTTCTTTAGACTGGTGCCAGATAAGCTCCATCCCCACACAAAATAAAATATGATTTTTTTTAAGCCAGTACATCAACACCTCTCATAAAGGGAGTGGCAGAACGGATTCCGTCAGATTTTTCTTCTTTTTTTTACAGGGGGAACAGAATCCGACGGCAAAAAAACAGCCGTCGGAATCCGTTCCCCCTGTATTTTTTACACAAGGAGGATCTTCTAATATCTATCAAAGTGCTGCATTTTTGAAAGAGCTTTCCTGTAGCTCAAAAAGTAGAGCATTGGTGCTTGCAATGCCAAGGTCATAGGTTCGATTCCCAGGGAAAGCGAAATTTGCCCAGTGGTCAGTCACTGACACATAGAGCTGGTGACACAAGTTCAAGTCCCGGGTTGCACAGTTTTTTTAATCCCATATTTTCCTATCATAATAAAAGTAAAAACTCTTAAATATTTTTCTTTAGACTGGTGCCAGATAAGCTCCATCCCCACACAAAATAAAATATGATTTTTTTTAAGCCAGTACATCAACACCTCTCATAAAGGGAGTGGCAGAACGGATTCCGTCAGATTTTTTTTTTTTTTTTTACAGGGGGAACAGAATCCGACGGCAAAAAAACAGCCGTCGGAATCCGTTCCCCCTGTATTTTTTACACAAGGAGGATCTTCTAATATCTATCAAAGTGCTCCAAATTATAAGGTCCCCACAGCCTTGTGGTCAGTTCACTGACATATAGAGCTGGTGACACAAGTTCAAGTCCCGGGTTGCAGAGTTTTTGTAATCCCATATTTTCCTATCATAATAAAAGTAAAAACTCTTAAATATTTTTCTTTAGACTGGTGCCAGATAAGCTCCATCCCCACACAAAATAAAATATGATTTTTTTAAGCCAGTACATCAACACCTCTCATAAAGGGAGTGGCAGAACGGATTCCGTCAGATTTTTTTTTTTTTTTTTTACAGGGGGAACAGAATCCGACGGCAAAAAAACAGCCGTCGGAATCCGTTCCCCCTGTATTTTTTACACAAGGAGGATCTTCTAATATCTATCAAAGTGCTCCAAATTATAAGGTCCCCGCAGCCTAGTGGTCTCTTCACTGACATATAGAGCTGGTGATTCTTAGGTGACACAAGTTCAAGTCCCGGCTTGAAGAGTTTTTTTAATCCCATATTTTCCTATCATAATAAAAGTAAAAACTCTTAAATATTTTTCTTTAGACTGGTGCCAGATAAGCTCCATCCCCACACAAAATAAAATATGATTTTTTTAAGCCAGTACATCAACACCTCTCATAAAGGGAGTGGCAGAACGGATTCCGTCAGATTTTTTTATTTTTTTTTACAGGGGGAACAGAATCCGACGGCAAAAAAACAGCCGTCGGAATCCGTTCCCCCTGTATTTTTTACACAAGGAGGATCTTCTAATATCTATCAAAGTGCTCCAAATTATAAGGTCCCCACAGCCTTGTGGTCAGTTCATTGACATATAGAGCTGGTGACACAAGTTCAAGTCCCGGGTTGCAGAGTTTTTTTAATCCCATATTTTCCTATCATAATAAAAGTAAAAACTCTTAAATATTTTTCTTTAGACTGGTGCCAGATAAGCTCCATCCCCACACAAAATAAAATATGATTTTTTTTAAGCCAGTACATCAACACCTCTCATAAAGGGAGTGGCAGAACGGATTCCGTCAGATTTTTCTTCTTTTTTTTACAGGGGGAACAGAATCCGACGGCAAAAAAACAGCCGTCGGAATCCGTTCCCCCTGTATTTTTTACACAAGGAGGATCTTCTAATATCTATCAAAGTGCTGCATTTTTGAAAGAGCTTTCCTGTAGCTCAAAAAGTAGAGCATTGGTGCTTGCAATGCCAAGGTCATAGGTTCGATTCCCAGGGAAAGCGAAATTTGCCCAGTGGTCAGTCACTGACACATAGAGCTGGTGACACAAGTTCAAGTCCCGGGTTGCACAGTTTTTTTAATCCCATATTTTCCTATCATAATAAAAGTAAAAACTCTTAAATATTTTTCTTTAGACTGGTGCCAGATAAGCTCCATCCCCACACAAAATAAAATATGATTTTTTTTAAGCCAGTACATCAACACCTCTCATAAAGGGAGTGGCAGAACGGATTCCGTCAGATTTTTTTTTTTTTTTTTACAGGGGGAACAGAATCCGACGGCAAAAAAACAGCCGTCGGAATCCGTTCCCCCTGTATTTTTTACACAAGGAGGATCTTCTAATATCTATCAAAGTGCTCCAAATTATAAGCTCCCCACAGCCTAGTGGTCAGTTCACTGACATATAGAGCTGGTGACACAAGTTCAAGTCCCGGGTTGCAGAGTTTTTTTAATCCCATATTTTCCTATCATAATAAAAGTAAAAACTCTTAAATATTTTTCTTTAGACTGGTGCCAGATAAGCTCCATCCCCACACAAAATAAAATATGATTTTTTTTAAGCCAGTACATCAACACCTCTCATAAAGGGAGTGGCAGAACGGATTCCGTCAGATTTTTTTTTTTTTTTTTACAGGGGGAACAGAATCCGACGGCAAAAAAACAGCCGTCGGAATCCGTTCCCCCTGTATTTTTTACACAAGGAGGATCTTCTAATATCTATCAAAGTGCTCCAAATTATAAGGTCCCCACAGCCTAGTGGTCAGTTCACTGACATATAGAGCTGGTGATTCTTAGGTGACACAAGTTCAAGTCCCGGCTTGAAGAGTTTTTTTAATCCCATATTTTCCTATCATAATAAAAGTAAAAACTCTTAAATATTTTTCTTTAGACTGGTGCCAGATAAGCTCCATCCCCACACAAAATAAAATATGATTTTTTTAAGCCAGTACATCAACACCTCTCATAAAGGGAGTGGCAGAACGGATTCCGTCAGATTTTTTTTTTTTTTTTTACAGGGGGAACAGAATCCGACGGCAAAAAAACAGCCGTCGGAATCCGTTCCCCCTGTATTTTTTACACAAGGAGGATCTTCTAATATCTATCAAAGTGCTCCAAATTATAAGGTCCCCACAGCCTAGTGGTCAGTTCACTGACATATAGAGCTGGTGACACAAGTTCAAGTCCCGGGTTGCAGAGTTATTTTAATCCCATATTTTCCTATCATAATAAAAGTAAAAACTCTTAAATATTTTTCTTTAGACTGGTGCCAGATAAGCTCCATCCCCACACAAAATAAAATATGATTTTTTTTAAGCCAGTACATCAACACCTCTCATAAAGGGAGTGGCAGAACGGATTCCGTCAGATTTTTTTTTTTTTTTTTACAGGGGGAACAGAATCCGACGGCAAAAAAACAGCCGTCGGAATCCGTTCCCCCTGTATTTTTTACACAAGGAGGATCTTCTAATATCTATCAAAGTGCTCCAAATTATAAGGTCCCCACAGCCTAGTGGTCAGTTCACTGACATATAGAGCTGGTGATTCTTAGGTGACACAAGTTCAAGTCCCGGCTTGAAGAGTTTTTTTAATCCCATATTTTCCTATCATAATAAAAGTAAAAACTCTTAAATATTTTTCTTTAGACTGGTGCCAGATAAGCTCCATCCCCACACAAAATAAAATATGATTTTTTTAAGCCAGTACATCAACACCTCTCATAAAGGGAGTGGCAGAACGGATTCCGTCAGATTTTTTTTTTTTTTTTTACAGGGGGAACAGAATCCGACGGCAAAAAAACAGCCGTCGGAATCCGTTCCCCCTGTATTTTTTACACAAGGAGGATCTTCTAATATCTATCAAAGTGCTCCAAATTATAAGGTCCCCACAGCCTAGTGGTCAGTTCACTGACATATAGAGCTGGTGACACAAGTTCAAGTCCCGGGTTGCAGAGTTATTTTAATCCCATATTTTCCTATCATAATAAAAGTAAAAACTCTTAAATATTTTTCTTTAGACTGGTGCCAGATAAGCTCCATCCCCACACAAAATAAAATATGATTTTTTTTAAGCCAGTACATCAACACCTCTCATAAAGGGAGTGGCAGAACGGATTCCGTCAGATTTTTTTTTTTTTTTTTACAGGGGGAACAGAATCCGACGGCAAAAAAACAGCCGTCGGAATCCGTTCCCCCTGTATTTTTTACACAAGGAGGATCTTCTAATATCTATCAAAGTTCTCCAAATTATAAGGTCCCCACAGCCTAGTGGTCAGTTCACTGACATATAGAGCTGGTGATTCTTAGGTGACACAAGTTCAAGTCCTGGCTTGAAGAGTTTTTTTAATCCCATATTTTCCTATCATAATAAAAGTAAAAACTCTTAAATATTTTTCTTTAGACTGGTGCCAGATAAGCTCCATCCCCACACAAAATAAAATATGATTTTTTTAAGCCAGTACATCAACACCTCTCATAAAGGGAGTGGCAGAACGGATTCCGTCAGATTTTTTTTTTTTTTTTTTACAGGGGGAACAGAATCCGACGGCAAAAAAACAGCCGTCGGAATCCGTTCCCCCTGTATTTTTTACACAAGGAGGATCTTCTAATATCTATCAAAGTGCTCCAAATTATAAGGTCCCCACAGCCTAGTGGTCAGTTCACTGACATATAGAGCTGGTGATTCTTAGGTGACACAAGTTCAAGTCCCGGCTTGAAGAGTTTTTTTAATCCCATATTTTCCTATCATAATAAAAGTAAAAACTCTTAAATATTTTTCTTTAGACTGGTGCCAGATAAGCTCCATCCCCACACAAAATAAAATATGATTTTTTTAAGCCAGTACATCAACACCTCTCATAAAGGGAGTGGCAGAACGGATTCCGTCAGAATTTTTTTTTTTTTTTTACAGGGGGAACAGAATCCGACGGCAAAAAAACAGCCGTCGGAATCCGTTCCCCCTGTATTTTTTACACAAGGAGGATCTTCTAATATCTATCAAAGTGCTCCAAATTATAAGGTCCCCACAGCCTAGTGGTCAGTTCACTGACATATAGAGTTGGTGATTCTTAGGTGACACAAGTTCAAGTCCCGGCTTGAAGAGTTTTTTTAATCCCATATTTTCCTATCATAATAAAAGTAAAAACTCTTAAATATTTTTCTTTAGACTGGTGCCAGATAAGCTCCATCCCCACACAAAATAAAATATGATTTTTTTAAGCCAGTACATCAACACCTCTCATAAAGGGAGTGGCAGAACGGATTCCGTCAGATTTTCTTTTTTTTTTTTACAGGGGGAACAGAATCCGACGGCTAAAAAACAGCCGTCGGAATCCGTTCCCCCTGTATTTTTTACACAAGGAGGATCTTCTAATATCTATCAAAGTGCTCCAAATTATAAGGTCCCCACAGCCTTGTGGTCAGTTCACTGACATATAGAGCTGGTGACACAAGTTCAAGTCCCGGGTTGCAGAGTTTTTTTAATCCCATATTTTCCTATCATAATAAAAGTAAAAACTCTTAAATATTTTTCTTTAGACTGGTGCCAGATAAGCTCCATCCCCACACAAAATAAAATATGATTTTTTTTAAGCCAGTACATCAACACCTCTCATAAAGGGAGTGGCAGAACGGATTCCGTCAGATTTTTTTTTTTTTTTTTTACAGGGGGAACAGAATCCGACGGCAAAAAAACAGCCGTCGGAATCCGTTCCCCCTGTATTTTTTACACAAGGAGAATCTTCTAATATCTATCAAAGTGCTCCAAATTATAAGGTCCCCACAGCCTAGTGGTCAGTTCACTGACATATAGAGCTGGTGATTCTTAGGTGACACAAGTTCAAGTCCCGGCTTGAAGAGTTTTTTTAATCCCATATTTTCCTATCATAATAAAAGTAAAAACTCTTAAATATTTTTCTTTAGACTGGTGCCAGATAAGCTCCATCCCCACACAAAATAAAATATGATTTTTTTTAAGCCAGTACATCAACACCTCTCATAAAGGGAGTGGCAGAACGGATTCCGTCAGATTTTTTTTTTTTTTTTTTACAGGGGGAACAGAATCCGACGGCAAAAAAACAGCCGTCGGAATCCGTTCCCCCTGTATTTTTTACACAAGGAGGATCTTCTAATATCTATCAAAGTGCTCCAAATTGTAAGGTCCCCACAGCCTAGTGGTCAGTTCACTGACATATAGAGCTGGTGACACAAGTTCAAGTCCCGGGTTGCAGAGTTTTTTTAATCCCATATTTTCCTATCATAATAAAAGTAAAAACTCTTAAATATTTTTCTTTAGACTGGTGCCAGATAAGCTCCATCCCCACACAAAATAAAATATGATTTTTTTAAGCCAGTACATCAACACCTCTCATAAAGGGAGTGGCAGAACGGATTCCGTCAGATTTTTTTTTTTTTTTTTACAGGGGGAACAGAATCCGACGGCAAAAAAACAGCCGTCGGAATCCGTTCCCCCTGTATTTTTTACACAAGGAGGATCTTCTAATATCTATCAAAGTGCTGCATTTTTGAAAGAGCTTTCCTGTAGCTCAAAAAGTAGAGCATTGGTGCTTGCAATGCAAAGGTCATAGGTTCGATTCCCAGGGAAAGCGAAATTTGCCCAGTGGTCAGTCACTGACATATAGAGCTGGTGACACAAGTTCAAGTCACGGGTTGCAGAGTTTTTTTAATCCCATATTTTCCTATCATAATAAAAGTAAAAACTCTTAAATATTTTTCTTTAGACTGGTGCCAGATAAGCTCCATCCCCACACAAAATAAAATATGATTTTTTTTAAGCCAGTACATCAACACCTCTCATAAAGGGAGTGGCAGAACGGATTCCGTCAGATTTTTTTTTTTTTTACAGGGGGAACAGAATCCGACGGCAAAAAAACAGCCGTCGGAATCCGTTCCCCCTGTATTTTTTACACAAGGAGGATCTTCTAATATCTATCAAAGTGCTGCCAGTTATAAGTTCCCCACAGCCTAGTGGTCCGTTCACTGACATATAGAGCTTGTGATTCATAGGTGACACAAGTTCAAGTCCCGGCTTGAAGAGTTTTTTTAATCCCATATTTTCCTATCATAATAAAAGTAAATACTCCTAAATATATTTCTTTAGACTGGTGCCAGATAAGCTCCATCCCCACACAAAATAAAATATGAATTTTTTTAAGCCAGTACATCAACACCTCTCATAAAGGGAGGGCCAGAACGGATTCCGTCAGATTTTTTTTTTTTTACAGGGGGAACAGAATCCGACGGCAAAAAAACAGCCGTCGGAATCCGTTCCCCCTGTATTTTTTACACAAGGAGGATCTTCTAATATCTATCAAAGTGCTGCATTTTTGCAAGAGCTTTCCTGTAGCTCAAAAAGTAGAGCATTGGTGCTTGCAATGGCAAGGTCATAGGTTCGATTCCCAGGGAAAGGGAAATTTGCCCAGTGGTCAGTTCACTGACATATAGAGCTGGTGACACAAGTTCAAGTCCCGGGTTGCAGAGTTTTTTTAATCCCATATTTTCCTATCATAATAAAAGTAAAAACTCTTAAATATTTTTCTTTAGACTGGTGCCAGATAAGCTCCATCCCCACACAAAATAAAATATGATTTTTTTTAAGCCAGTACATCAACACCTCTCATAAAGGGAGTGGCAGAACGGATTCCGTCAGATTTTTATTTTTTTTACAGGGGGAACAGAATCCGACGGCAAAAAAACAGCCGTCGGAATCCGTTCCCCCTGTATTTTTTACACAAGGAGGATCTTCTAATATCTATCAAAGTGCTGCCAGTTATAAGGTCCCCACAGCCTAGTGGTCCGTTCACTGACATATAGAGCTTGTGATTCATAGGTGACACAAGTTCAAGTCCCGGCTTGAAGAGTTTTTTTAATCCCATATTTTCCTATCATAATAAAAGTAAATACTCCTAAATATATTTCTTTAGACTGGTGCCAGATAAGCTCCATCCCCACACAAAATAAAATATGAATTTTTTTAAGCCAGTACATCAACACCTCTCATAAAGGGAGGGCCAGAACGGATTCCGTCAGATTTTTTTTTTTTTACAGGGGGAACAGAATCCGACGGCAAAAAAACAGCCGTCGGAATCCGTTCCCCCTGTATTTTTTACACAAGGAGGATCTTCTAATATCTATCAAAGTGCTGCATTTTTGCAAGAGCTTTCCTGTAGCTCAAAAAGTAGAGCATTGGTGCTTGCAATGGCAAGGTCATAGGTTCGATTCCCAGGGAAAGGGAAATTTGCCCAGTGGTCAGTTCACTGACATATAGAGCTGGTGACACAAGTTCAAGTCCCGGGTTGCAGAGTTTTTTTAATCCCATATTTTCCTATCATAATAAAAGTAAAAACTCCTAAATATATTTCTTTAGACTGGTGCCAGATAAGCTCCATCCCCACACAAAATAAAATATGATTTTTTTTAAGCCAGTACATCAACACCTCTCATAAAAGGAGTGGCAGAACGGATTCCGTCAGATTATTTTTTTTTTCACAGGGGGAACAGAATCCGACGGCAAAAAAACAGCCGTCGGAATCCGTTCCCCCTGTATTTTTTACACAAGAAGGATCTTCTAATATCTATCAAAGTGCTGGCAATTATAAGGTCACCACAGCCTAGTGGTCAGTTCACTGACATATAGAGCTGGTGATTCTTAGGTGACACAAGTTCAAGTCCCGGCTTGAAGAATTTTTTTAATCCCATATTTTCCTATCATAATAAAAGTAAAAACTCCTAAATATATTTCTTTAGACTGGTGCCAGATAAGCTCCATCCCCACACAAAATAAAATATGATTTTTTTTAAGCCAGTACATCAACACCTCTCATAAAGGGAGTGGCAGAACGGATTCCGTCAGATTGTTTTTTTTTTTACAGGGGGAACAGAATCCGACGGCAAAAAAACAGCCGTCGGAATCCGTTCCCCCTTTTTTTTTACACAAGGAGGATCTTCTAATATCTATCAAAGTGCTGCATTTTTTAAAGAACTTTCCTGTAGCTCAAAAAGTAGAGCATTGGTGCTTGCAATGCCAAGGACATAGGTTCGATTCCCAGGGAAAGGGAAATTTGCCCAGTGGTCAGTTCACTGACATATAGAGCTGGTGACACAAGTTCAAGTCCCGGGTTGCAGAGTTTTTTTAATCCTATATTTTCCTATTAATAAGTTCCGTGAAATGCCTGGATTTTGCTACTTTCACTGCCTTCTGGAAATTGGATAATGAATCTCTTAATATTTCAAAAGAAATTTGGAGCTTGTCCTTTTTTCACTTGCGCTCCACTCGTCAGCTCTGCCTCAAAGAGCGAACATGATCATAAATCCAATTTATTTTCATTGATTTAGAAAATAAATAAACTAATTAAAAAAAACACCACCACCACCAAAAAAAAGGGCACTTCAGAGTGTAAGGGAAAAAAGGGCATGTGAGCCCTACCTGTGCACGTGCCTGCTCCTCTCTTTTGAACAGCAAAAGGATTTGGAGATTTATCTTGTTTTGAAATCCACACTTGTGAAGGTGCTAATGTGACAAAATACTCAAGGCTTCCTCATGAGACAGAGGTGCTGATTCCTCCATATGAGACGTTTAAAGTCATTTCTGTGAAGACAAGAGGTGAGCAGAAAAATCTCTGTTGTGAAACTGTAAAAATGAAAACATAGATTTTATTTATATCTAATTAATAAAAATGAGGCAACAGATTACAAGCAATATTATTAATTACATTTAACAAATTAGAATTGAGTAATAATTAATCAAATTAATTCCTTAAATGTTAACCATTTAAAATGAGTAAAAATTACAAAATATATGTTATTGCCAACATTGAAGACACCTGATGTTAACAAGCAGAATCACTGAAGGAGAAAACCATAATTAAAGTCACCATTATGGAGATGAGTGTGTGTTTTAGTTGGGCTCTTCACCCTTAAATTGTTAACTCTAAGTTTTGTTTGGCTTCCGTACATGAGTTATAACTGCCAGATGACCAAAGAGAAAAGGTGATCTGCACTGAAAAAAAATAAATGTAAGATTTACTTAATAAAATCCTCGTAACAATTTGCACAAGTATATTTTAAGTAAATTTTACTGCTCTAATATCAAGTACTACTCACGTGTCATTATCAAGTAAAATCTACTTAGTATTGAACGTAATGCTCATGAAGAAATTAAGTAAAAATTACCTATTTATATTTCATTTCGAAGCTATATTTATTTAAAGTTATTAAGTAAAGTTTATTTATTGTTTTATAATTAGGAAGCTTGCTTTTATGAAATTATGAAGTAAATCTTACCATTAAAGTAAACAAGATTTTTTTTTTGAGATTTTAATTCACTTAGTTTTATGAAATTATAATACTCCCTATATACTTATGTAAACATTGCTAATTTCTTTTTTATAAATAATCATGAACATAAATAAATGAAAAATTTCTCAATATTTTTCACAAATCACACAACTAAAATACAATTAAACCGTTCATTTTTCAGCCATCAAAAAATGTCCTTCATCCAAAAATAGACATTCAGTCATCTCTTGACACAGGTGCATTCAGTAAAAAGTCAGAATTACACTGTAACCCTCGTTTTGAACAAAAATGAATTTAAAAAAATTAATGTAAAACAATCAAATGAACATTTTCTCTCTTTTTCACAAATCGCACAACTAAAAAGTTAATTTTTGTGTCATCAAAAAATGTCCTTCATCCAAAAATGGACATTCAGTCATCTCTTGACACAGGTGCATTCAGTAACAAGTCAGAATTACACTGTAACCCTCGTTTTAACATAAAAATGAATAACAAAAAATTCATGTAAAACAATCAAATGAACATTTCTCTATATTTTTCAGTCATCAAAACCTTTTCTTCATCCAAAAATGGACATTCAGTCATCTCTTGACACATGTGCATTCAGTAACAAGTCAGAATTACACTGTAACCCTCGTTTTAACATAAAAATGAATAACAAAAAATTCAAATTTAAACAATTTAAACATTCAAAACAGCACTCTGAAATAGTGAACTTTAAATGCCATTAAAACCTTAATGTATTAAAACGTCATCAACAGCTGAATGTTTAAACAGCTCATGTCATATAGCATTTAATGCAACTTAATCTTCAATCTTTGAACTTTTGGGGAGAGTTTAATTCCATCAAGCTCTAACATAATTTTCTGTAACACCTCAAATGTGTATCGCAGTGCTCGGGGGTATTCAAGATTAAGGGCATAAATCAGGCCCATAAGCAGCATGCATGCCTTTGCAGCATTGCCGCATCCTGACAGCATTTCCTTCCCTTCAAGAAGAATGGATACATCAATTGGGTCTTCTCCATCAGCACCATGGACGACCAGTATTTTTATGATGTGATGAGTGGTGTCACTGCAGCTGTCCTCCTGTATACAATTAAGAAAAATTATAATTCTTTTGAGAAACAAAAATAGAATAGCTGGAATTATTTGAAGTGACTTCATTATCACAACAGAATGAACACATACACATACTAAAAAAGACCATACGGTTTCGATTATGTTAACCCTTTGATGCGTACGATGGATCGTTAAACCGGTGTGATTATATAATGTCCTTAAACATAACAATATTGCTGGCCTTAAACTGACAACGTGCGCGTCTGGTGTGCGATAACGCGAGTTGGCCTTGCTTGCGCTAACAGCTCCCGCCCAAATGCGCAGGGCTCTCTTGCGTGCCCAATCTACACCATATAACGTTAACTGTTTTAAACAGATGATCTGACGGGTTTTAGAAGATTAAATACAACCCGAAACTAAAAAAACAGACCAGTCCTCTATTTGAGACCGGCCTTTATTTATCCAAACCTGTAACGTTAGCCACACCAGGCGTGTAAAAGAGACAGGCGTCTATTTGGGACTCGGCTATTATTTTAAGTGTTAACGTTACGTATGCACGATTGAAAAATTATAGCTTAATGTGACCTTCCTGAGCAATATTCAGTAAGAAAATTCGAACTTGTCCATAGTCAACAGTATAACGTTAAGTTACTAAAGCAGGAAAGCGGTTAACATTAATTAGGCATTCGTTCATTTTAAGGCCGAATGTTAGGTAGCTAGCAGTTAACGGTAAAGATTTTCTAATAATTTCCAATCAGTTTGAACATTTTAACTTACACGAAAAACAGTGCTTTGTGAATCTATAAAACTATTGAAAACTTTTCCGATTAAATATAACTAGTATGAGGTCATGTATGAGATGAGCATTATGTTAATTGAGTCAAGTAAACAATAATCATCAATCAAAATCCACACAGACCCATGGTTTATTATTAAATGTAAAACAGAAAGACAAACTTACCTTAAACACGGCAAAAAGCAGAAACGCAGCAGCTCGTCAATCCGTCTGATCCAAAAGTGCGCGGTTAGACTGTCTTGTCCAACCGTCTATGGTCTAAACACGCATGTGCGGATTCAAACGCGCTATAGCCTACTTTTCGATTAAAATTTACTTAAAATTACTATGTTTATGTGAAGTGACTATAAAACGTTTAAGTATTACAAGCAAATATATAATAAGATTTACTCTTTCCAACCAGTTAATGTATTACATAAATTAAATGTGTAGATATTTAAAATTTTACTTAGGAAATTCTAGTTCCCATTGAATTTTAATTTTATAAAGTAAAAATTATGATGGTTAATTTAATATATATTACTATACCAAAAAGTCTGTTTTTACAGTGTGATGGTGTTGGTTGTGTTTTAACATAATCATTATTTCACAATCATTTGACCTGAATCACTGAACTCATGTAGAGTACAGTTAGGTTTATTTTATTAATTTTAGCTGCATAATATTTTTAGCCTTTTCAATGAAATTCAAACTATCAAATCAATAAAATTAAATATAAAAAAAATCTATACATACAATTTTTTTTTGGCACACACAGAAATCAAGATTTAGCGTATGAATCTCAGCAATGGTGACAAACAGATCACCTCTGATCATAAGCTCATTATTTATTCTGGCGAACAGCGCCCAGTCAACACGTTGATCTCACAGTGATCTCTCCATACACTGTAAAAAAAATCCCGTATTTTTTACGGAATAATGCTGGCAACTTTGGTTGCCAGAACAATTCTGTAAAAAATACATTAAAACTGTAATCACCTTTACGGAGCAGCATGTAAGTTTTACATTTTAAACTGGTATATTCAACAATGGATTTCAGCAATATTGACATGGCCATAAAGTTATTGAACAAATTCCTTCAGTAAGAATTGAAGACACCTGCACTGTAAAAAAAATCCCGTATTTTTTACGGAATAATGCTGGCAACTTTGGTTGCCAGAACAATTCTGTAAAAAATACATTAAAACTGTAATCACCTTTACGGAGCAGCATGTAAGTTTTACATTTTAAACTGGTATATTTAACAATGGATTTCAGCAATATTGACATGGCCATAAAGTTATTGAACAAATTCCTTAAGTAAGAATTGAAGACACCTGATGTTAACAAGCAGAATCACTGAAGGAGAAAACCATAATTAAAGTCACCATTATGGAGATCAGTGTGTGTTTTAGTTGGGCTCTTTACCCTTAAATTATTAACATTAAGTTGTGTTTGGCTGCTGTACATGAGTTATAACAGCAGATGATGAACAAAGAGAAAAGGTAATCTGATGGTGTTGGTTGTGTTTTAACTTAATCATTATTTCACAATCATTTAACCTGAATCACTGAACTCATATGAGTTAGGTTTATTTTATTAATTTTAGCTGCATAATAGGTTTAGCCTTTTCAATGAAATTCAAATAATCAAATCAATAAAAATACAAATAAAAAAATTAAGTATTTGTAAAAAAAATTTGGCAACACAGACATATCAAGATTTAGCATATGAATCTCAGCAATGGTGACAAACAGAGCACCTCTGATCATAAGCTCATTATTTATTCATGCAGCAATGCATGATGGGAGCCATGAATGAGTTTTGATTGGTAAAACCCAGAATGCACTGCAACATGCTTTATAAATGTCACCATTGTTGTACACAGGCTGATTATTGATGTCTGTGTGTCTCTTTTTTGAACAAGAGAAACTTTTTAGAAATTATTTGGATTACATTGTAAAAGTTAATAGTATTATGGTGTTCAATGACAGTACCACTATAGATAATAAAGTAACCTTACTCATGAATTGGACTCTATATGAGTTCAGTGATTCAGGTTAAATGATTGTGAAATAATGAGTATGTTAAAACACAACCAACACCATCAGATCATCTTTTCTCTTTGTTCATCATCTGCTGTTATAACTCATGTACAGCAGCCAAACAAAACTTAATGTTAATAATTTAAGGGTAAAGAGCCCAACTAAAACACACACTGATCTCCATAATGGTGACTTTAATTATGGTTTTCTCCTTCAGTGATTCTGCTTGTTAACATCAGGTGTCTTCAATTCTTACTTAAGGAATTTGTTCAATAACTTTATGGCCATGTCAATATTGCTGAAATCCATTGTTAAATATACCAGTTTAAAATGTAAAACTTACATGCTGCTCCGTAAAGGTGATTACAGTTTTAATGTATTTTTTACAGAATTGTTCTGGCAACCAAAGTTGCCAGCATTATTCCGTAAAAAATACGGGATTTTTTTTACAGTGTATGATCACAATGTGAGGTCACAGTGAGTTAAAAGTGTAACCGCACTGTGCACTCACTGTGTGCTCATATTATGGTCACAATATGAGCTCATCCCAGCTAAAAATGTTATTGGACGTGGACTCCAACATCACTCAGATGTCAAATTTTGGTTGAAAATTAAAATTGGGTTGACGTCTAAACATTTTTCTGATGTCAGGATCCAACTTTATTAAACAACTCCACAAATAGCATTACTAGCTTCACTTATTACAAAAAAAAAAAAGAAAATTGGAGAAAATTGGAGAAAATCTCAAATTGTAAGCCACCATTATGAAGATCTTGACCCTTATGGTATTAACTTTAGATTTTGCTTCTCTGCTGTTACTGATTAATAACAGTCAGACAGACAAAGAGAAATTGTGATCTGATGGTGTCGATTATGTTTTGGCATAATCATATTGTGATCTGAAATGATCAAAACATATTTAGATGGTTTGGTTTAACTTGTTAATACAGCAGCTCTATGTTTCTAAATCATATAGTTTTCAGTATTTTTAATATAATCCAATAATAGTTGTTCTGATCAAAAACATAGACATCAATAATCAGCCTGTGAATCTCAACAATGGTGACAAGAATAAAGCATGTTGCAGTGGCTGCCACCAATCAACTCATTAATGGCTCCCATCATGCATTGCGGAATTAATAAATTATGATCTGATTTGTCGAAGTAATTTCCTTTTTCAAATTGAATATTTTGCTCATCACCATTGTTGAGATGCATAGACTGAATCTTCATGTCTGTGTGTGCCTAAAATGAAGTTTTTTTTTTTTTAACAACTTTAAAATAAATTAAAGCTGCAAGCAGCGATGAAAGGGCCCTCGCACCCGTGCCACCGCCACCCGGTGGCTTTAGGAAGACAGAGCACGGTGGGCGATGTGCATTTAAGTAGGTAAAAATGGGAGGAGTATGTCAAAGTCAGTTACAAAAATGTCCTTGATTATGGGGATAATAGCATGCGTTATAACTCAGATAAGTGTTGCTAGCATGTTTTAGCATGTTTCTAGCATGTTTAGAACTCAATGGCATATTAAATATGTCGCTAGTAATGCATCACAGTGTAAAACGTGTCACTTCCTGTCGACAGTAGGTGGCGCTATTACTTTAACTTAAAATTGTCATGTAGATGTGTTCAGGGCAGGACTCTTATCAAACGTGTGAAGTTTGGGGCAGATTGAACATTGCCTTCTTCAGTAACACCAACTTCCTGTTTCATTGCATTAGCGTGCTTTAGCACTTAGCTAAGAATTGCTAGCATGTTTTAACAGGTTTCTAACATGTATATAACTCAATGGCATATTTAATATGTTGCTAGTACTGCATCACAGTGTTAAACATGTCACTTCCTGTTGCCAGTAGGTGGCGCTATTACTATAACTGAAAAGTGTCATGTAGATGTGTTCAGGACAGGACTCTTATCAAACCTGTAAAGTTTGGGAAAGATTGGACATTGCCTTCTTTAGTAACAACAACTTCCTCTTTCATTGCATTAGCATGCTTTAGCACTTAGCTAAGAATTGCTAGCATGTTTTAACAGGTTTCTAACATGTTTATAACTCAATGGCATATTTAATATGTTGCTAGTACAGCATCACAGTGTTAAACATGTCACTTCCTGTTGCCAGTTGGTGGCGCTATTACTATAACTGAAAAGTGTCATGTAGATGTGTTCAGGACAGGACTCTTATCAAACGTGTAAAGTTTGGGAAAGATTGGACATTGCCTTCTTTAGTAACAACAACTTCCTCTTTCATTGCATTAGCATGCTTTAGCACTTAGCTAAGAATTGCTAGCATGTTTTAACAGGTTTCTAACATGTTTATAACTCAATGGCATATTTAATATGTTGCTAGTACAGCATCACAGTGTTAAACATGTCACTTCCTGTTGCCAGTTGGTGGCGCTATTACTATAACTGAATATTCTCATGTAAATGTGTTAAACATGAGAATATTCAACCGTGTGAAGTTTGGGGCAGATTAAACATCCAATGCCTGAGTTACAGCAAATTCCTATTTAATTGCATTAATAGCATGATTTAGCACCTAGCTAATGTTTGCTAGCATGTTTTAGCATGTTTCTAGTATGTTGTTCACATGTTTAACACTTGCTGGCACTTTTTTGTATGTTATTAGGAGTCCAAAATAGTGTTAAACATGTCACTTCCTGTTGCCAGCAGGTGGCGCTATGACTGTAACTGAATATGAGCATGGTCATGTGTTCAGGACAGAACGCTTATCAAACGAGTGAAGTTTGGGGCAGATTGGACATTCAATGCCTGAGTTACAGCAAATTCCTATTTAATTGCAGTAATAGCATGCTTTAGCACTTAGCTAATGTTTGCTAGCATGTTTTAGCATGTTTCTAATATGTTGTTAACATGTTAAGCAGTTGCTGGCAATTTTTTATATGTTATTAGGAGTCCAAAACAGTGTTAAACATGTCACTTCCTGTTGCCAGCAGGTGGCGCTATGACTGTAACTGAATTTGAGCATGGTCATGTGTTCAGGGCAGAACTCTTATCAAACGTGGGAAGTTTGGGGCAGATTGGACATTGTTTGCCTGAGTTACAGCAACTTCCTGTTTCATGGCGAAACATCAAAATTTGTCAGGCCGCCGAGGACACGCCCTTCGACGAAAACTCTAGATCTTCGCAATTTAACGTCGCAAAGGCCTTAAGATTACACTCACCAAATTTGAAGATGATCAGATTAAAACTGTAGGAGGAGTTCGTTAAAGTACGAGGCCTGAAAATGGCAAAAACTGCACAAAAATCAGAGAGGAAGTTCAAAATGGCTGACTTCCTGTTGTGTTTAAGGCTATGCCTCAAGAGACTTTTTTGTAGGTATTGGGTCATTACATGTATGTACCGAATTTCGTACACATACGTGAAACGTAGCGGGAGGCGCACTCCGTTGAACCTTTATAGGTGGCGCTATCGAGCCATTTTACCCCGCCCAATTCTGAAACGCATATCAGATGTCAATTTTCGCCAGTTCTGACGCGTGTGCAAATTTTCGTGAGTTTTCGTGCATGTTTAGGCCCTCAAAAATGCGATTAAATGCGGAAAATAATAATAAATATAGCTGCAAGCAGCGATTACGGGCCCAAGCCGGTGGCACCGCCACCCTGGTGCCTTTAGTTACACTAAAGGCACCGGGCTGGCGCTGCCACCGGCTTGGGCCCTCCATCGCTGCTTGCAGCTATATTTATTTATATATATATATATATAAAGCCGCCACCCCGTTGCCTTTAGGGTTCCTGTGCACGACGGGCAAATAACGTTTGACTGTCGAGAAGAAGTCTGCTTTAGAGCTTGCATCAGTGTGGGTTCTGCAAAAGTGCGCATCGAGGGCACATATCAACCACAAAGTATGCGTGAGCACCCTTCTGAAACCTAAAATGAAAAATTAGACACCCTACAGTCTCATGGACTTAACGGACACATGAAATCAGCAGCCATTGTAAGTACACAAGACCAAAAATTCATATGAAGTGTGGTATATATATATATATATATATATATATATATATATATATATATATATATATATATATATATATATATATATATTATCTTTTTTAAGGGACAAAACACAGAGAATTTGACTTGCCTGACCTGATTAGAACAGTGAAATTTTTTTTTTTTTTTTTAATAATCACTAAAACGAGAATTGTTCTGATTTTATGATACTCAAAATATTCCACAACAAATCCTTTAAATGTATTGATATTCAGAACAGAACAATAATTAAAAAAATAACAATAAAATATAATTTATTTATTTCGATTTTGTATTTTTATTTAATGACTATTTATTTAGAGCAGGTACAGTGTGCGATGCTTTTGCCATTTTTCAGAGGAAAAAAACACATTTTATTTAAAAAATGCTTTTCAATTAAATCAAATGTTCAAGCTTTGTTTTCGTTGTATTATTTTGTTTTTTAAACTGTGTTCAATTGATATTGTTAATCATTTGACACTAAACAAATGCATAAAGTATCATTTTAACTTTTAAAAAACTATTAACATTTGTTAATAGTACATTGCCTGTCTTTTGTTAATAGGACAAAACATAGTTATTATATTTTATATATATACATATATATATATATATATATATATTAAATAAACATTTGTAATGAAATCGTTAAAAAAAAAAAAATATCAGCATTGTTTTAAACTTTGAAACACAGAAGTAGCGCAATGCCTGGCCACGCCCACTTCTGGCATCAGACTTTTAGGCTGACGCTGTCGTGATCACACTGCTATGACGTATGGTTCTGGGGTTCTGCAGTTGGTTACTATTGGGGCTCCCGCGCCGCCTCCTTTTCACAACCTGAGGGAACCGTCTCCGGAATATTAACCTCACTCCCAGAAGTCCAATTCCCATCATGCCTCTTACCCGGGACTGATTGCACGCACACGCACACACACACCCGCGCACACACGCACACGTACAATGTTTAAAAGCAAGAAATATTTATCCAACCTCGTTTAAAACAGTCTGTCGGTGGCGGTGCCATATTTTGGACATTCATCATATTGCAAAGGTTTTAATTTCTAGTCCTCAAACAGAGCACTAATCTGTTTATTTTTAAGTTATTGATTAAAAAAAAACATCAAATGCGATTTTAGTCATAGTATTATTTTATACAGAAATAAATTATTTTTAATTCAGATGAGAATAATTTTAAGGAAAACAAATATATTGATCTGAAATATAGCACGTGTTTTGTAAAATAAATTCAAGCAATAGCCTACCCGCCCCCGAAATGGCGCTAATTTTAAAATTAAACTAAAAAAGCTCATGGCTGCACAGGCATTCATAACGGTGCGCGTCCAACGCGAGGAGTGAGCAGAACAGAGCGAACGTTTTTTAGTTAATTTCTACTTTCATAGGAATTCATTCGAGCGCACTGCGAGCGCCACCATAATCATACTTACTTTCACTTTTATATTAGCGATTTAAAAGCCCTCGCTGGTGTCACACGTTGGTTAACCGGTGGAAAAAATATACAGATATTCAAATATACAGATAGGCCTATTCAAATATACAGATATATTAAATATATCATCGCGCTCCACCGTCGATTTTATGTGTGTGTGTGTGTGTGTTTGTGTGTGTGTGTGTTAAAATAATTTAGTTCAGTTAGAGAACGGGCACTAACCTACAATTAAAACCTGAACGTGTCCGCTTAATAAATCGTGAGCTGAATGAGAGTCGCAGCAAAGATCAGCACAAGGAGTCCAATTTCATTAATCATGGGTGGAGAGCTGACTGAAAAGATGATGACGGAATTGAACACGCAATTCAAGCAATCCCACCCCCGAAATGGCGCTATGTTTAAAATGAAACTAAATGCTCACGGCTGCACGGGCAATAATGCGTTCACGGCGAGGAACGAGCAGAACAGAGTGAATGTGTTTTAGTTCATTCCTACTGGACGTCCAGTACTACTTTGGCTTTTAAGTTAGCGATTTAAAAGCCCCCGCTTTAATCACACATCGATTAACCCGTAGGAAAATATTCTCACAGTCACTAATATATTTATATATAAATACAATATACAATGGGCCTACCTGATTTCGAACACAAGAGGGCAGTATTGCCCTATGTATGACTTATTTTTTTACTACATAGCGCATTCTGGCTGTTTTTTAACTTATACATAATTCTTAAATTGAAAAAAAGAACAAAATGGGTTTAGTTCTGATATTTGTATACTTTTATATAGAAATAAATGGTGTATAATTACATTTTTAGAAGATATGAGGCTTTAAGTGTTTCCTTTCTGGACATTACTTTAATCCCTCGCCATAGCAAAACCGTTTGAGATATTTAATATCCGTTCACAATTTAGCATCTTTAATGTATTTTCATCATGTTGAAAAAGTTTGGTGTGAATAAAATCAACCACCGCTAAAAACTCGGAGTCTAAAATATATCAAAAATCACATTCAAACCAAAATATCTGACTTCCTGTTGGTCGGAGCTAATGACTGTAAATTAGAAAGTTGTCCGGATCGAAGAGAAGAATATACGTACCGAGTTTGGTTACTGTAGGTAAAACTAATACCCCATTTTTGACTAAAGGTGGCACTACTGAGCCCCTTACCACGCCCGTTTCTGAAACTTCGCACAAGTGTACTAGGCAATAAATGTGATATGCATGTTGAGTTTCATGCAATTTGAAGCATGTTAAGAGCCTCAAATGCATCCAAAAAGAATATTAAAGTTTAAAGCGTTGCCATGGCGACAGTATTAAAGATATCAATAATCCTTTCACAGGTCTACATCTGTCGTGTGTTTACATTATACAGATGAAGTTTGAAGCAAATCGGGTAAAAATAAGAGGGTGAATTCAAAGCATTTTGAAAGTGACACACTTCCTGTTGCCAGTTGGTGGCGCTATAACCTTGACTCACAATAGTCACATCCATGTGATCGGCCTCTTACAGCGAACACACTGCTGAAGTTTCATCAAGATCAGTTAATGTATGAGGATGTTATAACACACTTCCTGTTTCCAATATTCGCCATAAATTTGTTTCCTCGCCACGGCCAAACCGTTCGAGATATCAAAAATCCCCTGGCAATTTATCATCCTCAATGTCTTGACTTCATGCTGACCGAGTTTCGTGGCGATTGGTTGAATCGTCTAGGAGGAGTATTTTAAATTCCATTGAATGCGTTTTTCTAACTACCCCAAATAGCCGACTTCCTGTTGAGCTGGGGTAAAAAGTCAGAGCATGAAGGATATATGAACCGATGAGATCTATAAGTGTACCGAGTTTCATATTATTTCATGCAAGCGTGTTTGATTTATGGACCAAGTTTTCGGACCCCGTTCCAGGGGGCGCTGTCGAGCCCCCCTGCCACGCCCGGGTACCAGCTTCAGTCCGGCTCTAATGGCCGCGGGTTCTGACCCGTGTGCAAAGTTTCAAGAGTTTTTGAGCACGTTAAGAGACCCAAAAGTGCCCGAATAGTCGTAAGAAAAATAATAATAATAATAATCCGAAGAAAAACAATAGGGCCTTCGCCTTTTCAAGGCTTGGGCCCTAATAATAAACAGAGCAATTCCAATAGTGTCCTCGCACCATCGGTGCTCGGGCCCTAATTATTCCGTATTTATTTATCAAAAATTCTGGATATTTATGTAGAATCACAGTTATGCTGTACACTGTAAAAAGTAATACGTTGACTTTACTTAGAAAAGCTGTGGAAACTGATTGCCTCAAAATTAGTAAGTAAATTAGGTCATCATTTTTGACTTGATACTACTCTCTACTACTTTGTAAAGTTAACTTGTGTATTTGTAGAGGTTGCCGTAAAACTTGAGTACAGGTAACTCAATTTCAAAAGTTTAGGTAACTTACAGATTTAAGTTGAGATTTGTAAGCTTAACTCAAACAAAACAGTTCTTTTAACATGACTGCTTGTTCATTTTACTAGAGGGATGTGTGGAAACTGATTGCCTTAAATTTCTCAAGCAAGTTGTACTCAAAATTCTAAGTTGAGAATATAAAGACAGACAACAGATTTGGCACAACAGTAGAATGTTTATTTGCTCGATAAAACAATATTAATTTGAGACATTACTTAAGGCATGCCCGTCAACTTGGCCTGCCAACAACATTTTAGAAAAAGAAAAAAACACATACTGCACTCAAGGAAAAAAAAGAAAAAGACAATACAAAGATTAAGTGAATTAACTTCACAATTCAGTTTTCAGACCATATAAGGCAAATAGAAAAGTTAAAAATTGAAACCAGACATTCATTTTTCTTGTTTTTCCAGTTACATTATCAATGCAAGTGGCTTTTTACCCCCCTTTTATCAATTTTACTTTTGGTAAATTGTGACTTCAGAAACAAACATTTGAATAAATGAAATCTAACGGATTTTCTATTTTAGCATGGGGGTGTGGCCGTGGACTAACTTTACTATTTCATTGATGTAGCTGCTTTATTTACACTGCATGCACGTTGAGGAGAATTTTAAGGAGGCTTTCACACACTGGTAGTTTAGTTGGGAACGGGGCACGGTTCGCATGAATAATCGTTAATGTGAGCGCTGTCATGCGGACCCGGGTGCGCACTGGGGTACCAAACCCGAGACTACCTGGAGGAGGTGGTCTGAGTTCGGTAGAATGTGGAAGCAACACGGACTCGGGAGCGCTTGTACAGGAAGTAAAATGACCTGCGCATGCTTTTTAGCTGATTATTATGTTTTTAGTTAAATATAACACATGTAAGGGATGATAGTGTTGACGATTTACCTTGGATAAGACGAGCGCGAGTGAGCCTGCAGTGTATTTGCGCATAGCGCGTGAAATCAGGGAAACAAATTTGGAAATCCACTGTATCCTCAAAAGAATTTGCAAGCAGCAAAAGACCACCTTATGTGACACACACACAGTAAACATGTGTTGGTAACGCAGCTGCGCATAATAGCACAAAAAAACACAATATATTGATCCGCGTTCTGTTTTCTATCATGCGTCGTGCACGTTTGGGATGACGTAATATGCACGCAAACGCACCAAGGTTCGATAGAATCAAGTTGAGTGTGAGACCAACGCTGCGGGGGGCGCCGGGAACAATCATGCTCGGACCGCAGCAAACGAGCACAGTGTAAAAGCCCCCTTAAAGACGGAACACATAAATAAAGAAAAAAAAGCAACTATCCATTGATAATGTAACTGGAGAAACAAGACATTTTTGACAGGAGAAAATGTAAGAATACACCGCAAGGCCAGACGTAGTATTGAAGGAAAATTAAAATTGAGCGAAAGTACATAGGAGGGCGGAGCCAGGCTAGTACAGAACCTTTCCTACTACAGTTCTCTTTAAAATTATCTTCTAATAAAATTCTATTCTAAAACCTATTTAACATCAAGTAAACTTAATATGGAAAAAATATGTATTTTGTGGCAAATATGGAATGTGCTCTTCAGTGCTTCAGTTTAGAGCATAAATTAGTTTCAAGTTCAAATAAATTTTCAAGTTCATCCACAACCGCTGTACCTTACAAAATTATTGTCGTTGTTGTGGCATCTTGATGGGGAGTAGAGTATGGCAGGGAGTAGGGTACGGTTGCAGAGTCCTCGGGAATCACTGTTAGAATACCTATTCCAATGTGGGAAATGTCTTCATTGTCATCACAGTCCTAAAAATGGGAATAGCATATAACAAAAATTAGGTCAAAGTAAGCCACAAAACCTCTTTTTAAATGGATGATTCACCCAAAAATGAAAATTCTGTCATCATCATCATTTTATATTACATAAAGAAATGAATGAAAAACATTTGAAAGAAAGACAATAGATTTTTTGATAGTTAATTTAAATAGCTGGTCTTCAGTTTTATTTGTCTTTTCATGCAGTGGTTTAATGTATGTATTCCTCCCTGCATCCACTGCTGTGTCATGTTTGAAAAGGCCTTTACATTTAGACATAATACAGTGTTATTAATTTAGTGTAACATTAAATGGGAGTATGCGCTCTTAAAGGGATAGTTCATCCAAAAATATAAATTCTGACATAATTTACTCACCCTCAAGTTGTTCTAAACCTGCATGAGTTTCTTCTGTTGAACTGAAAAGAAGATATTTCGATGAATGTTGGTAAACCACAGTTGAGAGTTGCCTTTGACTTCCATAGTAGTTGGAAAAAATATGTTTGATTACCGACATTCTTCGAAATATCTTCTTTTGTGTTCAGCAGAAGAAACTCATGCAGGTTTAGAACAACTTGAGGGTGAGTAAAACAAAGGCCGCAGTTTTTTTACATAATTTTAATGATAACCACGAACTTACAACCGATTAAAATAGCTTACAAACTGTAAGTTACATAAAAACAGTGTTCAGTAAAAATGGATTTTTGCCACCTAAGTTAGCTAGTAAGCCACTGGTCTCAACTTTTCCTCTTACTGCACAATGAGCAAATTAAATTCTGTTTAAGTTAAGTTTTTATACGCAATACAACGACATTTAGGTTTATAAATAGTTATTAAAGAGCATACCTAGTTTTGCTGCCGGATCCCGAACACGAACTGAAGATCTTCGTCGTCGATGTCGTCGTCTTATTTTCAAACCCAAACCGTCCAAAATAATTGCGTTTGCGCTTGCGCTTGCGCATGCGCGAGACGAAAATGCATTTAAGAAATTAAGAGTAGCAGTTTCGTCTGATGCTGAAACTTAACCAACGGTCAGTAAATATATCAAGCTCTGTTAATAAAAATATTATGGGTTGTGAAGCAGCAGCAGCTGATGGGCTTGCTATAAGCTTTAATCTAGCTAGTTTCCCATATTTTAGCGCAAAGGAAAAAAAGATTCAGAACAAATAATAAATGAATAAATACACATGTACAGTACACGTGTGTATATATAATATATATATATATATATATATATATATATATATATATGTATATATATATATATATATATATATATATATATTAAAATTATATATATTTTAAAATAAAATAATTCATTTAAAATAAATAAATGTAAAATAAAAACAAATATCATTTAAATAAAAACAAATATATCTATATATATATATGTATATAGCTATTATCAACTTAACAACCATTGTGTGTTTACAAATTTTTTATTAATTTCATTATTATTATTAATACTATGCAAATGTTGTGCTTAAGAAATTTGCAACTGTGTAAACATGCCTTTAGTACAATACACTTAACAATCTTAAGTACAATGTACTAGATTTGTTTAGTTTAACTATTGCATCCACCTAAAAGTTCACATTACACAGTCTAATCAAGTCAAATCAACTAATTTTCCAAAGTAAGTTAAATTCACTAGTTTTTCTTAAGTAGATTCAGCAATTACTTTTTACAGTGTAATAAACAAACATAAATCTAAATCAGATGATAAGGGTTTAGTGATCAAGTTCCAATTCTGATTGTCATAACATAACCAATAGATAACTTTTTTTCTTTGTTCATCTGTCTGTTATAATAACAGCAGGCACACAACATTTTAAGTAAATAATATAAAGGGTCAAGAGCCCAACTAAAGCAAACACTGATCTCCATAATGGTGGCTTACAATTTGTGATTTTCTCCTTCTGTGATTCTGCTTGTTATTATCAGGTGTTCATCACTAATGTTCAATCATCACTCAATTATCTCATTAACGTTAACACTCTTGAGTGTTCATTAAAAACTCATATTTTAACACTTTACACTCTTAAGTGTGGACTCATATAAACTCCCAGGAGTGTTAATTTAACACTGGAGTTTTTGCTGTGTATATACTTCACATTTTCTCTTTCTATATCAAACACAACAGCCAGAGAAAAACTAACATCAAATAGTCAAGGCCAAAGAGCACAGCTAAAGCAAACACTGACCTCCATAATGGTGACCAAACCAAACAACTACTTTCAAACCAACTTCGACATCTAAACCTCTTTTAAGAGGATCAGTCCTGTGTCTGCTGGGAAACTTCCCGCTAAACCCTTATAATAATGTTAGGGGATAATGTTCTATCAATGTAATCTGTTGTGGAAATTATCAATATTCAAAAACCTGGATGAAGGAGACAAAGTCGTTTCTCAAAAGATTAAACAAAGTATTTTATTTCATGCATGAAATAAGACGTTCCCACACAGACAGCGTCTGATATGAGAAGGCCCATGGCATTCTCACTCAGAGAGCATCTGACATGAGAAGGCAAAGGCTAGTCCCTTTCGCCAATGTTATATACCCAAACACATCCTGTGTAAAAAACCTTTTGTTACCTTAAACCCAGACTTCTTAGCTCATGGTCTCATGTGCTCATGATCTCATGTCCAAAATTATTTCTATCAGACAGAACAACTTGTCATGTCAGCAAAAAGTTTCCTGCTTTTAGCTACAGATCTCGTGTGCTGATCGAAACTGCACACACACATATTGTCAGCCTTCACATGACTCAGAGAACATTTCGTTCCTGAAAGTTTGTCCTAACTTTTAACATTTCTAAAAACTTGGTTTTATATCTTTAATAATGTGCTTTTTGCTTATATGATTATTTTCCTTTAAATGGTTTAGTAAACAATACATCTTCAATGTTAATAAAAGTTGTACCCATACAAAAGCAAAAGAAACACATCTAAATGTAAAATTTCCATAACAATCCCCCATATGTTCATTCAAAGAACATACACACAATTTGACATTTACTTTTCCATACTCATAGTAATTTACAACTTTCCCCATAGTTACTTAATTTTCTAGTCAAACTCATGTTCGCTCTCGTTCTCATAATCCTCATCATCATCATCAGCCACTGACACATTAACTTCGTCCTCTGGTACCCTACTTATCATTGTTGTGTATTCCCCTGGATTCATTCTCACCATTGTTACAGTCACTTCTAGAAATACAATTCATTAAACATGGAATCATCAAAAGAAAAATCTAAATCAAAATCAAACATCCGATTGGCATAATGGTACTTATTAACAATTTCGTCCACCCCTGCAGGCCCAAGAACCAATTATATAGTGAAGATGACATTTCATCTGGAGTGGCTATGGCCATTTTCATGTGTTCTATTATGTCTGATACATTTTGATAGACGTCAGTCAAATTAAAACAAACAAGAGGTTCCTAACTTACATTTTTTCAAATAAACCTCCGTTCCTACATCTAAAAGTCCTGGATAACAGCACCCCATCCATTTTTTTAGGAAGGGTGTGGAAAGCGGTTTGACCACAGACATACTGTTCCAGCTGTTGTCTTTCGGAGGCCATCGTCGTCACCTGGACATGTGACATTTGTACCATCAGATGTTATACATTTGTTATTATTATCGTGGTTTTACAGTGTGCTGTACCAGCCATTATTGCCCCTTGTTGGGTCCCTAATTTACATAAACATACGTCGCCTAATTGCCGTTTCACTGCCCATACATTGCCAAAGTCTCTAGTGCTTTGTTCTGATGGGTTCTGACATTTGACTTTCTTTGAAGATATTGATTTGATTTCTATAGAATTTTCACATTCAGTAATTTCTACATAGCACATGGAATTAGCCCTATTAATTCTCCTAAATTTGCCGATCTTAATGGATGAACCCTCCAGGTCCTATCCATGCGCAGACACCACCATTGATTGGTTGATATCTAAAGCTTGGCGTTGAAGCAAACTCAACATGCATGCTTTGTTGCCCTCACACTGTATTCTTATTATGCATAATAGTTGCGTCTTCATGATTCAAATTAAACTGTTTTTCTAATTCAGCGTCCTCTTCTTCAGGTATGCTAGTATGAGATATTAGTTCGGACAGACTTATGAGTTTTCGGTGGTGGATCTACCATTCTAATTTATATTTGAACATAAGTGTCAGTCCCCACGGTTCACCAAGCACAGAAAATCCCCCCTCCCCATTGAGTTGTGCCATCTTTTCCTGTTAACAAAGTGACTTTCAGTTTGGTTTTAAAATTTTCAGTGATTTCTTCTATTTCCAAAAACTCTGGCATCATTCTAATTTAATCACCCTGAAGTGAGATATACCCCGCCCTGGTCAATAGACCCTCACTGACAGCATCCTGATTACCTCCGTACACTCAAAAAAATAAATTGTTGAATGAACATGATTTAATCGTATCACCCATTATGCATCTAAGCAAGATTTGAATATTTTATTTGAACACAATATTGGTTTGTAAATTGAACATGATTGTAATATGTCAATGCAACTTCTTTGCAACTAATTGAATCAACATGTTTGTATTGTGTTAGACTAATCAAATGTATTCTCATTCACTCAAAGCACAGAAAAGCAGAATCACCAAAGGAGAAAATCAAATTTTTAAGTCACCATTATGGAGATCAGTGTGTGTTTTAGTTGGGCTCTTCACCCTTAAATTATTAACTTTAAGTTTTGTTTGGCTGCTGTACATGAGTTATATCAGCCAGATGAACAAATAGGAACGGTGATCTGATGGTGTTGGTTGTGTATTAACATAACCATTATTTCACAATCATTTAACCTGAATCACTGAACTCATATAGAGTCCAATTTATGGGTTAGGTTTAATTTATTAATTTTAGCTGCATAATAGGTTTAGCCTTTTCAAAGAAATTAAAACGATCAAATCAATACAAATAAAAAAATATATATACACGTTTCTTTTTTAGGCACACACAGACATCAAGAATCAGTGTATGAATCTCAACAATGGTGACATTTATAAAGCATGTTGCAGTGCATTCTGTGTTGCACCAATCAAAACTCTTTCATAGCTCCCATCATGCATTGCTGCATGAATAAATAATGAGCTTATGATCAGAGGTGATCTGTTTCTCACCATTGCTGAGATTCATACGTTAAATCTTGATGTCTGTGTGTGCCTAAAAAAAATAAATGTGTATATAAATATGTATATATATATATTTTTTTATTGATTTGATCATTTAATTTCATTGATAAGGCTAAACATATTATGCAGCTAATATTAATAAAATAAACCTAAATCATAAATTGGACTCTATATGAGTTCAGTAATTCAGGTTATATGATTGTGAAATAATGGCTATGTTAATACACAACCAACACCATCAGATCACCGTTCCTATTTGTTCATCTGGCTGTTATAACTTATGTACAGCAGCCAAATAAAACTTAAAGTTAATAATTTAAGGGTGAAGAGCCCAACTAAAACACACACTGATCTCCATAATGGCGACTTAAAAATGAGATTTTCTCCTTTGGTGATTCTGCTTTCCTGTGCTTTGAGTGAATGAGAATACATTTGATTAGTCTAACACAATACAAACATGTTGATTCAATTAGTTGCAAAGAAGTTGCATTGACATATTACAATCATGTTCAATTTACAAACCAATATTGTGTTGAAATAAAATATTCAAATCTTGCTTAGATGCATAATGGGTGATACGATTAAATCATGTTCATTCAACAATTTATTTTTTTGAGTGTACACATATTGTCCTTGACATGGATCCTTACAAAAATACATGGTCTTACCCCATTTTCCCTTTGTCATTTTCACCTCTATATGCTATCATCTCGTGCTAGGCTTACAGCCACATTAATTAAGAGGATAAGATTTAGTAACATATTGCCACACATTACAACCTTGTCAGGCGAGAAAATGTTCTTGTTTGAACGATATCAGTCCCGTTTCTCTATGTATTCTTGGTCTCAGGGCAGGTCTAGTTGATATCAGACAGGTTATTCCAATGCCCACGCCGTTAAAGTTCCACAAAGTCCTTGATACAGTTCTGACCACTCCTAAAATTGCCGGATCGTCTCTTACTATTGATTCATCTGCTCTCATGTGACGGTGGTTTTCAAGTTGGTAACCTACGGGATGACACGTCTCTGGTTAGTCTGATCTCTGTTTGGCACTCGTTAGCTTTGAGTGGGATTCTTCTTCCGTTGCAGCTACCCGCATGAGCTGATGCTTCTCGACAGTGCGTCCCATGGCATCCACGAAGCCCTCTCCTCGACTTTCACCGCATTGTGAGTTGTCAGCAAAACCTGGAATGGCCCCTGCCACCTTTTCACCTTCCAATGCTTTCGTCTCAGATCCTTTATCAACACGAACTCTCCTGGCCGGATGCTGTGCAGGGCCGTCTCAGCTGGCTCTGGAACTGCTGCCTGGACCTGTTTTGAGATATCACAGAACACCTTATCCAGCTCAACACAATATTGCAACATGTCATTTTCACAAAGAGTGGTGTCAGGCAATGTTCGAGGATTTTGTGCCTCCCAGTCCATCTTTCTCATTCTCATGTAAGTTAGCTCCTCCCGCTTCCGGGTGGTAATAGGAATGGTACTTCCAGGAAGTACCCAAGAATGCTTCAACTGCTGAGATTGCACTGTTTACAAAATGTGAACCATTGTCACTTAATAATTTTTCAGGATTTCCCCATCGTGGGACAATTTTTGTAGGAGCAGTTTTTCCACTCCTTTTGAATCTGCCTTTGTTGTTGGCATGGCTTCTACCCATTCTGAAAACATGTCGACTGCCACTACACAGTATTTCTTTTTGTCAGATTTTGATAATTCAATATAATCAAGCATTACATGTGAGAATGGTCTTTGCGGCCTGGGATGCCCCCCCTGTCTCATTGCCTGACCCCTCCCCACATTGTTAGTCCCACAAATCAAACGTCTGCTGCAAAAATCTGCTGCCACTGTGGAAAAAACTTTGGTAAATCAGTTATTTTGCATAATATTAAACATCTCCATTTTTGATGCGTGATCCAATCCATGCATCAGTTTAGCATATACCTGAAAGAAATGAGAAGGTAAACATGGTTTATTATTATTAGCTGGGGCCCCATTGTCCATTCTTATATTCACGGCCTGCCTTCTTCCATTTCTCTTTATCATAGGCAGAAGCGTGTTGTTGTTGCATCGCTTCTACGTCACCTAGTTCCTCATTTAGCCGTATTGCTATGGTTATCTGAACAGGAAGTCGAGCTACAGCCTTCTCTGCTGATCTGTTTTTCTTTTTCAATGGATACTGCATTTTATTTTTGGTCTATAGTCGGATTTGGTCTTTATTTGAATCGGCTCACAATCTGCAATCAGACCTACATCATATTTTATCAGTGGCCCATAAACATTTTGGAAACTCTCTCCAACCCGTCTGTTATGACAGGGAGTTGTGTTAAACTCAGTCTGTTTAGTTTCACTTCCTCATCCAACACTGTGACTGCTCTCAAACTTCTGTGTTCCATGACATGGCTGTTTTTGGTACCTTCATTTTGGCAGATCATTCTTTTTTTTGATCTATTATGACCCAGTCGGTCAGTTCATGGCACCTGGCCATGAAGGGACCCGCGTCACGCCATTCAGCCTTCACTGGTTTGGCCAGCGATATGAGGCTTGTGCATTTTCCATGTCATAAAACACTGTCTGTCTGTCAGTCAATTTCACATTCAAAACACACCATTGGTCAGTCCAATACACATAGTCAGTCGTCACAATTTCTACACTCAAAAAAATAAATTGTTGAATGAACATGATTTAATCGTATCACCCATTATGCATCTAAGCAAGATTTGAATATTTTATTTGAACACAATATTGGTTTGTAAATTGAACATGATTGTAATATGTCAATGCAACTTCTTTGCAACTAATTGAATCAACATGTTTGTATTGTGTTAGACCAATCAAATGTATTCTCATTCACTCAAAGCACAGGAAAGCAGAATCACCAAAGGAGAAAATCAAATTTTTAAGTCACCATTATGGAGATCAGTGTGTGTTTTAGTTGGGCTCTTCACCCTTAAATTATTAACTTTAAGTTTTGTTTGGCTGCTGTACATGAGTTATATCAGCCATATGAACAAATAGGAACGGTGATCTGATGGTGTTGGTTGTGTATTAACATAACCATTATTTCACAATCATTTAACCTGAATCACTGAACTCATATAGAGTCCAATTTATGGGTTAGGTTTAGGTTTAATTTTAGCTGCATAATAGGTTTAGCCTTTTCAATGAAATTAAAACGATCAAATCAATACAAATAAAAAAATATATATACACATTTCTTTTTTGGGCACACACAGACATCAAGAATCAGTGTATGAATCTCAACAATGGTGACATTTATAAAGCATGTTGCAGTGCATTCTGTGTTGCACCAATCAAAACTCTTTCATAGCTCCCATCATGCATTGCTGCATGAATAAATAATGAGCTTATGATCAGAGGTGATCTGTTTCTCACCATTGCTGAGATTCATACGTTAAATCTTGATGTCTGTGTGTGCCTAAAAAAAATAAATGTGTATATTAATATATATATATTTTTTTTTATTGATTTGATCGTTTAATTTCATTGATAAGGCTAAACATATTATGCAGCTAATATTAATAAAATAAACCTAAATCATAAATTGGACTCTATATGAGTTCAGTGATTCAGGTTATATGATTGTGAAATAATGGTTATGTTAATACACAACCAACACCATCAGATCACCGTTCCTATTTGTTCATCTGGCTGTTATAACTTATGTACAGCAGCCAAATAAAACTTAAAGTTAATAATTTAAGGGTGAAGAGCCCAACTAAAACACACACTGATCTCCATAATGGCGACTTAAAAATTTGATTTTCTCCTTTGGTGATTCTGCTTTCCTGTGCTTTGAGTGAATGAGAATACATTTGATTAGTCTAACACAATTCAAACATGTTGATTCAATTAGTTGCAAAGAAGTTGCATTGACATATTACAATCATGTTCAATTTACAAACCAATATTGTGTTCAAATAAAATATTCAAATCTTGCTTAGATGCATAATGGGTGATACGATTAAATCATGTTCATTCAACAATTTATTTTTTTGAGTGTATGTCAACATTAAATCATCGCTGTGCATATTCATCATCATGATCAGTGCTCACATGAGAAGTGCAATGTAAATCTGAGTCTTTCATAAAGTCAGACGATGGCAACACTCTGTCCTGAGCCTTTGTGGTCAGACATGTGTCAGAAATTTGCCATTCATATACAAACAGAGGAGTTTTCTCTGTGCTTTCAGTTTCATGCAGCACTCTCACGTCAGCTGATAAGCCCTGATCACTACAATGAACAAAAGCACCCAACTTACAAAGTAAATCCCTTCGCATTAAATTCACTGGACATAACTTAGTAATTTAAAAAACAATGCACATTATTATTTTATTTTTCCCCTTCAATTGAACACTCAAGTGTTTTCGAATATTGTTCTATGACCACATGACCAGTTGCACCTCTGGAAGAAGTCGTCTTACCAGAGAGTGGAATTGGTTTTTCAAACTCTGTGGCTTTAATTACAAAATTGGAAGCTCCCGTGTCAAGCAGAAATAGTAAAGATACGTCATTAACCGTCATTTCTATCAAGGGTAAAGAAATATGAGTCTTATAGAAAACCCTAGCAAGCAAGTCTTCATTGCATAGAGCAGAATCAGAAAATAAAGGTAAATTATACTCATCAGCTGGAGAGACAGGAACCCGTCGCTCACCCCCTCCTCCTCCCTTCAATCCGCCTGACTCCCGCCGCTGCCCAGTGGGCAGTCATCGCGCCAATGTTCTTTTCGTCCATAATCAAAACATTTGTCTGGATCATAGGGCTCTTTGCGTTGTTGTTGAAATGGTTGACAGTTTCGTCCTTTTCCACGACCACGTCCTCTGCCACTTCCTCTGCCATTGCCTCTCTGGTTCTGTTGGTGATGGTTGGAGTTGTTGTTGCCCATATACACACCTTGCATTGTCACCAGGGCCAACATGAGGTCTTTGTCTTGCTTGGCTGCGTTGATTTTCCGCTGTGCTTTCATGATGTCTTCATGATGTTTTGCGTGTCGTCTCATTTCTGCTGTGGAGGCCATTGCCATCCGACACAGCTCTTTTGAATTGCTTTTGAAATGTCACTGTCCAATCCATCCAAGAACAAAGTCTTTACTTTCATTTTCTGGAGGGCTGCAGAGTGGTGGCGGTTGTTTGTGTGGTGCGTTAGGAACTGCGTGACCCCGTCCTTCTGCGGCTGCTGGAATCTGGTTAGGATTGCGAGGAGTTGGAAGATGAGCCGGATGCGTCCTGTCCTCCTCTCTTATTCTCACAAAACAAAAACAAAACAAAACAAACAATGCCATAATAGGGAGAAGAAGAAACAATGTCAGAGCAGTCATTTTTAAGATTGCATAATGCTTTTCTCTATGCGTCTTGTCTTTCTTCTTGACAACGTGAGTCGACCAATTTTGCTTTAGTTTTAGTCAAATGTGACACACTTAAAACCCCCATTAACCCATAGTGTTCTTTTAAATACGGCACATATTCATGATACCAAATCCCTATAGCTTTGTCCATTAATTTGTATGAACCCTTCGAGAAATCAACCTGTTCTCCATCCTTCTTTTTTGAATTTCCGTTACCCATTTTACTTAAACAATTTTGTTTGTTCAATTTCCCTATAATACTTAATTTTGTTAATTTATATTTGCGTATTTTATTTATTCTTTTATTACTTTATATTTACCTATCAATTTTCCTCGCGCAGTCACCCACGCTCTCCTCTACGTATTAAATTTTCCTTGCGCAGCCACCCCACGCCCTGCCTTCATCCGTCGATGAAGGTCTTTCAACTTGCCTATATCCGTCAATATAGGTCTTTCCCAGACAAGTGCTTCTGTCTGGTGTTTGAGAAATTATTTCCAGGCCTATTCTCAAACCCTGGCCTTTTAAGGGAATTTTAATACGTTTTGTGGTTGGGAATTTACTTTATCCCAACCTGTTTGGGAATTTACTTTATCCCAATCGTGACTCTTTAGGAAAATATATTCAATACGCAAATATCAATCAACAAAACCTATGTTATTTATTACATAAGAAATTTTCTCTCACCGTCTTGTGAGTCTCACTGTCTGTGAGTTCTTTACTCTTGGGATTGCGTCCACCTAGGTCGTCGTGAGGAGTTGAACAATTCTCTTTCCTTAAGCTTTGAGGATTTTGAGCCGTAGAGTGTTCTCTCGGGATGATCAGTCAACTGTTCTTCCTCACGACGATCATCGGTGTTGCAATCCCATCCTCGTTGCCATTTGTTGTGGAAATTATCAATATTCAAAAACCTGGATGAAGGAGACAAAGTCGTTTCTCAAAAGATTAAACAAAGTATTTTATTTCATGCATGAAATAAGACGTTCCCACACAGACAGCGTCTGATATGAGAAGGCCCATGGCATTCTCACTCAGAGAGCATCTGACATGAGAAGGCAAAGGCTAGTCCCTTTCGCCAATGTTATATACCCAAACACATCCTGTGTAAAAAACCTTTTGTTACCTTAAACCCAGACTTCTTAGCTCATGGTCTCATGTGCTCATGATCTCATGTCCAAAATTATTTCTATCAGACAGAACAACTTGTCATGTCAGCAAAAAGTTTCCTGCTTTTAGCTACAGATCTCGTGTGCTGATCGAAACTGCACACACACATATTGTCAGCCTTCACATGACTCAGAGAACATTTCGTTCCTGAAAGTTTGTCCTAACTTTTAACATTTCTAAAAACTTGGTTTTATATCTTTAATAATGTGCTTTTTGCTTATATGATTATTTTCCTTTAAATGGTTTAGTAAACAATACATCTTCAATGTTAATAAAAGTTGTACCCATACAAAAGCAAAAGAAACACATCTAAATGTAAAATTTCCATAACAAATCACTAAACATTTTTAAAATGTTTTTAGAGACTGTTATCCTACTTTTTAGGAGAACATTCTGGTAACAAAAATAAAATTAGCTACAGAAACCATAACATAATATAATGCATTCAAAACATTCATAGAACAATAATATTTCTAGCTGGGATGAGCTCATATTGCAGCCATGAGCACACAGTGAGTGCGCTGTGAGGTTACACTTTTAGCTTACTGTGAACTCACATTGCTCACGTTTTGACCACATGATGAGATCACTGTGAGATCACCGTGTTGACTGGGCGGTCTTTTGAATCGGTTTTGGCCGCAACTCTGGAGGACTTGGAGTTAAGTTTTTCTTTGAAAAAATAGCAAATAATGGCACTTAAGTCATTCTTAAAAAAGGAAGAAGTGTTCGGAGTTTTGCCGGACCGGATCCTTGCCTCTCTGACTACGTCACATTCTGCATTGCTCTGGGCCGGGTTTCCCGATAACGATGTATCTTAGCTCTTAAGAGCGCTTTCTACGTGCAAGGTTACGAACGCTCGCGGCAATTCCACGCGCGTTTCCCAAAAATGCACTTAACATGAACGCGCGAGAACGCGCTCTACGTGCAACTTAAGAGTCGCTGTCCATTTGCAAAGTGCTGAAATCATCATCTGTTGTGGATTAGCAATCAAGACAATCAAGTCTATATAAAGCACCTACAGGCGGAGGCACTGACAAAATGGCAAAAAAAAAAAAAAAAGATACCTTTCAAAAAGATTACATTAAAGAGTGCCCTTACTTAACAGGGAGGAAGATGAAGAGGTGGAGGAGGTGGAAGAGGAGGACGACGACTAAGATGGCATGGGACCACAAGGCCAACCAAGAAATCGCCAATAGCCTACATGGCTGGTTTTCGTGCACGTCATTAACAGATTTTTATGAATTCATCCCTATTTTGCCCAGTCTTTGAAGCATATTTTCCACATTACTTATTTTATATATTTTTTTGTTAATTCATTTAATTTAGGTGTGTATTTCTATATTTTTCTTCCCTTTTTAATTATTTCATTTATAAATTCATGTAAACAAAAAAACTAGTATAATAAAGTGTACAATAAAGTACAATCAAAACATTATTATATTACTCACGTTGCAGTGTGTTAAATCTAGATAAAAGTGTAATCTGCCGGTTGTCCTGCAGGTGTCCTTATAAATCTGTCTTCTTACGATGCACTTGGGGATGTACGATTACTCCAGAGCACTCGTAGTTCTGCGAAGATTTTCAAGTGCTACTTAAGCTACGATGCTTTTGGGAAACAGACCATAATATTAAGATCAGTCGTACGATCGTTTTTACGATCAACTTAGGCTTACGATGCTTTTGGGAAACGCAGCCCTGGTTGGTTGTAGCGCTATCCTATTGCGTGCAGAGGGAATTTTGTAAACGGAATAAAAGTATGAGTAAAGTTCATTGGGACAAACTTGGACAAACTTGATGTTGGCTTGACAAAGTCACACAAACTTTTTAAAGTTGTATAAGCTTCGAAATGAGTGAAGTGGAAAGAGAAAGAAAGAAAGAAAGAAAGAAAGACATTGTTAGCATGAATTAACATGTTTAACACATTGCTATCATGAATTAGCCTGTTATTAGCATGATTTAGCATGTTGTTAGCTTGTTTTAGCATGCTGCTATCATGGATTAACATTTTGTTAGCATGAATTAGCATGTTGCTAGCATGATGCAACATTTTGTTAGCATGAATTAACATGTTGCTGGCATAATTTAACATGTTTTTAGCATGAATTAGCATGTTACCATGATATTAAATATGAGTATATTAAAATATTTTTATTAAATATATAAAATACATAAACGAAAATAATCACAAAATAAACTATAACTTTATTAATAAAACAGTCAGCTTAAGGTATAGCTACAAGTATTAAATGTGGTTTAAAGTCAATAACTCCAATATCATATATTAGAGTTGTGTGGGGTGGGAGTATATTAAGCATGATTTGCTGTGACGTCACAATCGTGGTCTATGGCTATGGCATTGTGTTCTATGGCTCTGCCTAAAGTGTACATGTTGAGTAGACTCGCATCCTCAGTCAAAATCGAGTGGAATTTCCTTTAGAATTGTCACTGTTATACTGTAGGGGGCTCTATAACACATCTTCTGAAAGAGTACAGAATCTCCTGATCAAAACACAGGCGAAGAAGTTGCAGAAACAAGCGTTCTGATAATATGTAAAATAACATGATCACCAACATTACACCGCATATAAATCAAAACTGCCTAATGTTACTGAATGAAATGTCGACCCAGGACTGTGAAGCTTTAGGGGTGTTGATGAACTCGATCTACTCCATCTGTGTTTTGACCATCCTTCTTAATCTGATCTCAAGTCTCAAGTGACAGTCTAGTTTATTTATAGAGCCCTTTTCACTACTGAGTAGACCAAAGGCCTGTACAATTAAATGCAGTCTACAGATAATAACAAATAAGAATGATTTGGATCTTTGACAAAAACGTGATTTTCTCAGCTTTTTGCTCAAAATGTTGCTTTTTTATGTAACTTACCCACATTCAAGTGTTGATAAAAAAAAAAAATAAAAAAAAAAAAAAAATTATATATATATATATATATATATATATATATATATATATATATATATATATATATATATATATATATTTATTTATTTAAAAAAAAAAAAAAAGAAGTTACAAGTGGAGTTAAACGCCAACCCGGTCCCCAGGAGCGGAGCTGAAGACCTAAACAGAGTGTTAATTATGGAAGTAAAATAATGCCAAATGTTTTTGAAACAAAAAGCCTGTTGAATTGCACTACTTGAAAAAAATATGCATTGCATTAACCATGCTTGCATTTTAATGCATTGAATTTTAGGACTTGCATTTTTTTATTGCCTCAAATTCAACATGGTTGAATATTTAAGCTGTGAATATTTCAATTCAAAACATTTCAAACACATTTTCATTATTAAAAATTCAATAATCCATATTCACCTTTCATATTTCAATTCCAAAATATTCAAACGGTTTAAAAATACAACCTATAATATTCAACAGGGAATTTTCAGTCTATTTTTTTTCTCTTTAAAAATTCGCTTCCTCAAATTCAGTGGTTAAAATTTGACCGTAAATTCAACATTGACATCCAGGAACTGCAGGAAAAGCAGTAGATCACCGAGCATAATCTCCACCTGCTGTTATTCGTCCTCACCAGCAGGGGGCGCAAGCGCGTGTTGTTGACGAAGACGAGAGCAACAGTTCATTCATAAAAACCCGTTTATAGAAATGTAAGTGTATTTGTGATTATTACGAGAGCTGTTTTTACAGCTGAGATTATAATGTTATTCCCCCGATGCTGATGTACAGATCAAATGTTACATTTGAAGTAGACATATATTTCTCTTGGTTGTTTAGTTGCCTTAACATTATATCACTGCGATGTGCTGCAGTAGCCTACTAGTGTTTCCCTCAATACTTCAGGATTGCTGGACATATAAAACGCTTAACGTATAGCTTAATGGACTAATAGTGATATAAAAGAGCAAACTCGCACTTTATTGAGAAGGCTGTATAGGTACTATATGGCTACGGGCAGCAGACTAAAGATGAACTTAACGCGCAAGGTTTCACGCCAAGTTTCCCTGTGATATATGGCATAAAGTTGGCTTGACATTAGACATTCGGACATTTAGGGACCGTCTCTAAAGTTACACACGACATTGGTACACACGTTTCTAACTTCAATAGCATTGGGAGAGAATGACTTACAGAAAACTGGTAGGTATGATACACATGCACACCTTTTATATTTTTGATAAGTTGAAGTTTGCTATTGAAGTTAGAAACGTGTGTAATGTTGAATGTAATTTTAGAGACGGTCCCTAAATGTGCGAAAGTCCAATGTCAAGCCAACTTTATGCAAGTATCCATATGCATAATGCGGGTGGGATATGTCCCAACACTTTCTGCCAGGGTAGATATTGTCCCCACCTCGCAGCACGGATGTACAAACAGCCGAAATAAAACAACTCCAGTTAACCAGCAGAGCATTCATTTAGTTCGTTTGTTAAATAAGAGTCGATCTAGCGCTGAAATGTGTATGAAATCAAGTGCTCATTGCCACTGCGATCAGTGGTGCGGATAGAGTAGGCTATGTGGCTCGCGAACACTCTTCACTCAGACGCGCTTCAATCAGTTGCGGAGACTCTCGTTCCGGTGAAATCACAAAACAAACTGCACACAAAGTGTCCCACCTTATATACAACCACTGATAAACATAATCGGTTTTGATGAGGAAAAAAAACTATACGAGCGCGGATTCGAACCCAGAACTAGTTCTACCACTCGACCATTAAAGTACAATTGTATTTTTGAGTCGGATCTATTTATGTGAAAATTCCATAGGAACATTCTCGGCACTGACAACATATTAGATCTCATTAAACGACCAATGAAACCCAATGTAGACCTAGGCCACTATATTTTTGATAGCTGGACATCGTAATGTTACTGTACACATCTGTTTATGATTTAATATTGTATTAGCAAAACACACACACAAACAAACTGTGTGAAACTTTGCGCGTTAAATTCATATGATTCTGAGTCCGTCTGCTGCCCGTAACCACATAGTCCTACCTACAGCCTAAAGTGCGAGTTTGGTCTTTTATATCTACTAGTCCACGCTACGTTGAGCGTTTTATATGTCCAGCAATCCTGAAGTATTGAGGGAAACACTAGTAGGCTACTGCAGCACATCGCAGTGATATAATGTTAAGGCAACTAAACAACCAAGAGAAATATATGTCTACTTCAAATGTAACATTTGATCTGTACATCAGCATTGGGGGAATAACATTATAATCTCAGCTGTAAAAACAGCTCTCGTAATAATCACAAATACACTTACATTTCTATAAACGGGTTTTTATGAATGAACTGTTGCTCTCGTCTTCGTCAACAATACGCGCTTGCGCCCCCTGCTGGTGAGGACGAATAACAGCAGGTGGAGATTATGCTCGGTGATCTACTGCTTTTCTACTGCTTTTCCTGCAGTTCCTGAATTTACGGTCGAATTTTAACCACTGAATTTGAGGAAGCGAATTTTTAAAGCGAAATAAAATGGACTGAAAATTCCCTGTTGAATATTAAAGGTTGTATTTTTAAACCGTTTGAATATTTTGGAATTTAAATATGAAAGGTGAATATGGATTATTGAATTTTTAATAATGAAAATGTGTTTGAAATGTTTTGAATTGAAATATTCACAGCTTAAATATTCAACCATGTTGAATTTGAGGCAATAAAAAAATGCAAGTCCTAAAATTCAATGCATTAAAATGCAAGCATGGTTAATGCAATGCATATTTTTTTCAAGTAGTGCAATTCAACAGGCTTTTTGTTTCAAAAACATTTGGCATTAATTTACTTCCATAGTTAATGCTTTGCAGGAAATTCATGACAACTTTTTAAGTAAGGCCTTTAAGGGCTTAGAGACAGTGGAGATGAGACCAGAATTGACAGGGGAAAAGAGTTGGAGGATGGAACCGGGAATTATTTCATTCATATTTATTTTGTTCAATTCAGAATATGTTTTCTATTTGCAACTTTCATAGAGTCAGAACAGCTCAAAATACAACATTTTGTAGAGGTTTTTTTTAGCCTTTGTCCAGTGTGAAACCACACAAAGACCTTCACAAGTTCTTCACAACCCATCAAGATCACATTTCAGCTGTTATACTTCAGAAAACACACACACATTATTAGTGATATAAAAGGCAACTTCAACCACCAAGTCAAGTAATGTCAAGTCACCTTTATTTATTAATTACTACAAATTTGGAACATCCAAAACAGTTTAGAACCCCTAGTTTTTTTCCTCTAGCCATATACATTAAATAAGCATAAAAAAATAAAAAGGCCTGTAATTGCAATGCAGCCCTGAGTACACTTGTACAGTTTGGTCACAGCACCACCTACTGGTCAAAATGTCTGCTGATATGTCATAATACCCTGTAGTGGCTTTCCTATAAGCCAGGGAAAGGTGGTATGTTATTCACGGATAGTTTGGGATACACAATGTCCACACAGTGATATCCGATTTAAAATGCTTTGTTGTCCATTTAATGAAATGTATAGACTGTCTTGCAGAGTTTAAAAAGCATTGGTTAAGAACCATATGTTACCGGCACCTGTCGGGAACAATTTTGATCGAATTAACATCGTGATTTTTCACTTTTACTACCCCAAAATGTGTCCAATCCTCACCAAAATTGAGTCATTGAGATAATTGGTGTGTTGGCCCCATAATTGCTTGCAACGATAGATCCTATTCAAAACACAAAGAGCTTTGAGACTGTTCATTTGCATCTCATTTAGTGTGAACTGAACCAATGATTGATGTGTTGTGTCTCTTCCAGCTGAAACCTGGAGAAAAAAGATTCACATTTCCATGATCAGAATCTGCTCATCATGGTGTCAAACCTGCTGGTAATGACACGACCGGCACGACACTGATGCTCATGGCGAAATATTTCCCTAGAAGATGTCCAAACTGCATTGTTTAGGCCTATGGACTTCACAGTTCAGGTCACTTCTGTTTTCTAAAGCTTTTCAAAATGAACACAGTGTCACAGCAGAGATCTCTCTGATCTCCTCTTGTCTTGACATCAGTGACCGCAAATGTGTCGGAATCACCAGCTCTTTCACACAAGAAACCATTGAACATTTTTCACATCAGCACCTTCACAAATAGATTACAAAAACATGTTTCTAAATCCCTTGGCTACTCTAAATCAAGAAAAGTGTACGCAAATTAACCTCTTTGTTTAGAGCACCCTTTTCTTATACACCTTTTGAATCACAATAATTTCATTTATTTGTTTCTTTAAAGTTAAATCCGCAACTTTCATAGAGTCAGAACTGCTCGAAGTGATATGGAGTGTCAAGCTTTATTTGCACGTCTGCAGGAACTGGGTTTGTCCAGTGTGAAACCACAGACTTCACATGTGCTGCATCATGATGAGCTCAACAGTTTACATTTTACATATCACGATCATACATCAGCTGTTATATCCCACAACACGCACATTCTCAGCGATATAAATATGTCACCTTCCTCATCTCTTTCAAACATCGTTGTCGTCTGGCTGTGAGCGACTGACTTTTCTGATCTTCATCATTGAACTCCTGAAAAATAAAGATAAACAGACGAGAATATTCTAAGGTAAACGATGACGCAAAAGGTCAATATATCGATATAGATTACAGGTTTAATTGCATATTTGACGTTTTTTTTCAATCCGACAGAATATACAGACACATTTTGAACTGTGTTTTGTAAGAAGTTGGTGAACAGTTTAGCTGTTGTGTTTCTGGTCCTTCACTAGATCTACTAGATCATCTGAGGGATTTGACTGAATCAAGATGCTGCTGATCACTGAAGCTCTTCTTCTCATTTTAGCTGCTCTAGGACAGGTAAGCTTGTGTTCTAGTATGAATATTACAGACATGAATACTGATGATGTGATCATTATGATTTCTGTTTCTGCAGGAAGGAAATATGCATTCATTGAATATGGCACCGGATTCTGTGGATGACCAATATGACGGTTGTAGAGAGAAAATGGAAGACCTGGTGACAAAATATCTGGAGGAGGAAATCAATAACTCAACTGAATTTAATAATACTTGGCGCGACGGTGAAAAGAATGCCAAGAGTCCACATGATCATTTGGAACAGATTCATTCAGTTGCCATTTATGTGTACACTAACAACAATTCGAATGTATATCGTGATTTCAATAATGCTGTCCGTAGTGAGAAAAAAAAATACAACACGACATTCAAATGGCATTCACTTCACTTTCTGGTAACAGATGCAATACAGATTCTGAATAAAACACAAAGCAAATGCTATTCAACTTATCGCGGCACTACATCTGAGTTTAATAAGGATGTTCTGAACACAGAAGTGCGTTTCGGCTCATTTACATCCTCCTCTCTTGATCGTAAGGTAGCAAAGGAATTTGGACCGAAATCTTGTTTTGAAATCTACACTTGTGAAGGTGCTGATGTGATCAAATACTCCAAATATCCTGATCAGAAAGAGGTGCTAATTCCCCCATATGAGAAGTTTAATGTCACTGATGTCAAGACAAAAGGTCAGGAAGGGGCCTGGTGTGATATTGTGTTCAAGCTTAATAGCACTGGAAAAATAAGTAACCTGAACTGTGATGCTGTAAAACTGGTGCAGGACAGGGCCAAATTTTAAATCTCTTCAAGTCAGACTTTGCATTAATTATACAGTTTGATGGCTTCCTTAATTCCAAATTATAATCATCTTTACAAGTGTTAAGTAAATCAACATTGAATTCTTCTGCTTTGTTATCTTTTGATCTTGTTTACGTTTTCACGTGTAACTCTGTGTGTTGTGAAAGAGGAAAGTGAATAGGCAAATCTTATAAGCAACATTTTAATTATATGTTTAATATGTTTAATTATAATTATAATAATAATTAAAGCTGCTAGCAGCATTTAGCGGTGTTCAAGCTTTTAAGGCAGTCAAGGCAGTCAAGGCAGTTAAGCATCAAAAGACATTAAGTTTTATGTAGCAAGCATTTAACCACTGACATCATAGATGGAATAGACCATGATTTACCATGATATACCACATTTTAGTGTGATTTTTCATGATTTACCATGTTCCAGTATGATTTACCATAGTTTACCATGATTTATCTTAGTTTACCTTGATTTACCATGATATACCACATTCTAGAATGATTTACCCTATTTACTGTGATTTACCATGTTTCTAGCTTTAATAACTATGATTTACCACGTTGCTAGCAATTATGTGAAGCATCAGAACAAATGAAGTGATCAACTGACAAAATATGATTGTGTTATAATAGTAATTGTTATGTAAGGGATTTTTTAGTGTCTAAATATATACATGTAAAATGAAAGTGAGCCAATAAGTGGTCTTCTACTGCCCTCTGCTGGACATTCTACTTATTAATAGTCTTTTAACATGTGCTTTTACAAGTCTTGATTTTTACCAGTATTTTGCACTAAACCAAACCAGTTTTTCCATGTTAACTCCATTATGCATGCTTACACACATATTACACGTCCATCAAAATAACAAAGATATAGCTTTAAGCATTTGTTTGTTAGCCAATGCTGAAAGCTGATAAAAAGATTACAAATGTAATCCTGCTGCTCTCTCTAGTGGACAACAGTGTTATGACATCCTCCATCTTACAGTTGAAGTGAATGAATGAATGGAAATTTGGTTTTTCACTTATATTTCGGGAACGAGAAGGCGAAAAAATCTGAAACTCGGAGCTTAGATAGTGCTCGAGGGGCCCTGTGTAATGAGACCGTCCCGGTGTTGGTGGGCGATTGGGGCCGGGAGTAATTCCCGTTCAAATGCAATCCTTTTTTGGCTTATATCTCGGGAATCGACAGGCCAAATCGCACCAAAATTGAATCGAATCTAGATGAGGACGAGCCCTTTCCAACAAGCTCTTCCACAAGGATCTGGGTGGTCTGGTTCGGGAGTTACAGTCGATCAAAGGTCGGAGGTCTCGCGAATTTGACATTCGCGGGGGGGGGGCGTTCCCGAGCTCCGCGACAATAGATTTCGATTAAGAGCCTGGAGAGGACCTTACCATCAACATTTGAGCGCGCAACGACTTTCCGTTTTCGAGATATGAGTGAATTTGTACTGGGGGGGCGTGGCCACCGTTATAGTTTCGCTTTCAGGCATCCCATTTCTCAGTGTGACACAATTGTCAATAGTAATACTACAATAGATGAATTTTGATAAAATGTGATTGTAAATGTTAAAATACTGATTTTATAAAGTCTAAATATGAAATATATAACAATATTAGGGAGTAGTATGATGAAATGACAGCAGGGGGGCAGTAGAAGACCACTTATTGGTTTAATATGCTGTTATTCATATCATTTTAATCTTTTTTAACTGTTATAGAGGCAAATTTCATCCGATCTCCATGAAACTTTGCATGCTTCCTCACCATATTAGGACACTTATGCTCGGCAATTTTTGTGAAGTTCTGAGTTTTCTTTTAGGATTTATAGGCTTTTGAGTGCTTTCTGACACACCCATTTTCTAAATGACCCACTTATAGCCAACCAAATGCAAAAATTCAACTTTTTTTCGATAATTATTGATCTAGAGAGTCCAGAGAATTGTCCTAGACTGGTTTGGTTCTGATTGGGCAAAAAACCAGGGACTAGTTCGCAAAAGTAGGTTTTTAACATATTCGTGAATATTTAATAAACGGTTTGATTGACAGCAGTGGTTCTTGAGGCAAATATGTTCAGCATGAGGATATCTATCAAATGATATGCATATTGTGACGATATTTGTGACACCACGTGATTACAGAGCCTTAAAACTCGTTAGCGCCAACTAGTGTCCGATTTCTTTCAAAACTCTTACAGACCTTTGGGGCCATGAGTCAAACACGCCCACCGAGTTTCGTTCTGATTGGCCTCCGTTAACCTTGTCTAATAGGTGCTCAAATTCATTGGCCGATGGCGGCCATGTTTTTCGAGATACGCCAATGACCTCATATACATACATGGCACCTTGGACCAAGACACTGCAAACCAATTTTCAAGTCAATTGGACTAACGGTCAGGTGGTCATAGGCCTTTTTATGTTTTTTTTCATGTTACAGCGCCACCTAGTGTTCAATCGTCGCGATTTTTTTACTGTGCCCTTAGATTGAACTCATACACATGTGTACCAAAATTGGTGAAGCTATCTCATTTACTTCTCGAGTTATAGGCATTTTAGTAAAATAGGCTCCTCCCACAACGTTCATTTTGCGCCCCCTAGCGACCGCGATTTGAAAATTCAACTTTTTTTCAATAATTATTGATATTCAGACTCCAGAAAACATTTCTGCACTGGTTTGGTTCCGATCGGGCAAAAAACCAGGGACTAGTTCGCAAAAGTAGATTTTTGACAAAATTCAAAATGGCGGAAAAATTTGCATACCGGAAATGAAATCGGAGATATACATTTTTTACAGCAGGTGGTCAGCTTTCCAATGATATAAGACACTTGAGTCTACGACATACAGTCTATGAGTTATGACCAGTTTCGCGCAATTGATTGCTATAGCGCCACCTATGGGCCAATCTGGCTCATAATTTGATAACCTCTCCTCGATTTTTGTACTACCATATGGCAAAGTTTCAAAGATCCAGCACTTACGGTTTGGGCTGCACGATGCGTTTTACAGGAGAATAATAATAATAATAATAATTAAAGCTGCAAGCAGCATTTGTCGGTGTTCAAGCTTTTAAGGCCTTTAAGGCCTTTAAGCACATTAACGTTAAAAGACATTAAGATTTATTTAGCAAGCATTTAATCACTGACATCATAGATGGAAAAACACCATTTACAGCCAATACAGGCAATTTACCATAGGAAATATATGGTTTAAAAGCTTTTTAACAGTTATAGCGCCACCTATGGTCCGATCTCCATAAAATTTGGCATGCTTGTTAATGATGTTATTGCACATATGCTCACCAATTTTTGTGAAGTTTTGAGTTTTTATTTAGGATTTATAGGCTTTTGAGTGTATTTTGACACGCCCCTTTTCTTAAATTACCCTCTTATAGCCATCCAAATGCAAAAGTTCAACTTTTTTTAATAATTATTGATCTAGAGAGTCCAGAGAATTGTTCTAGACTGGTCTGGTTCCGATCGGGCGAAAAACCAGGGACTAGTTCGCAAAAGTAGGTTTTTAACGTAATTGCGTATAATTAATGAACAATTCGATTGACATTATTAGTTCTAGAGGCAAAGTTGTTCAGCATGAGGAGATCTATCAAATGATATGCATATTGTGACGATATTTGTAACACCACGTGATTACAGAGCCGTAAAACTCGTTAGCGCCAACTAGTGGCCGATTTCTTTCAAAACTCTTACAGACCTTTAGGGCCATGAGTTGAACATGGCCATCGAGTTTCGTTACGATTGGCCTCCGTTAACCATGTCTAATGGGTGCTTAAACTTCATTGGCCAATGGCGGCCATTTTTTTTTTAGATACGCCAATATCCTTCTAGACATAGATGGCCCCTTGGGCCAAGACACTGCATACCAAATTTTAAGTCAATCGGACAAACGGTCAGGTGTTTATACGTTTTTTCTGTGTTATAGCGCCACCATGTGGCCAATCGACGCGGTTTTTTTATCGTGACCTCAAATTGACCTCCTACACATGTGTACCAAGTTTGGTGAAGTTATCTCATTTACTACTTGAGTTATAGGCGTTTTAGTAATATAGGCTCCGCCTACAACGTTAATTTTACGCCCCCTAGCGACCGTTAATCGATAATTTAACTTTTTTTCAATAATTATTGATTATCAGACTCCAGTGAACATTTCTGCATTGGTTTGGTTCCGATCGGGCGAAAAACCAGGGACTAGTTCGCAAAAGTAGGTTTTTGACAAAATTCAAAATGGCGGAAAATCTATCATGGCGGAAATTAAATCGGAGATATACGTTTTTTACGTCAGGTGGTCAGCTTTCCAATGATATAAGACACTTGAGTCTACGACACAGGGTCTAGGAGTTATGACCAGTTTCGCGCAATTGATCGCTATAGCGCCACCTATGGGCCAATCGGGGTCATAATTTGATAACCTCTCCTCGATTTTTGTACTACCATATGGCAAAGTTTCAAAGCTCTAGCTCTTACGGTTTGGGCTGCACGATGCGTTTTACGGCAGAAGAAAAATAATAATAATAATAATAATTAAAGCTGCAAGCAGCATTTGTCGGTGTTCAAGCAGTTAAGGCCTTTAAGCACATTTAAGCATTTAAGACATTAAGATTTATTTAGCAAGCTTTTAATCACTGACATCATAGATGGAATAGACCATGTTTTAGCATGATTTACCATGATATACCATATTTTAGTGTGATTTTTCATGATTTACCATGTTCTTGTATGATTTACCATGAATCTAGCATGATTTACTATAGTTTACCATGATATACCAAGTTCTAGTATGATTCAGCATGATTTAATCTGTTCTATTATGGTTTACAACAATTGAACACATTGTAGTATGATTTAATATGATTCTAGCATGATTTACCATAGTTTACCATGATTTATCTTAGTTTACCTTGATTTACCTTGTTACAGGATGATTTACCATGATATACCACATTCCATAATGATTTATTAGGAATCTAGCATGATTTACCTTATTTACTGTGATTTACCATGTTTATAGCGTTATTTACCATGATTTACCACGTTGCTAGCAATTATGTGAATCATCAGAACAAATGAAGTGATAAACTCTGACAAAATACGATTGTGTTATAATAGTAATTGTTATAGAAGGGATTTTTTAGTGTCTAAATGAATGCAAAAGCACATGTGAAAAGACTATTAATAAGTAGAATGTCCAGCAGAGGGCAGTAGAAGACCACTTATTGGCTCATTTTCATTTTGAACTACTTGGTTTCACCAGTATTCTGCATTAAAGCAAAACATTTTTTTCATGTTAACTCCATGATGCATGTTTACACACACACATTTGGGATATGTTATTGTGAAAATCTCTTTTAATGATGTATAATAAGCATTTCAGGATTCCCATTTCTCTATGTGACACAATTGTCAATAGTAATACTCCAATAGATGAATTTTGACAAAATGTGATTGTAAATGTTAAAATAATTATTGTATAAAGTCTAAATATGACTTATATAACAATATTAGGGAGTAATATGATTAAATGACAGCAGGGGGCAGTATAATACCACTTATTGGCTTAATATACCATGTTATTCATATCATTTTCATGTTTTTTAACTGTTAAAGAGGCAAATTTTGTCCGATCTATCTGAAATTTGTCATGCTTCTTTATCATGTTATTTCACATGTTCTGACCTGTTTTTAAGAAGATTTGAGCATTCATTGAAGATATATAGGCTTTCGGGGACACTTGGTCAAGGCTACATATTGAAGTGACCCTATTATAGCCATCCAAATACAGAAGTTCAACTTTTTCTGATAATCATTGATCTAGAGAGTCCAGATAATTATTCTGCACTGGTTTTGAACATTATGATATGAACATTATTTGATCATAGATGGAAAACACCATTTACAGCCAATACAGGCAATTTACCATAGGAAATATATGGTTTTTAACGGTTTTTAAATGTTATAGCGCCACCTATAGTCCGATCTCCATATAATTTTGCATGCTTGTTAATGATGTTATTTCACATTTGCCCACCAATTTTCGTGAAGTTCTGAGTTTATTTTTAGGATTTATAGGCTTATGAGTGGATTTTGCCACACCCATTTTCTAAATGACCTTGTTATAGCCACCCAAATGCAAAAATTACACATTTTTTCAATAATTATTGATCTAGAGAGTCCAGAGAATTGTCCTAGACTGGTCTGGTTCTGATCGGACAAAAAACCAGGGACTAGTTCGCAAAAGTAGGTTTTTAACGTAATTGCGTATATTTAATGAACGATTCGATTGACAGCATTAGTTCTAGAGGCAAAGTTGTTCAGCATGAGGAGATCTATCAAATGATATGCATATTATGGGGATTTGTGCAACACCACGTGATTACAGAGCCGTAAAACTCGTTAGCGCCAACTAGTGGCCGATTTCTTTCAAAACTCTTACAGACTTCTTTGGCCACGAGTTGAACATGCCTGACGAGTTTCGTTCCGATTGGCCTCCGTTAACCTTGTCTAATAGGTGATTCAACTTCATTGGCCAATGGCGGCCATGTTTTTTGAGATACACCAATATCCTTTTACACATACATGGGGCCTTGGGCCAAGACACTGCATACCAAATTTCAAGTCAATCGGACAAACGGTCAGGTGTTTATATGTTTTTTCTGAGTTATAGCGCCACCATGTGGGCAATCGACGCGGTTTTTTTATCGTGACCTCAGATTGACCTCCTACACATGTGTACCAAGTTTGGTGAAGCTATCTCATTTAGTTCTCGAGTTATAGGTATTTTAGTCAAATAGGCTCCGCCCACATTAACGTTTTGACGCCCCCTAGCGACCGTAAATCGAAATTTCAACTTTCTTTCGATAATTATTGATCTTCAGACTCCAGAGAACATTTCTGCACTGGATTGGTTCCGATCGGGCAAAAAACCAGGGACTAGTACGCAAAAGTAGGTTTTTGACAAAATTCAAAATGGCGGAAAATCTATCATGGCGGAAATTAAATCGGAGATATACGTTTTGTTGTCCAGGTGACCAGCTTTCCAATGATATAAGACACTTGAGTCTGCGACATACGGTCTAGGAGTTATGACCAGTTTCGCGCAATTGATTGCTATAGCGCCACCTATGGGCCAATCTGGCTCATAATTTGATAACCTCTCCTCGATTTTTGTACTACCATATGGCAAAGTTTCAAAGCTCCAGCACTTACGGTTTGGGCTGCACGATGCGTTTTACGGCGGAAGAATAATAATAATAATAATAATTAAAGCTGCAAGCAGCATTTGTCGGTGTTCAAGCTTTTAAGGCCTTTAAGGCCTTTAAGCACATTTACGTTAAAAGACATTAAGATTTATTTAGCAAGCATTTAACCACTGACATCATAGATGGAAAAACACCATTTACAGCCAATACAGACAATTTACCATAGGACATATATGGTTTAAAAGCTTTTTAACAGTTATAGCGCCACCTATGGTCCGATCTCCATAAAATTTTGCATGCTTGTTAATGATGTTATTGCACATATGCTCAACAATTTTTGTGAAGTTTTGAGTTTTTATTTAGGATTTATAGGCTTTTGAGTGTATTTTGACACGCCCCTTTTCTTAAATTACCCTCTTATAGCCATCCAAATGCAAAAGTTCAACTTTTTTTAATAATTATTGATCTAGAGAGTCCAGAGAATTGTTCTAGACTGGTCTGGTTCCGATCGGGCGAAAAACCAGGGACTAGTTCGCAAAAGTAGGTTTTTAACGTAATTGCGTATAATTAATGAACAATTCGATTGACAGCATTAGTTCTAGAGGCAAAGTTGTTCAGCATGAGGAGATCTATCAAATGATATGCATATTCTGACGATATTTGTAACACCACGTGATTACAGAGCCGTAAAACTCGTTAGCGCCAACTAGTGGCCGATTTCTTTCAAAACTCTTACAGACCTTTAAGGCCATGAGTTGAACATGGCCATCGAGTTTCGTTACGATTGGCCTCCGTTAACCTTGTCTAATGGGTGCTTAAACTTCATTGGCCAATGGCGGCCATTTTTTTTTTAGATACGCCAATATCCTTCTAGACATAGATGGCCCCTTGGGCCAAGACAGTGCATACCAAATTTTAAGTCAATCGGACAAACGGTCAGGTGTTTATACTTTTTTTCTGTGTTATAGCGCCACCATGTGGCCAATCGACGCGGTTTTTTTATCGTGACCTCAAATTGACCTCCTACACATGTGTACCAAGTTTGGTGAAGTTATCTCATTTACTACTTGAGTTATAGGCGTTTTAGTAATATAGGCTCCGCCTACAACGTTAATTTTACGCCCCCTAGCGACCGTTAATCGATAATTGAACTTTTTTTCAATAATTATTGATTATCAGACTCCAGAGAACATTTCTGCATTGGTTTGGTTCCGATCGGGCAAAAAACCAGGGACTAGTTCGCAAAAGTAGGTTTTGGACAAAATTCAAAATGGCGGAAAATCTATCATGGCGGAAATTAAATCGGAGATATACGTTTTTTACGTCAGGTGGTCAGCTTTCCAATGATATAAGACACTTGAGTCTACGACATACGGTCTAGGAGTTATGACCAGTTTCGCGCAATTGATCGCTATAGCGCCACCTATGGGCCAATCGGGGTCATAATTTGATAACCTCTCCTCGATTTTTGTACTACCATATGGCAAAGTTTCAAAGCTCCAGCACTTACGGTTTGGGCTGCACGATGCGTTTTACGGCAGAAGAAAAATAATAATAATAATAATAATAATAATAATAAAAATCAGTACAATTACAATAGGTTTTCAGCACTTCGTGCTTGAACACCTAATTAAAGCTGCAAGCAGCATTTGTCGGTGTTCAAGCTTTTAAGGCCTTTAAGGCCGTTAAGCACATTAACGTTAAAAGACATTAAGATTTATTTAGCAAGCATTTAACCACTGACATCATAGATGGAAAAACACCATTTACAGCCAATACAGGCAATTTACCATAGGAAATATATGGTTTAAAAGCTTTTTAACAGTTATAGCGCCACCTATGGTCCGATCTCCATAAAATTTTGCATGCTTGTTAATGATGTTATTGCACATATGCTCACCAATTTTTGTGAAGTTTTGACTTTTTATTTAGGATTTATAGGCTTTTGAGTGTATTTTGACACGCCCCTTTTCTTAAATTACCCTCTTATAGCCATCCAAATGCAAAAGTTCAACTTTTTTTAATAATTATTGATCTAGAGAGTCCAGAGAATTGTTCTAGACTGGTCTGGTTCCGATCGGGCGAAAAACCAGGGACTAGTTCGCAAAAGTAGGTTTTTAACGTAATTGCGTATAATTAATGAACAATTCGATTGACAGCATTAGTTCTAGAGGCAAAGTTGTTCAGCATGAGGAGATCTATCAAATGATATGCATATTCTGACGATATTTGTAACACCACGTGATTACAGAGCCGTAAAACTCGTTAGCGCCAACTAGTGGCCGATTTCTTTCAAAACTCTTACAGACCTTTAGGGCCATGAGTTGAACATGGCCATCGAGTTTCGTTACGATTGGCCTCCGTTAACCTTGTCTAATGGGTGCTTAAACTTCATTGGTTTTAAACTTCATTAAACTTCATTAATTTTACGCCCCCTAGCGACCGTTAATCGATAATTGAACTTTTTTTCAATAATTATTGATTATCAGACTCCAGAGAACATTTCTGCATTGGTTTGGTTCCGATCGGGCGAAAAACCAGGGACTAGTTTGCAAAAGTAGGTTTTTGACAAAATTCAAAATGGCGGAAAATCTATCATGGCGGAAATTAAATCGGAGATATACGTTTTTTACGTCAGGTGGTCAGCTTTCCAATGATATAAGACACTTGAGTCTACGACATACGGTCTAGGAGTTATGACCAGTTTCGCGCAATTGATCGCTATAGCGCCACCTATGGGCCAATCGGGGTCATAATTTGATAACCTCTCCTCGATTTTTGTACTACCATATGGCAAAGTTTCAAAGCTCCAGCACTTACGGTTTGGGCTGCACGATGCGTTTTACGGCGGAAGAATAATAATAATAATAATAATAAAAATCAGCACAATTACAATAGGTTTTCAGCACTTCGTGCTTGAACACCTAAAAATCAGTACAATTACAATAGGTTTTCAGCACTACGTGCTTGAACACCTAAAAATCTGTACAATTACAATAGGTTTTCAACACTTCGTGCTTGAACACCTAATAAGAACGATACCTTTTTGCCAGTTATAGCGCCACCTATGGTCCGATCTCCATGAAACTCGGCATGCTTCCTCACCATGTTATTGCACATATGCTGATCAATTTTTGTGAAGTTTTGACTTTTTGTTTAGGATTTATAGGCTTTTGAGTGTATTTTGACACGCCCCTTTTCTGAAATGACCCTGCTACAGCCAGCCAAATGCAAAAGTTGCACTTCTTCTTGATAATTATTGTTCAGCAGAGTCCAGAGAACTGTCCTAGACTGGTTTGGTTCTGATCAGGCCAAAAACCAGGGACTAGTTCGCACAAGTAGGTTTTGGACAAAATTGGCCATAACTTTTTTTTTTTTTGCTCCAAATCGAATTTCGAGATATACATCTTGTTCGTCTTGAGCCAAGGATTACAGTGATGTGGAAACTGTGATTCTAGCCCAAAAGACCTTGGAGTTATGGCAAATTTAGTACTTTGGGTTGCTCTAGCGCCACCTATGGGCCAATTGGGCTCATATTTTGATAACCTCTCCTCGATTTTTGTACTACCTTAATCCAAAGTTTCAAGTCTCTAGCACTTACGGTTTGGGCTGCACGATGCGTTTTACGGCGGAATAATAATAATAATAAAAATCTGTACAATTACAATAGGTTTTCAACACTTCGTGCTTGAACACCTAATAAGAACGATACCTTTTTGCCAGTTATAGCGCCACCTATGGTCCGATCTCCATGAAACTCGGCATGCTTCCTCACCATGTTATTGCACATATGCTGATCAATTTTTGTGAAGTTTTGACTTTTTGTTTAGGATTTATAGGCTTTTGAGTGTATTTTGACACGCCCCTTTTCTGAAATGACCCTGCTACAGCCAGCCAAATGCAAAAGTTGCACTTCTTCTTGATAATTATTGTTCAGCAGAGTCCAGAGAACTGTCCTAGACTGGTTTGGTTCTGATCAGGCCAAAAACCAGGGACTAGTTCGCACAAGTAGGTTTTGGACAAAATTGGCCATAACTTTTTTTTTTTTTGCTCCAAATCGAATTTCGAGATATACATCTTGTTCGTCTTGAGCCAAGGATTACAGTGATGTGGAAACTGTGATTCTAGCCCAAAAGACCTTGGAGTTATGGCAAATTTAGTACTTTGGGTTGCTCTAGCGCCACCTATGGGCCAATTGGGCTCATATTTTGATAACCTCTCCTCGATTTTTGTACTACCTTAATCCAAAGTTTCAAGTCTCTAGCACTTACGGTTTGGGCTGCACGATGCGTTTTACGGCGGAATAATAATAATAATAAAAATCTGTACAATTACAATAGGTTTTCAACACTTCGTGCTTGAACACCTAATAAGAACGATACCTTTTTGCCAGTTATAGCGCCACCTATGGTCCGATCTCCATGAAACTCGGCATGCTTCCTCACCATGTTATTGCACATATGCTGATCAATTTTTGTGAAGTTTTGACTTTTTGTTTAGGATTTATAGGCTTTTGAGTGTATTTTGACACGCCCCTTTTCTGAAATGACCCTGCTACAGCCAGCCAAATGCAAAAGTTGCACTTCTTCTTGATAATTATTGTTCAGCAGAGTCCAGAGAACTGTCCTAGACTGGTTTGGTTCTGATCAGGCCAAAAACCAGGGACTAGTTCGCACAAGTAGGTTTTGGACAAAATTGGCCATAACTTTTTTTTTTTTGCTCCAAATCGAATTTCGAGATATACATCTTGTTCGTCTTGAGCCAAGGATTACAGTGATGTGGAAACTGTGATTCTAGCCCAAAAGACCTTGGAGTTATGGCAAATTTAGTACTTTGGGTTGCTCTAGCGCCACCTATGGGCCAATTGGGCTCATATTTTGATAACCTCTCCTCGATTTTTGTACTACCTTAATCCAAAGTTTCAAGTCTCTAGCACTTACGGTTTGGGCTGCACGATGCGTTTTACGGCGGAATAATAATAATAATAAAAATCTGTACAATTACAATAGGTTTTCAACACTTCGTGCTTGAACACCTAATAATTAAAGCTGCAAGCAGCATTTGTCGGTGTTCAAGCTTTTAAGGCCTTTTGGGCCTTTAAGCACCTTAGCCTCAAAAGACATTAAGATTTATTCAGCAAGCATTTAACCACTGACATCATAGATGGAAAAACACCATTTACAGCCAATACAGGCAATTTACCATAGGAAATATATGGTTTTAAAGCTTTTTAGCAGTTATAGCGCCACCTATGATCCAATCTCCATAAAATTTTGCATGCTTGTTAATGATGTTATGTCACATATGCTCACCAATTTTTGTGAAATTCCGAGTTTTTATTTAGGATTTATAGGCTTTTGAGTGTATTTTGACACACCCCTTTTCTAAATGAGCCAATTATAGCCATACAAATGCAAAAATGACACTTTTTTTCGATAATTATTGATCTAGAGAGTCCAGAGAATTGTCCTAGACTGGTCTGGTTCCGATCGGGCGAAAAACCAGGGACTAGTTCGCAAAAGTAGGTTTTTAACGTAATTGCGAATATTTAATGAACGATTCGATTGACAGCATTGGTTCTTGAGGCAAATATGTTCACCATGAGGAGATCTATCAAATGATATGCATATTGTGACGATATTTGTAACACCACGTGATTACAGAGCCTTAAAACTCGTTAGCGCCAACTAGTGGCTAATTTCTTTCAAAATTCTTACAGACCTCTGGGGCCATGAGTTGAACATGCCCACTGAGTTTCGTTCTGATTGGCCATCGTTAACCTTGTCTTAAACTTAATTGGCCAATGGCGGCCATGTTTTTTGAGATACGCCAATATCCTTTTACACATACATGGGGCCTTGAGCCAAGACACGGCATACCAAATTTCAAGTCAATCGGACAAACGGTCAGGTGTTTATACGTTTTTTCTGTGTTATAGCGCCACCATGTGACCAATCGACGCGGTTTTTTTATCGTGACCTCAGATTGACCTCCTACACATGTGTACCAAGTTTGGTAAAGTTATCTCATTTACTACTTGAGTTATAGGCATTTTTGTAAAATAGGCTCCGCCCATATTAACGTTTTGACGCCCCCTAGCAACCGTGAATCGAAATTTCAACTTTTTTTCAATAATTATTGATCTTCAGACTCCAGAGAACATTTCTGCATTGGTTTGGTTCCGATCGGGCAAAAAACCAGGGACTAGTTCGCAAAAGTAGGTTTTTGACAAAATTCAAAATGGCGGAAAATCTATCATGGCGGAAAAAAAAAACCTGCGCGATTTTTTGTTCGTCTTGAGCCAAGGATTCCAATGATATAAGACACTTGAGTCTAGGCCAAAGGGTTATTGAGATATAAGCAAAATAGTGAATTTTTTTTGTTTTTTGCGCTATAGCGCCACCTATGGGCCAATAGGGCTCATAATTTGATAACCTCTCCTCGATTTTTGTACTACCTACTGGCAAAGTTTCAAGTCTCTAGCACTTACGGTTTGGGCTGCACGATGCGTTTTACGGCGGAAGAATAATAATAATAATAAAAATCGGTACAATTACAATAGGTTTTCAGCACTTCGTGCTTGAACACCTAATAAAAATCAGTACAATTACAATAGGTTTTCAGCACTTCGTGCTTGAACACCTAATAATAAAAATCAGTACAATTACAATAGGTTTTCAACACTTCGTGCTTGAACACCTAATAAGAACGATACCTTTTTGCCAGTTATAGCGCCACCTATGGTCCGATCTCCATGAAACTCGGCATGCTTGTTAATGATGTTATTGCACATATGCTCACCATTTTTTGTGAAGTTTTGACTTTTTGTTTAGGATTTATAGGCTTTTGAGTGTATTTTGACACGCCCCTTTTCTGAAATGACCCTGTTACAGCCAGCCAAATGCAAAAGTTGCACTTCTTCTTGATAATTATTGTTCAGCAGAGTCCAGAGAACTGTCCTAGACTGGTTTGGTTCTCATTGGGCAAAAAACCAAGGACTAGTTCGCACAAGTAGGTTTTGGACAAAATTGGCCATAACTTTTTTTTTTTGCTCCAAATCGAATTTGGAGATATACATCTTGTTCGTCGTGAGCCAAGGATTACAGTGATGTGAAAACTGTGATTCTAGCACAAACAAGCTAGGAGTTATGAGCAATTTAGTACTTTGGGTTGCTCTAGCGCCACCTATGGGCCAATTGGGCTCATATTTTGATAACCTCTCCTCGATTTTTGTACTACCATCTGGCAAAGTTTCAAGGCTCCAGCACTTATGGTTTGGGCTGCACGATGCGTTTTACGGCAGAATAATAATAATAATAATAATAAAAATCAGTACAATTACAATAGGTTTTCAACACTTCGTGCTTGAACACCTAATAAGAACGATACCTTTTTGCCAGTTATAGCGCCACCTATGGTCCGATCTCCATGAAACTCGGCATGCTTGTTAATGATGTTATTGCACATATGCTCACCATTTTTTGTGAAGTTTTGACTTTTTGTTTAGGATTTATAGGCTTTTGAGTGTATTTTGACACGCCCCTTTTCTGAAATGACCCTGTTACAGCCAGCCAAATGCAAAAGTTGCACTTCTTCTTGATAATTATTGTTCAGCAGAGTCCAGAGAACTGTCCTAGACTGGTTTGGTTCTCATTGGGCAAAAAACCAAGGACTAGTTCGCACAAGTAGGTTTTGGACAAAATTGGCCATAACTTTTTTTTTTTGCTCCAAATCGAATTTGGAGATATACATCTTGTTCGTCGTGAGCCAAGGATTACAGTGATGTGAAAACTGTGATTCTAGCACAAACAAGCTAGGAGTTATGAGCAATTTAGTACTTTGGGTTGCTCTAGCGCCACCTATGGGCCAATTGGGCTCATATTTTGATAACCTCTCCTCGATTTTTGTACTACCATCTGGCAAAGTTTCAAGGCTCCAGCACTTATGGTTTGGGCTGCACGATGCGTTTTACGGCAGAATAATAATAATAATTAAAGCTGCAAGCAGCATTTGTCGGTGTTCAAGCTTTTAAGGCCTTTAAGCACAGTAACGTTAAAAGACATTAAGATTTATTTAGCAAGCATTTAACCACTGACATCATAGATGGAAAAACACCATTTACAGCCAATACAGGCAATTTACCATAGGAAATATATGGTTTAAAAGCTTTTTAACAGTTAAAGCGCCACCTATGGCTCGATCTCCATAAAATTTAGCATGCTTGTTAATGATAATATTGCACATATGCTCACCAATATTTGTGAAGTTTTGAGTTTTTATTTAGGATTTATAGGCTTTTGAGTGTATGTTGACACGCCCCTTTTCTAAATTAGCCTATTTTACCATGCGAAAAATGCAAAAGTTAAACTTTTTTTTAATAATTATTGATCTAGAGAGTCCAGAGAATTGTTCTAGAATGGTCTGGTTTCGATCGGGCAAAAAACCAGGGACTAGTTTGCAAAAGTAGGTTTTTAACGTAATTGCAAATATTTAATGAACGATTCGATTAACAGCATTAGTTCTAGAGGCAAAGTTGTTCAGCATCAGGAGATCTATCAAATGATATGCATATTCTGACGATTATTGTAACACCACGTGATTACAGAGCCATAAAACTCGTTAGCGCCAACTAGTGGCCAATTTCTTTCAAAACTCTTACAGACCTCTTTGGCCACGAGTTGAACATGCCCGACGAGTTTCGTTCCGATTGGCCTCCGTTAACCTTGTCTAATAGGTGCTTAAACTTCATTGGCCAATGGCGGCCATTTTTTTTTTAGATACGCCAATATCCTTCTAGACATAGATGGCCCCTTGGGCCAAGACACTGCATATCAAATTTCAAGTCAATCGGACAAACGGTCAGGTGTGTATATGTTTTTTCTTTGTTATAGCGCCACCATGTGGCCAATCGACGCGGTTTTTTTATCGTGACCAAAGATTGACCTTCTACACATGTGTACCAAGTTTGGTGAAGTTATCTCATTTACCTCTTGAGTTATAGGCATTTTAGTAAAATAGGCTCCTCCCACAACGTACATTTTGCGCCCCCTAGCTACTGTAGATCGATAATTCAACTTTTTTTCGATAATTATTCATCTTCAGAGTCCAGAGAACATTTCTGCACTGGTTTGGTTCCAATCGGGCGAAAAACCAGGGACTAGTTCACAAAAGTAGGTTTTTGACAAAATTCAAAATGGCGGAAAATCTATCATGGCGGAAATGAAATCGGAGATATACGTTTTTTACGTCAGGTGGCCAGCTTTCCAATGATATAAGACACTTGAGTCTATGACTTACGGTCTAGGAGTTATGAGCAGTTTTGCGCAATTGATTGCTATAGCGCCACCTATGGGCCAATTTGGCTCATATTTTGATAACCTCTCCTCGATTTTTGTACTACCTACTGGCAAAGTTTCAAGTCTCTAGCTCTTACGGTTTGGGCTGCACGATGCGTTTTACGGCAGAATAATAACAATAACAAGACAAATTAAAGCTGCAAGCAGCATTTGTCGGTGTTCAAGCTTTTAAGGCCTTTAAGGCCTTTAAGAACATTAGCGTTAAAAGACATTAAGATTTATTTAGCAAGCATTTAACCACTGACATCATAGATGGAAAAACACCATTTACAGCCAATACAGCCAATACAGGCAATTTACCATAGGAAATATATGGTTTTAAAGATTTTTAACAGTTATAGCGCCACCTATGATCCAATCTCCATAAAATTTTGCATGCTTGTTAATGATGTTATTTCACATATGCTCACCAATTTTTGTGAAGTTCTGAGTTTTTATTTAGGATTTATAGGCTTTTGAGTGTATTTTGACACACCCCTTTTCTAAATGAGCCAATTAAAGCCATACAAATGCAAAAATGACACTTTTTTTCGATAATTATTGATCTAGAGAGTCCAGAGAATTGTCCTAGACTGGTCTGGTTCCGATCGGGCAAAAAACCAGGGACTAGTTCGCAAAAGTAGGTTTTTAACGTAATTGCGAATATTTAATGAACGATTCGATTGACAGCATTAGTTTTAGAGGCAAAGTTGTTCAACATGAGGAGATCTATCTAATGATATGCATATTCTGACGATATTTGTTACACCACGTGATTACAGAGCCGTAAAACTCGTTAGCGCCAACTAGTGGCCGATTTCTTTCAAAACTCTTACAGACCTCTAGGGCCATGAGTTGAACATGTCCACTGAGTTTCGTTCTGATTGGCCATCGATAACCTTGTCTCAAACTTAATTGGCCAATGGCGGCCATGTTTTTTTAGATACGCCAATATCCTTCTAGACATAGATGGCCCCTTGGGCCAAGACACTGCATACCAAATTTCAAGTCAATCGGACAAACGGTCAGGTGTTTATACGTTTTTTCTGTGTTATAGCGCCACCATGTGGCCAATCGACGCGGTTTTTTTATCGTGACCTCAGATTGACCTCCTACACATGTGTACCAAGTTTGGTAAAGTTATCTCATTTACTACTTGAGTTATAGGCATTTTAGTAAAATAGGCTCCGCCCATATTAACGTTTTGACGCCCCCTAGCAACCGTGAATCGAAATTTCAACTTTTTTTCAATAATTATTGATCTTCAGACTCCAGAGAACATTTCTGCACTGGTTTGGTTCCGATCGGGCAAAAAAACAGGGACTAGTTCGCAAAAGTAGGTTTTTGACAAAATTCAAAATGGCGGAAAATCTATCATGGCGGAAAAAAAAAACCTGCGCGATTTTTTGTTCGTCTTGAGCCAAGGATTCCAATGATATAAGACACTTGAGTCTAGGCCAAAGGGTTATTGAGATATAAGCAAAATAGTGAATTTTTTTAGTTTTTTGCGCTATAGCGCCACCTATGGGCCAATCGAGCTCATAATTTGATAACCTCTCCTCGATTTTTGTACTACCTACTGGCAAAGTTTCAAGTCTCTAGCTCTTATGGTTTGGGCTGCACGATGCGTTTTACGGCAGAAGAATAATAATAATAATAAAAATCAGTACAATTACAATAGGTTTTCAGCACTACGTGCTTGAACACCTAATTAAAGCTGCAAGCAGCATTTATCGGTGTTCAAGCAGTTAAGGCCTTTAAGCACATTAACGTTAAAAGACATTAAGATTTATTTAGCAAGCATTTAACCACTGACATCATAGATGGAAAAACACCATTTACCATAGGAAATATATGGTTTAAAAGCTTTTTAACAGTTATAGCGCCACCTGTTGTCCGATCTCCATGAAATTTTGCATGCTTGTTAATGATGTTATTGCACATATGCTCACCAATTTTTGTGAAATTCCGAGTTTTTATTTAGGATTTATAGGCTTTTGAGTGTATTTTGACACACCCCTTTTCTAAACGAGCCAATTATAGCCATGCGCAAAATGCAAAAGTTCAACTTTTTTTTGATAATTATTGATCTAGAGAGTCCAGAGAATTGTCCTAGACTGGTCTGGTTCCGATCAGGCAAAAAACCAGGGACTAGTTCGCAAAAGTAGGTTTTTAACGTAATTGTGAATATTTAATGAACGATTCAATTGACAGCATTAGTTCTAGAGGCAAAGTTGTTCAGAATGAGGAGATCTATCAAATGATATGCATATTGTGGGGATGTGTGCAACACCACGTGATTACAGAGCCGTAAAACTCGTTAGCGCCAACTAGTGGCCGATTTCTTTCAAAACTCTTACAGACCTCTTTGGCCACGAGTTGAACATGCCCGACGAGTTTCGTTCCGATTGGCCTCCGTTAACCTTGTCTAACAGGTGCTTAAACTTCATTGGCCAATGGCGGCCATTTTTTTTTTAGATACGCCAATATCCTTCTAGACATAGATGGCCCCTTGGGCCAAGACACTGCATACCAAATTTCAAGTCAATCGGACAAACGGTCATGTGTGTATTTGTTTTTTCTTGATTATAGCGCCACCATGTGGCCAATCGACGCGATTTTTGTATCGTGACCTCAGATTGACCTCCTACACGCGTGTACTAAGTTTGGTGAAGAAATCTCCGTTACTTCTTGAGTTATAGACATTTTAGAAAAATAGCCTCCTCCCACAACGTTCATTTAGCGCCCCCTAGCGAACGTGGATCAATAATTCAATTTTTTTTCAAGAATTATTGATCTTCAGACTCCAGAGAACATTTCTGCACTGGTTTGGTTCCGATCTGGCAAAAAACCAGGGACTAGTTTGCAAAAGTAGGTTTTTGACAAAATTCAAAATGGCGGAAAATCTATCATGGCGGAAATTAAATCGGAGATATACGTTTTTTTCTTCAGGTGACCAGCTTTCCAATGATATAAGACACTTGAGTCTGCGACTTACGGTCTTGGAGTTATGACCAGTTTTGCGCTTTTGGTTGCTATAGCGCCACCTATGGGCCAATGGGGCTCATACTTTGATAACCTCTCCTCGATTTTTGTACTACCATCTGGCAAAGTTTCAAGTCTCTAGCACTTACGGTTTGGGCTGCACAACGCGTTTTACGGCAGAAGAAAAATAATAATAAAAATCAGTACAATTACAATAGGTTTTCAGCACTTCGTGCTTGAACACCTAATAATAAAAATCAGTACAATTACAATAGGTTTTCAGCACTTCGTGCTTGAACACCTAATTAAAGCTGCAAGCAGCATTTGTCGGTGTTCAAGCTTTTAAGGCCTTTAAGGCCTTTAAGCACATTAACGTTAAAAGACATTAAGATTTATTTAGCAAGCATTTAATCACTGACATCATAGATGGAAAAACACCATTTACAGCCAATACAGTCAATTTACCATAGGAAATATATGGTTTAAAAGCTTTTTAACAGTTATAGCGCCACCTATGGTCCGATCTCCATAAAATTGTGCATGCTTGTTAATGATGTTATTGCACATATGCTCACCAATTTTTGTGAAGTTTTGAGTTTTAATTTAGGATTTATAGGCTTTTGAGTGTATTTTGACACGCCCCTTTTCTTAAATTACCCTCTTATAGCCATCCAAATGCAAAAGTTCAACTTTTTTTAATAATTATTGATCTAGAGAGTCCAGAGAATTGTTCTAGACTGGTCTGGTTCCGATCGGGCGAAAAACCAGGGACTAGTTCGCAAAAGTAGGTTTTTAACGTAATTGCGAATAATTAATGAACAATTCAATTGACAGCATTAGTTCTAGAGGCAAAGTTGTTCAACATGAGGAGATCTATCTAATGATATGCATATTCTGACGATATTTGTTACACCACGTGATTACAGAGCCGTAAAACTCGTTAGCGCCAACTAGTGGCCGATTTCTTTCAAAACTCTTACAGACCTTTAGGGCCATGAGTTGAACATGGCCATCGAGTTTCGTTACGATTGGCCTCCGTTAACCTTGTCTAATGGGTGCTTAAACTTCATTGGCCAATGGCGGCCATTTTTTTTTTAGATACGCCAATATCCTTCTAGACATAGATGGCCCCTTGGGCCAAGATACTGCATACCAAATTTTAAGTCAATCGGACAAACGGTCAGGTGTTTATACGTTTTTTCTGTGTTATAGCGCCACCATGTGGCCAATCGACGCGGTTTTTTTATCGTGACCTCAAATTGACCTCCTACACATGTGTACCAAGTTTGGTGAAGTTATCTCATTTACTACTTGAGTTATAGGCGTTTTAGTAATATAAGCTCCGCCCACAACGTTAATTTTACGCCCCCTAGCGACCGTAAATCGAAATTTCAACTTTCTTTCGATAATTATTGATCTTCAGACTCCAGAGAACATTTCTGCACTGGTTTGATTCCAATCGGGCGAAAAAACAGGGACTAGTTCGCAAAAGTAGGTTTTTGACAAAATTCAAAATGGCGGAAAATCTATCATGGCGGAAATAAAATCGGAGATATACGTTTTGTTCTCCAGGTGACCAGCTTTCCACTGATATAAGACACTTGAGTATACGACATACGGTCTAGGAGTTATGACCAGTTTTGCGCAATTGATTGCTATAGCGCCACCTATGGGCCAATGTGACTCATAATTTGATAACCTCTCCTCGATTTTTGTACTACCATATGGCAAAGTTTCAAAGCTCCAGCACTTACGGTTTGGGCTGCACGATGCGTTTTACGGCAGAATAATAACAATAACAAGACAAATTAAAGCTGCAAGCAGCATTTATCGGTGTTCAAGCTGTTAAGGCCTTTAAGCACATTAACGTTAAAAGACATTAAGATTTATTTAGCAAGCATTTAACCACTGACATCATAGATGGAAAAACACCATTTACAGCTAATACAGGCAATTTACCATAGGAAATATATGGTTTAAAAGCTTTTTAACAGTTATAGCGCCACCTGTTGTCCATGAAATTTTGCATGCTTGTTAATGATGTTATTGCACATATGCTCACCAATTTTTGTGAAATTCCGAGTTTTTATTTAGGATTTATAGGCTTTTGAGTGTATTTTGACACACCCCTTTTCTAAACAAGCCAATTATAGCCATGCGCAAAATGCAAAAGTTCAACTTTTTTTTGATAATTATTGATCTAGAGAGTCCAGAGAATTGTCCCAGACTGGTCTGGTTCCGATCGGGCGAAAAAACAGGGACTAGTTCGCAAAAGTAGGTTTTTAACGTAATTGCGAATATTTAATGAACGATTCGATTGACAGCATTAGTTCTAGAGGCAAAGTTGTTCAGAATGAGGAGATCTATCAAATGATATGCATATTGTGGGGATGTGTGCAACACCACGTGATTACAGAGCCATAAAACTCGTTAGCGCCAACTAGTGGCCGATTTTTTTCAAAACTCTTACAGACCTCTTTGGCCACGAGTTGAACATGCCCGACGAGTTTTGTTCCGATTGGCCATTGTTAACCTTGTCTAATAGGTCATTAAACTTCATTGGCCAATGGCGGCCATGTTTTTTGGGATACACCAATATCCTTTTACACATACATGGGGCCTTGGGCCAAGACACTGCATACCAAATTTCAAGTCAATCGGACAAACGGTCAGGTGTGTATAGGTTTTTTCTTGTTTATAGCGCCACCACGTGGCCAATCGACGCAGTTTTTTTATCGTGACCTTAGATTGATCTCCTACACATGTGTACCAAGTTTGGTGAAGCTATCTCATTTACTTATCGAGTTATAGGCATTTTAGTAAAATAGGCTCCGCCCACATTGACGTTTTGACGCCCCCTAGCAACCGTAAATCGAAATTTCAACTTTCTTTCGATAATTATTGATCTTTAGACTCCAGAGAACATTTCTGCACTGGTTTGATTCCAATCGGGCGAAAAACCAGGGACTAGTTCGCAAAAGTAGGTTTTTGACAAAATTCAAAATGGCGGAAAATCTATCATGGCGGAAATAAAATCGGAGATATACGTTTTGTTCTCCAGGTGACCAGCTTTCCACTGATATAAGACACTTGAGTATACGACATACGGTCTAGGAGTTATGACCAGTTTTGCGCAATTGTATGCTATAGCGCCACCTATGGGCCAATGTGGCTCATAATTTGATAACCTCTCCTCGATTTTTGTACTACCATATGGCAAAGTTTCAAAGCTCCAGCACTTACGGTTTGGGCTGCACGATGCGTTTTACGGCAGAATAATAACAATAACAAGACAAATTAAAGCTGCAAGCAGCATTTGTCGGTGTTCAAGCTTTTAAGGCCTTTAAGGCCTTTAAGCACATTAACGTTAAAAGACATTAAGATTTATTTAGCAAGCATTTAACCACTGACATCATAGATGGAAAAACACCATTTACAGCCAATACAGGCAATTTACCATAGGAAATATATGGTTTAAAAGCTTTTTAACAGTTATAGCGCCACCTATGGTCCGATCTCCATAAAATTTTGCATGCTTGTTAATGATGTTATTGCACATATGCTCACCAATTTTTGTGAAGTTTTGAGTTTTTATTTAGGATTTATAGGCTTTTGAGTGTATTTTGACACGCCCCTTTTCTTAAATTACCCTCTTATAGCCATCCAAATGCAAAAGTTCAACTTTTTTTAATAATTATTGATCTAGAGAGTCCAGAGAATTGTTCTAGACTGGTCTGGTTCCGATCGGGCGAAAAACCAGGGACTAGTTCGCAAAAGTAGGTTTTTAACGTAATTGCGTATAATTAATGAACAATTCAATTGACAGCATTAGTTCTAGAGGCAAAGTTGTTCAGCATGAGGGGATCTATCAAATGATATGCATATTCTGACGATATTTGTAACACCACGTGATTACAGAGCCGTAAAACTCGTTAGCGCCAACTAGTGGCCGATTTCTTTCAAAACTCTTACAGACCTTTAGGGCCATGAGTTGAACATGGCCATCGAGTTTCGTTACGATTGGCCTCCGTTAACCATGTCTAATGGGTGCTTAAACTTCATTGGCCAATGGCGGCCATTTTTTTTTTAGATACGCCAATATCCTTCTAGACATAGATGGCCCCTTGGGCCAAGACACTGCATACCAAATTTTAAGTCAATCGGACAAACGGTCAGGTGTTTATACGTTTTTTCTGTGTTATAGCGCCACCATGTGGCCAATCGACGCGTTTTTTTTATCGTGACCTCAAATTGACCTCCTACACATGTGTACCAAGTTTGGTGAAGTTATCTCATTTACTACTTGAGTTATAGGCGTTTTAGTAATATAGGCTCCGCCTACAACGTTAATTTTACGCCCCCTAGCAACCGTTAATCGATAATTGAACTTTTTTTCAATAATTATTGATTATCAGACTCCAGAGAACATTTCTGCACTGGTTTGGTTCCGATCGGGTGAAAAACCAGGGACTAGTTTGCAAAAGTAGGTTTTTGACAAAATTCAAAATGGCGGAAAATCTATCATGACGGAAATTAAATCGGAGATATACGTTTTGTTCTCCAGGTGACCAGCTTTCCAATGATATAAGACACTTGAGTCTGCGACATACGGTCTATGAGTTATGACCAGTTTTGCGCAATTGGTCGCTATAGCGCCACCTATGGGCCAATCGGGGTCATAATTTGATAACCTCTCCTCGATTTTTGTACTACCTACTGGCAAAGTTTCAAGTCTCTAGCTCTTACGGTTTGGGCTGCACGATGCGTTTTACGGCAGAATAATAATAATAATAATAATAATAAAAATCAGTACAATTACAATAGGTTTTCAGCACTTCGTGCTTGAACACCTAATAATAATAAAAATCAGTACAATTACAATAGGTTTTCAACACTTCGTGCTTGAACACCTAATAAGAACGATACCTTTTTGCCAGTTATAGCGCCACCTATGGTCCGATCTCCATGAAACTCGGCATGCTTGTTAATGATGTTATTGCACATATGCTCATTGGGCAAAAAACCAAGGACTAGTTCGCACAAGTAGGTTTTGGACAAAATTGGCCATAACTTTTTTTTTTTGCTCCAAATCGAATTTGGAGATATACATCTTGTTCGTCGTGAGCCAAGGATTACAGTGATGTGAAAACTGTGATTCTAGCACAAACAAGCTAGGAGTTATGAGCAATTTAGTACTTTGGGTTGCTCTAGCGCCACCTATGGGCCAATTGGGCTCATATTTTGATAACCTCTCCTCGATTTTTGTACTACCATCTGGCAAAGTTTCAAGGCTCCAGCACTTATGGTTTGGGCTGCACGATGCGTTTTACGGCAGAATAATAATAATAATTAAAGCTGCAAGCAGCATTTGTCGGTGTTCAAGCTTTTAAGGCCTTTAAGCACATTAACGTTAAAAGACATTAAGATTTATTTAGCAAGCATTTAACCACTGACATCATAGATGGAAAAACACCATTTACAGCCAATACAGGCAATTTACCATAGGAAATATATGGTTTAAAAGCTTTTTAACAGTTATAGCGCCACCTGTTGTCCGATCTCCATGAAATTTTGCATGCTTGTTAATGATGTTATTGCACATATGCTCACCAATTTTTGTGAAATTCCGAGTTTTTATTTAGGATTTATAGGCTTTTGAGTGTATTTTGACACACCCCTTTTCTAAACAAGCCAATTATAGCCATGCGCAAAATGCAAAAGTTCAACTTTTTTTTGATAATTATTGATCTAGAGAGTCCAGAGAATTGTCCCAGACTGGTCTGGTTCCGATCGGGCGAAAAACCAGGGACTAGTTCGCAAAAGTAGGTTTTTAACGTAATTGCGAATATTTAATGAACGATTCGATTGACAGCATTAGTTCTAGAGGCAAAGTTGTTCAGGATGAGGAGATCTATCAAATGATATGCATATTGTGGGGATGTGTGCAACACCACGTGATTACAGAGCCATAAAACTCGTTAGCGCCAACTAGTGGCCGATTTTTTTCAAAACTCTTACAGACCTCTTTGGCCACGAGTTGAACATGCCCGACGAGTTTTGTTCCGATTGGCCATTGTTAACCTTGTCTAATAGGTCATTAAACTTCATTGGCCAATGGCGGCCATGTTTTTTGGGATACACCAATATCCTTTTACACAGACATGGGGCCTTGGGCCAAGACACTGCATACCAAATTTCAAGTCAATCGGACAAACGGTCAGGTGTGTATAGGTTTTTTCTTGTTTATAGCGCCACCACGTGGCCAATCGACGCAGTTTTTTTATCGTGACCTTAGATTGATCTCCTACACATGTGTACCAAGTTTGGTGAAGCTATCTCATTTACTTATCGAGTTATAGGCATTTTAGTAAAATAGGCTCCGCCCACATTGACGTTTTGACGCCCCCTAGCAACCGTAAATCGAAATTTCAACTTTTTTTCGATAATTATTGATCTTCAGACTCCAGAGAACATTTCTGCACTGGTTTGATTCCAATCGGGCGAAAAACCAGGGACTAGTTCGCAAAAGTAGGTTTTTGACAAAATTCAAAATGGCGGAAAATCTATCATGGCGGAAATAAAATCGGAGATATACGTTTTGTTCTCCAGGTGACCAGCTTTCCACTGATATAAGACACTTGAGTATACGACATACGGTCTAGGAGTTATGACCAGTTTTGCGCAATTGTATGCTATAGCGCCACCTATTGGCCAATGTGGCTCATAATTTGATAACCTCTCCTCGATTTTTGTACTACCATATGGCAAAGTTTCAAAGCTCCAGCACTTACGGTTTGGGCTGCACGATGCGTTTTACGGCAGAATAATAACAATAACAAGACAAATTAAAGCTGCAAGCAGCATTTGTCGGTGTTCAAGCTTTTAAGGCCTTTTGGGCCTTTAAGCACCTTAGCATCAAAAGACATTAAGATTTATTTAGCAAGCATTTAACCACTGACATCATAGATGGAAAAACACCATTTACAGCCAATACAGGCAATTTACCATAGGACATATATGATTTTGAAGCGTTTTAACAGTTATAGCGCCACCTATGGTCCGATCTCCATATAACTTTGCATGCTTGTTAATGATGTTATTTCACATATGCTCACCAATTTTTGTGAAGTTATGAGTTTTAATTCGGGATTTATAGGCTTTTGAGTGTATTTTGACACACCCCTTTTCTAAATGAGCCAATTATAGCCATACAAATGCAAAAATGACACTTTTTTTCGATAATTATTGATCTAGAGAGTCCAGAGAATTGTCCTAGACTGGTCTGGTTCCGATCGGGTGAAAAACCAGGGACTAGTTCGCAAAAGTAGGTTTTTAACATATTCGTGAATATTTAATGAACGGTTTGATTGACAGCAGTGGTTCTTGAGGCAAAGTTGTTCAGCATGAGGAGATCTATCAAATGATATGCATTTTGTGATGATATCTGTAACACCACGTGATTACAGAGCCGTAAAACTCGTTAGCGCCAACTAGTGGCTGATTTCTTTCAAAACTCTTACAGACCTCTAGGGCCATGAGTTGAACATGCCCACTGAGTTTCGTTCTGATTGGCCTCCGTTAACCTTGTCTAATAGGTGCTTACACTTCATTGGCCAATGGCGGCCATGTTTTTTGAGATACGCCAATATCCTTTTACACATACATGGGGCCTTGGGCCAAGACACTGCATACCAAATTTCAAGTCAATTGGACAAACGGTCAGGTGTGTATACGTTTTTTTTTGTTTATAGCGCCACCATGTGGTCAATCGACGCGGTTTTTTTATCGTGACCTCAAATTGACCTCCTACACATGTGTACCAAGTTTGGTGAAGCTATCTCATTTGCTTCTCGAGTTATAGGCATTTTAGTAAAATAGGCTCCGCCCACATTAACGTTTTGACGCCCCCTAGCGACCGTGAAACGATAATTCAACTTTCTTTCAATAATTATTGATCTTCAGACTCCAGAGAACATTTCTGCACTGGTTTGGTTCCGATCGGGCGAAAAACCAGGGACTAGTTCGCAAAAGTAGGTTTTTGACAAAATTCAAAATGGCGGAAAATCTATCATGGCGGAAATGAAATCGGAGATATACGTTTTTTACGTCAGGTGGTCAGCTTTCCAATGATATAAGATACTTGCGTCTACGACATACGGTCTAGGAGTTATGACCAGTTTCGCGCAATTGATTGCTATAGCGCCACCTATGGGCCAATGTGGCTCATAATTTGATAACCTCTCCTCGATTTTTGTACTACCATATGGCAAAGTTTCAAAGCTCCAGCACTTACGGTTTGGGCTGCACGATGCGTTTTACGGCGGAAGAATAATAATAATAATAATAATAATAATAAAAATCAGTACAATTACAATAGGTTTTCAGCACTTCGTGCTTGAACACCTAATAATAATAAAAATCAGTACAATTACAATAGGTTTTCAACACTTCGTGCTTGAACACCTAATAAGAACGATACCTTTTTGCCAGTTATAGCGCCACCTATGGTCCGATCTCCATGAAACTCGGCATGCTTGTTAATGATGTTATTGCACATATGCTCACCATTTTTTGTGAAGTTTTGACTTTTTGTTTAGGATTTATAGGCTTTTGAGTGTATTTTGACACGCCCCTTTTCTGAAATGACCCTGTTACAGCCAGCCAAATGCAAAAGTTGCACTTCTTCTTGATAATTATTGTTCAGCAGAGTCCAGAGAACTGTCCTAGACTGGTTTGGTTCTCATTGGGCAAAAAACCAAGGACTAGTTCGCACAAGTAGGTTTTGGACAAAATTGGCCATAACTTTTTTTTTTTTTGCTCCAAATCGAATTTCGAGATATACATCTTGTTCGTCTTGAGCCAAGGATTACAGTGATGTGGAAACTGTGATTCTAGCCCAAAAGACCTTGGAGTTATGGCAAATTTAGTACTTTGGGTTGCTCTAGCGCCACCTATGGGCCAATTGGGCTCATATTTTGATAACCTCTCCTCGATTTTTGTACTACCTTAATCCAAAGTTTCAAGTCTCTAGCACTTACGGTTTGGGCTGCACGATGCGTTTTACGGCGGAATAATAATAATAATAAAAATCTGTACAATTACAATAGGTTTTCAACACTTCGTGCTTGAACACCTAATAAGAACGATACCTTTTTGCCAGTTATAGCGCCACCTATGGTCCGATCTCCATGAAACTCGGCATGCTTCCTCACCATGTTATTGCACATATGCTGATCAATTTTTGTGAAGTTTTGACTTTTTGTTTAGGATTTATAGGCTTTTGAGTGTATTTTGACACGCCCCTTTTCTGAAATGACCCTGTTACAGCCAGCCAAATGCAAAAGTTGCACTTCTTCTTGATAATTATTGTTCAGCAGAGTCCAGAGAACTGTCCTAGACTGGTTTGGTTCTCATTGGGCAAAAAACCAAGGACTAGTTCGCACAAGTAGGTTTTGGACAAAATTGGCCATAACTTTTTTTTTTTGCTCCAAATCGAATTTGGAGATATACATCTTGTTCGTCGTGAGCCAAGGATTACAGTGATGTGAAAACTGTGATTCTAGCACAAACAAGCTAGGAGTTATGAGCAATTTAGTACTTTGGGTTGCTCTAGCGCCACCTATGGGCCAATTGGGCTCATATTTTGATAACCTCTCCTCGATTTTTGTACTACCATCTGGCAAAGTTTCAAGGCTCCAGCACTTATGGTTTGGGCTGCACGATGCGTTTTACGGCAGAATAATAATAATAATAATAATAAAAATCAGTACAATTACAATAGGTTTTCAACACTTCGTGCTTGAACACCTAATAAGAACGATACCTTTTTGCCAGTTATAGCGCCACCTATGGTCCGATCTCCATGAAACTCGGCATGCTTGTTAATGATGTTATTGCACATATGCTCATTGGGCAAAAAACCAAGGACTAGTTCGCACAAGTAGGTTTTGGACAAAATTGGCCATAACTTTTTTTTTTTGCTCCAAATCGAATTTGGAGATATACATCTTGTTCGTCGTGAGCCAAGGATTACAGTGATGTGAAAACTGTGATTCTAGCACAAACAAGCTAGGAGTTATGAGCAATTTAGTACTTTGGGTTGCTCTAGCGCCACCTATGGGCCAATTGGGCTCATATTTTGATAACCTCTCCTCGATTTTTGTACTACCATCTGGCAAAGTTTCAAGGCTCCAGCACTTATGGTTTGGGCTGCACGATGCGTTTTACGGCAGAATAATAATAATAATTAAAGCTGCAAGCAGCATTTGTCGGTGTTCAAGCTTTTAAGGCCTTTAAGCACATTAACGTTAAAAGACATTAAGATTTATTTAGCAAGCATTTAACCACTGACATCATAGATGGAAAAACACCATTTACAGCCAATACAGGCAATTTACCATAGGAAATATATGGTTTAAAAGCTTTTTAACAGTTATAGCGCCACCTGTTGTCCGATCTCCATGAAATTTTGCATGCTTGTTAATGATGTTATTGCACATATGCTCACCAATTTTTGTGAAATTCCGAGTTTTTATTTAGGATTTATAGGCTTTTGAGTGTATTTTGACACACCCCTTTTCTAAACAAGCCAATTATAGCCATGCGCAAAATGCAAAAGTTCAACTTTTTTTTGATAATTATTGATCTAGAGAGTCCAGAGAATTGTCCCAGACTGGTCTGGTTCCGATCGGGCGAAAAACCAGGGACTAGTTCGCAAAAGTAGGTTTTTAACGTAATTGCGAATATTTAATGAACGATTCGATTGACAGCATTAGTTCTAGAGGCAAAGTTGTTCAGGATGAGGAGATCTATCAAATGATATGCATATTGTGGGGATGTGTGCAACACCACGTGATTACAGAGCCATAAAACTCGTTAGCGCCAACTAGTGGCCGATTTTTTTCAAAACTCTTACAGACCTCTTTGGCCACGAGTTGAACATGCCCGACGAGTTTTGTTCCGATTGGCCATTGTTAACCTTGTCTAATAGGTCATTAAACTTCATTGGCCAATGGCGGCCATGTTTTTTGGGATACACCAATATCCTTTTACACAGACATGGGGCCTTGGGCCAAGACACTGCATACCAAATTTCAAGTCAATCGGACAAACGGTCAGGTGTGTATAGGTTTTTTCTTGTTTATAGCGCCACCACGTGGCCAATCGACGCAGTTTTTTTATCGTGACCTTAGATTGATCTCCTACACATGTGTACCAAGTTTGGTGAAGCTATCTCATTTACTTATCGAGTTATAGGCATTTTAGTAAAATAGGCTCCGCCCACATTGACGTTTTGACGCCCCCTAGCAACCGTAAATCGAAATTTCAACTTTTTTTCGATAATTATTGATCTTCAGACTCCAGAGAACATTTCTGCACTGGTTTGATTCCAATCGGGCGAAAAACCAGGGACTAGTTCGCAAAAGTAGGTTTTTGACAAAATTCAAAATGGCGGAAAATCTATCATGGCGGAAATAAAATCGGAGATATACGTTTTGTTCTCCAGGTGACCAGCTTTCCACTGATATAAGACACTTGAGTATACGACATACGGTCTAGGAGTTATGACCAGTTTTGCGCAATTGTATGCTATAGCGCCACCTATTGGCCAATGTGGCTCATAATTTGATAACCTCTCCTCGATTTTTGTACTACCATATGGCAAAGTTTCAAAGCTCCAGCACTTACGGTTTGGGCTGCACGATGCGTTTTACGGCAGAATAATAACAATAACAAGACAAATTAAAGCTGCAAGCAGCATTTGTCGGTGTTCAAGCTTTTAAGGCCTTTTGGGCCTTTAAGCACCTTAGCATCAAAAGACATTAAGATTTATTTAGCAAGCATTTAACCACTGACATCATAGATGGAAAAACACCATTTACAGCCAATACAGGCAATTTACCATAGGACATATATGATTTTGAAGCGTTTTAACAGTTATAGCGCCACCTATGGTCCGATCTCCATATAACTTTGCATGCTTGTTAATGATGTTATTTCACATATGCTCACCAATTTTTGTGAAGTTATGAGTTTTAATTCGGGATTTATAGGCTTTTGAGTGTATTTTGACACACCCCTTTTCTAAATGAGCCAATTATAGCCATACAAATGCAAAAATGACACTTTTTTTCGATAATTATTGATCTAGAGAGTCCAGAGAATTGTCCTAGACTGGTCTGGTTCCGATCGGGTGAAAAACCAGGGACTAGTTCGCAAAAGTAGGTTTTTAACATATTCGTGAATATTTAATGAACGGTTTGATTGACAGCAGTGGTTCTTGAGGCAAAGTTGTTCAGCATGAGGAGATCTATCAAATGATATGCATTTTGTGATGATATCTGTAACACCACGTGATTACAGAGCCGTAAAACTCGTTAGCGCCAACTAGTGGCTGATTTCTTTCAAAACTCTTACAGACCTCTAGGGCCATGAGTTGAACATGCCCACTGAGTTTCGTTCTGATTGGCCTCCGTTAACCTTGTCTAATAGGTGCTTACACTTCATTGGCCAATGGCGGCCATGTTTTTTGAGATACGCCAATATCCTTTTACACATACATGGGGCCTTGGGCCAAGACACTGCATACCAAATTTCAAGTCAATTGGACAAACGGTCAGGTGTGTATACGTTTTTTTTTGTTTATAGCGCCACCATGTGGTCAATCGACGCGGTTTTTTTATCGTGACCTCAAATTGACCTCCTACACATGTGTACCAAGTTTGGTGAAGCTATCTCATTTGCTTCTCGAGTTATAGGCATTTTAGTAAAATAGGCTCCGCCCACATTAACGTTTTGACGCCCCCTAGCGACCGTGAAACGATAATTCAACTTTCTTTCAATAATTATTGATCTTCAGACTCCAGAGAACATTTCTGCACTGGTTTGGTTCCGATCGGGCGAAAAACCAGGGACTAGTTCGCAAAAGTAGGTTTTTGACAAAATTCAAAATGGCGGAAAATCTATCATGGCGGAAATGAAATCGGAGATATACGTTTTTTACGTCAGGTGGTCAGCTTTCCAATGATATAAGATACTTGCGTCTACGACATACGGTCTAGGAGTTATGACCAGTTTCGCGCAATTGATTGCTATAGCGCCACCTATGGGCCAATGTGGCTCATAATTTGATAACCTCTCCTCGATTTTTGTACTACCATATGGCAAAGTTTCAAAGCTCCAGCACTTACGGTTTGGGCTGCACGATGCGTTTTACGGCGGAAGAATAATAATAATAATAATAATAATAATAAAAATCAGTACAATTACAATAGGTTTTCAGCACTTCGTGCTTGAACACCTAATAATAATAAAAATCAGTACAATTACAATAGGTTTTCAACACTTCGTGCTTGAACACCTAATAAGAACGATACCTTTTTGCCAGTTATAGCGCCACCTATGGTCCGATCTCCATGAAACTCGGCATGCTTGTTAATGATGTTATTGCACATATGCTCACCATTTTTTGTGAAGTTTTGACTTTTTGTTTAGGATTTATAGGCTTTTGAGTGTATTTTGACACGCCCCTTTTCTGAAATGACCCTGTTACAGCCAGCCAAATGCAAAAGTTGCACTTCTTCTTGATAATTATTGTTCAGCAGAGTCCAGAGAACTGTCCTAGACTGGTTTGGTTCTCATTGGGCAAAAAACCAAGGACTAGTTCGCACAAGTAGGTTTTGGACAAAATTGGCCATAACTTTTTTTTTTTTTGCTCCAAATCGAATTTCGAGATATACATCTTGTTCGTCTTGAGCCAAGGATTACAGTGATGTGGAAACTGTGATTCTAGCCCAAAAGACCTTGGAGTTATGGCAAATTTAGTACTTTGGGTTGCTCTAGCGCCACCTATGGGCCAATTGGGCTCATATTTTGATAACCTCTCCTCGATTTTTGTACTACCTTAATCCAAAGTTTCAAGTCTCTAGCACTTACGGTTTGGGCTGCACGATGCGTTTTACGGCGGAATAATAATAATAATAAAAATCTGTACAATTACAATAGGTTTTCAACACTTCGTGCTTGAACACCTAATAAGAACGATACCTTTTTGCCAGTTATAGCGCCACCTATGGTCCGATCTCCATGAAACTCGGCATGCTTCCTCACCATGTTATTGCACATATGCTGATCAATTTTTGTGAAGTTTTGACTTTTTGTTTAGGATTTATAGGCTTTTGAGTGTATTTTGACACGCCCCTTTTCTGAAATGACCCTGCTACAGCCAGCCAAATGCAAAAGTTGCACTTCTTCTTGATAATTATTGTTCAGCAGAGTCCAGAGAACTGTCCTAGACTGGTTTGGTTCTGATCAGGCCAAAAACCAGGGACTAGTTCGCACAAGTAGGTTTTGGACAAAATTGGCCATAACTTTTTTTTTTTTGCTCCAAATCGAATTTCGAGATATACATCTTGTTCGTCTTGAGCCAAGGATTACAGTGATGTGGAAACTGTGATTCTAGCCCAAAAGACCTTGGAGTTATGGCAAATTTAGTACTTTGGGTTGCTCTAGCGCCACCTATGGGCCAATTGGGCTCATATTTTGATAACCTCTCCTCGATTTTTGTACTACCTTAATCCAAAGTTTCAAGTCTCTAGCACTTACGGTTTGGGCTGCACGATGCGTTTTACGGCGGAATAATAATAATAATAAAAATCTGTACAATTACAATAGGTTTTCAACACTTCGTGCTTGAACACCTAATAATTAAAGCTGCAAGCAGCATTTGTCGGTGTTCAAGCTTTTAAGGCCTTTTGGGCCTTTAAGCACCTTAGCCTCAAAAGACATTAAGATTTATTCAGCAAGCATTTAACCACTGACATCATAGATGGAAAAACACCATTTACAGCCAATACAGGCAATTTACCATAGGAAATATATGGTTTTAAAGCTTTTTAGCAGTTATAGCGCCACCTATGATCCAATCTCCATAAAATTTTGCATGCTTGTTAATGATGTTATGTCACATATGCTCACCAATTTTTGTGAAATTCCGAGTTTTTATTTAGGATTTATAGGCTTTTGAGTGTATTTTGACACACCCCTTTTCTAAATGAGCCAATTATAGCCATACAAATGCAAAAATGACACTTTTTTTCGATAATTATTGATCTAGAGAGTCCAGAGAATTGTCCTAGACTGGTCTGGTTCCGATCGGGCGAAAAACCAGGGACTAGTTCGCAAAAGTAGGTTTTTAACGTAATTGCGAATATTTAATGAACGATTCGATTGACAGCATTGGTTCTTGAGGCAAATATGTTCACCATGAGGAGATCTATCAAATGATATGCATATTGTGACGATATTTGTAACACCACGTGATTACAGAGCCTTAAAACTCGTTAGCGCCAACTAGTGGCTAATTTCTTTCAAAATTCTTACAGACCTCTGGGGCCATGAGTTGAACATGCCCACTGAGTTTCGTTCTGATTGGCCATCGTTAACCTTGTCTTAAACTTAATTGGCCAATGGCGGCCATGTTTTTTGAGATACGCCAATATCCTTTTACACATACATGGGGCCTTGAGCCAAGACACGGCATACCAAATTTCAAGTCAATCGGACAAACGGTCAGGTGTTTATACGTTTTTTCTGTGTTATAGCGCCACCATGTGACCAATCGACGCGGTTTTTTTATCGTGACCTCAGATTGACCTCCTACACATGTGTACCAAGTTTGGTAAAGTTATCTCATTTACTACTTGAGTTATAGGCATTTTTGTAAAATAGGCTCCGCCCATATTAACGTTTTGACGCCCCCTAGCAACCGTGAATCGAAATTTCAACTTTTTTTCAATAATTATTGATCTTCAGACTCCAGAGAACATTTCTGCATTGGTTTGGTTCCGATCGGGCAAAAAACCAGGGACTAGTTCGCAAAAGTAGGTTTTTGACAAAATTCAAAATGGCGGAAAATCTATCATGGCGGAAAAAAAAAACCTGCGCGATTTTTTGTTCGTCTTGAGCCAAGGATTCCAATGATATAAGACACTTGAGTCTAGGCCAAAGGGTTATTGAGATATAAGCAAAATAGTGAATTTTTTTTGTTTTTTGCGCTATAGCGCCACCTATGGGCCAATAGGGCTCATAATTTGATAACCTCTCCTCGATTTTTGTACTACCTACTGGCAAAGTTTCAAGTCTCTAGCACTTACGGTTTGGGCTGCACGATGCGTTTTACGGCGGAAGAATAATAATAATAATAAAAATCGGTACAATTACAATAGGTTTTCAGCACTTCGTGCTTGAACACCTAATAAAAATCAGTACAATTACAATAGGTTTTCAGCACTTCGTGCTTGAACACCTAATAATAAAAATCAGTACAATTACAATAGGTTTTCAACACTTCGTGCTTGAACACCTAATAAGAACGATACCTTTTTGCCAGTTATAGCGCCACCTATGGTCCGATCTCCATGAAACTCGGCATGCTTGTTAATGATGTTATTGCACATATGCTCACCATTTTTTGTGAAGTTTTGACTTTTTGTTTAGGATTTATAGGCTTTTGAGTGTATTTTGACACGCCCCTTTTCTGAAATGACCCTGTTACAGCCAGCCAAATGCAAAAGTTGCACTTCTTCTTGATAATTATTGTTCAGCAGAGTCCAGAGAACTGTCCTAGACTGGTTTGGTTCTCATTGGGCAAAAAACCAAGGACTAGTTCGCACAAGTAGGTTTTGGACAAAATTGGCCATAACTTTTTTTTTTTGCTCCAAATCGAATTTGGAGATATACATCTTGTTCGTCGTGAGCCAAGGATTACAGTGATGTGAAAACTGTGATTCTAGCACAAACAAGCTAGGAGTTATGAGCAATTTAGTACTTTGGGTTGCTCTAGCGCCACCTATGGGCCAATTGGGCTCATATTTTGATAACCTCTCCTCGATTTTTGTACTACCATCTGGCAAAGTTTCAAGGCTCCAGCACTTATGGTTTGGGCTGCACGATGCGTTTTACGGCAGAATAATAATAATAATAATAATAAAAATCAGTACAATTACAATAGGTTTTCAACACTTCGTGCTTGAACACCTAATAAGAACGATACCTTTTTGCCAGTTATAGCGCCACCTATGGTCCGATCTCCATGAAACTCGGCATGCTTGTTAATGATGTTATTGCACATATGCTCATTGGGCAAAAAACCAAGGACTAGTTCGCACAAGTAGGTTTTGGACAAAATTGGCCATAACTTTTTTTTTTTGCTCCAAATCGAATTTGGAGATATACATCTTGTTCGTCGTGAGCCAAGGATTACAGTGATGTGAAAACTGTGATTCTAGCACAAACAAGCTAGGAGTTATGAGCAATTTAGTACTTTGGGTTGCTCTAGCGCCACCTATGGGCCAATTGGGCTCATATTTTGATAACCTCTCCTCGATTTTTGTACTACCATCTGGCAAAGTTTCAAGGCTCCAGCACTTATGGTTTGGGCTGCACGATGCGTTTTACGGCAGAATAATAATAATAATAATAATAAAAATCAGTACAATTACAATAGGTTTTCAACACTTCGTGCTTGAACACCTAATAAGAACGATACCTTTTTGCCAGTTATAGCGCCACCTATGGTCCGATCTCCATGAAACTCGGCATGCTTGTTAATGATGTTATTGCACATATGCTCACCATTTTTTGTGAAGTTTTGACTTTTTGTTTAGGATTTATAGGCTTTTGAGTGTATTTTGACACGCCCCTTTTCTGAAATGACCCTGTTACAGCCAGCCAAATGCAAAAGTTGCACTTCTTCTTGATAATTATTGTTCAGCAGAGTCCAGAGAACTGTCCTAGACTGGTTTGGTTCTCATTGGGCAAAAAACCAAGGACTAGTTCGCACAAGTAGGTTTTGGACAAAATTGGCCATAACTTTTTTTTTTTTTGCTCCAAATCGAATTTCGAGATATACATCTTGTTCGTCTTGAGCCAAGGATTACAGTGATGTGGAAACTGTGATTCTAGCCCAAAAGACCTTGGAGTTATGGCAAATTTAGTACTTTGGGTTGCTCTAGCGCCACCTATGGGCCAATTGGGCTCATATTTTGATAACCTCTCCTCGATTTTTGTACTACCTTAATCCAAAGTTTCAAGTCTCTAGCACTTACGGTTTGGGCTGCACGATGCGTTTTACGGCGGAATAATAATAATAATAAAAATCTGTACAATTACAATAGGTTTTCAACACTTCGTGCTTGAACACCTAATAAGAACGATACCTTTTTGCCAGTTATAGCGCCACCTATGGTCCGATCTCCATGAAACTCGGCATGCTTCCTCACCATGTTATTGCACATATGCTGATCAATTTTTGTGAAGTTTTGACTTTTTGTTTAGGATTTATAGGCTTTTGAGTGTATTTTGACACGCCCCTTTTCTGAAATGACCCTGCTACAGCCAGCCAAATGCAAAAGTTGCACTTCTTCTTGATAATTATTGTTCAGCAGAGTCCAGAGAACTGTCCTAGACTGGTTTGGTTCTGATCAGGCCAAAAACCAGGGACTAGTTCGCACAAGTAGGTTTTGGACAAAATTGGCCATAACTTTTTTTTTTTTGCTCCAAATCGAATTTCGAGATATACATCTTGTTCGTCTTGAGCCAAGGATTACAGTGATGTGGAAACTGTGATTCTAGCCCAAAAGACCTTGGAGTTATGGCAAATTTAGTACTTTGGGTTGCTCTAGCGCCACCTATGGGCCAATTGGGCTCATATTTTGATAACCTCTCCTCGATTTTTGTACTACCTTAATCCAAAGTTTCAAGTCTCTAGCACTTACGGTTTGGGCTGCACGATGCGTTTTACGGCGGAATAATAATAATAATAAAAATCTGTACAATTACAATAGGTTTTCAACACTTCGTGCTTGAACACCTAATAATTAAAGCTGCAAGCAGCATTTGTCGGTGTTCAAGCTTTTAAGGCCTTTTGGGCCTTTAAGCACCTTAGCCTCAAAAGACATTAAGATTTATTCAGCAAGCATTTAACCACTGACATCATAGATGGAAAAACACCATTTACAGCCAATACAGGCAATTTACCATAGGAAATATATGGTTTTAAAGCTTTTTAGCAGTTATAGCGCCACCTATGATCCAATCTCCATAAAATTTTGCATGCTTGTTAATGATGTTATGTCACATATGCTCACCAATTTTTGTGAAATTCCGAGTTTTTATTTAGGATTTATAGGCTTTTGAGTGTATTTTGACACACCCCTTTTCTAAATGAGCCAATTATAGCCATACAAATGCAAAAATGACACTTTTTTTCGATAATTATTGATCTAGAGAGTCCAGAGAATTGTCCTAGACTGGTCTGGTTCCGATCGGGCGAAAAACCAGGGACTAGTTCGCAAAAGTAGGTTTTTAACGTAATTGCGAATATTTAATGAACGATTCGATTGACAGCATTGGTTCTTGAGGCAAATATGTTCACCATGAGGAGATCTATCAAATGATATGCATATTGTGACGATATTTGTAACACCACGTGATTACAGAGCCTTAAAACTCGTTAGCGCCAACTAGTGGCTAATTTCTTTCAAAATTCTTACAGACCTCTGGGGCCATGAGTTGAACATGCCCACTGAGTTTCGTTCTGATTGGCCATCGTTAACCTTGTCTTAAACTTAATTGGCCAATGGCGGCCATGTTTTTTGAGATACGCCAATATCCTTTTACACATACATGGGGCCTTGAGCCAAGACACGGCATACCAAATTTCAAGTCAATCGGACAAACGGTCAGGTGTTTATACGTTTTTTCTGTGTTATAGCGCCACCATGTGACCAATCGACGCGGTTTTTTTATCGTGACCTCAGATTGACCTCCTACACATGTGTACCAAGTTTGGTAAAGTTATCTCATTTACTACTTGAGTTATAGGCATTTTTGTAAAATAGGCTCCGCCCATATTAACGTTTTGACGCCCCCTAGCAACCGTGAATCGAAATTTCAACTTTTTTTCAATAATTATTGATCTTCAGACTCCAGAGAACATTTCTGCATTGGTTTGGTTCCGATCGGGCAAAAAACCAGGGACTAGTTCGCAAAAGTAGGTTTTTGACAAAATTCAAAATGGCGGAAAATCTATCATGGCGGAAAAAAAAAACCTGCGCGATTTTTTGTTCGTCTTGAGCCAAGGATTCCAATGATATAAGACACTTGAGTCTAGGCCAAAGGGTTATTGAGATATAAGCAAAATAGTGAATTTTTTTTGTTTTTTGCGCTATAGCGCCACCTATGGGCCAATAGGGCTCATAATTTGATAACCTCTCCTCGATTTTTGTACTACCTACTGGCAAAGTTTCAAGTCTCTAGCACTTACGGTTTGGGCTGCACGATGCGTTTTACGGCGGAAGAATAATAATAATAATAAAAATCGGTACAATTACAATAGGTTTTCAGCACTTCGTGCTTGAACACCTAATAAAAATCAGTACAATTACAATAGGTTTTCAGCACTTCGTGCTTGAACACCTAATAATAAAAATCAGTACAATTACAATAGGTTTTCAACACTTCGTGCTTGAACACCTAATAAGAACGATACCTTTTTGCCAGTTATAGCGCCACCTATGGTCCGATCTCCATGAAACTCGGCATGCTTGTTAATGATGTTATTGCACATATGCTCACCATTTTTTGTGAAGTTTTGACTTTTTGTTTAGGATTTATAGGCTTTTGAGTGTATTTTGACACGCCCCTTTTCTGAAATGACCCTGTTACAGCCAGCCAAATGCAAAAGTTGCACTTCTTCTTGATAATTATTGTTCAGCAGAGTCCAGAGAACTGTCCTAGACTGGTTTGGTTCTCATTGGGCAAAAAACCAAGGACTAGTTCGCACAAGTAGGTTTTGGACAAAATTGGCCATAACTTTTTTTTTTTGCTCCAAATCGAATTTGGAGATATACATCTTGTTCGTCGTGAGCCAAGGATTACAGTGATGTGAAAACTGTGATTCTAGCACAAACAAGCTAGGAGTTATGAGCAATTTAGTACTTTGGGTTGCTCTAGCGCCACCTATGGGCCAATTGGGCTCATATTTTGATAACCTCTCCTCGATTTTTGTACTACCATCTGGCAAAGTTTCAAGGCTCCAGCACTTATGGTTTGGGCTGCACGATGCGTTTTACGGCAGAATAATAATAATAATAATAATAAAAATCAGTACAATTACAATAGGTTTTCAACACTTCGTGCTTGAACACCTAATAAGAACGATACCTTTTTGCCAGTTATAGCGCCACCTATGGTCCGATCTCCATGAAACTCGGCATGCTTGTTAATGATGTTATTGCACATATGCTCACCATTTTTTGTGAAGTTTTGACTTTTTGTTTAGGATTTATAGGCTTTTGAGTGTATTTTGACACGCCCCTTTTCTGAAATGACCCTGTTACAGCCAGCCAAATGCAAAAGTTGCACTTCTTCTTGATAATTATTGTTCAGCAGAGTCCAGAGAACTGTCCTAGACTGGTTTGGTTCTCATTGGGCAAAAAACCAAGGACTAGTTCGCACAAGTAGGTTTTGGACAAAATTGGCCATAACTTTTTTTTTTTGCTCCAAATCGAATTTGGAGATATACATCTTGTTCGTCGTGAGCCAAGGATTACAGTGATGTGAAAACTGTGATTCTAGCACAAACAAGCTAGGAGTTATGAGCAATTTAGTACTTTGGGTTGCTCTAGCGCCACCTATGGGCCAATTGGGCTCATATTTTGATAACCTCTCCTCGATTTTTGTACTACCATCTGGCAAAGTTTCAAGGCTCCAGCACTTATGGTTTGGGCTGCACGATGCGTTTTACGGCAGAATAATAATAATAATAATAATAAAAATCAGTACAATTACAATAGGTTTTCAACACTTCGTGCTTGAACACCTAATAAGAACGATACCTTTTTGCCAGTTATAGCGCCACCTATGGTCCGATCTCCATGAAACTCGGCATGCTTGTTAATGATGTTATTGCACATATGCTCATTGGGCAAAAAACCAAGGACTAGTTCGCACAAGTAGGTTTTGGACAAAATTGGCCATAACTTTTTTTTTTTGCTCCAAATCGAATTTGGAGATATACATCTTGTTCGTCGTGAGCCAAGGATTACAGTGATGTGAAAACTGTGATTCTAGCACAAACAAGCTAGGAGTTATGAGCAATTTAGTACTTTGGGTTGCTCTAGCGCCACCTATGGGCCAATTGGGCTCATATTTTGATAACCTCTCCTCGATTTTTGTACTACCATCTGGCAAAGTTTCAAGGCTCCAGCACTTATGGTTTGGGCTGCACGATGCGTTTTACGGCAGAATAATAATAATAATAATAATAAAAATCAGTACAATTACAATAGGTTTTCAACACTTCGTGCTTGAACACCTAATAAGAACGATACCTTTTTGCCAGTTATAGCGCCACCTATGGTCCGATCTCCATGAAACTCGGCATGCTTGTTAATGATGTTATTGCACATATGCTCACCATTTTTTGTGAAGTTTTGACTTTTTGTTTAGGATTTATAGGCTTTTGAGTGTATTTTGACACGCCCCTTTTCTGAAATGACCCTGTTACAGCCAGCCAAATGCAAAAGTTGCACTTCTTCTTGATAATTATTGTTCAGCAGAGTCCAGAGAACTGTCCTAGACTGGTTTGGTTCTCATTGGGCAAAAAACCAAGGACTAGTTCGCACAAGTAGGTTTTGGACAAAATTGGCCATAACTTTTTTTTTTTTTGCTCCAAATCGAATTTCGAGATATACATCTTGTTCGTCTTGAGCCAAGGATTACAGTGATGTGGAAACTGTGATTCTAGCCCAAAAGACCTTGGAGTTATGGCAAATTTAGTACTTTGGGTTGCTCTAGCGCCACCTATGGGCCAATTGGGCTCATATTTTGATAACCTCTCCTCGATTTTTGTACTACCTTAATCCAAAGTTTCAAGTCTCTAGCACTTACGGTTTGGGCTGCACGATGCGTTTTACGGCGGAATAATAATAATAATAAAAATCTGTACAATTACAATAGGTTTTCAACACTTCGTGCTTGAACACCTAATAAGAACGATACCTTTTTGCCAGTTATAGCGCCACCTATGGTCCGATCTCCATGAAACTCGGCATGCTTCCTCACCATGTTATTGCACATATGCTGATCAATTTTTGTGAAGTTTTGACTTTTTGTTTAGGATTTATAGGCTTTTGAGTGTATTTTGACACGCCCCTTTTCTGAAATGACCCTGCTACAGCCAGCCAAATGCAAAAGTTGCACTTCTTCTTGATAATTATTGTTCAGCAGAGTCCAGAGAACTGTCCTAGACTGGTTTGGTTCTGATCAGGCCAAAAACCAGGGACTAGTTCGCACAAGTAGGTTTTGGACAAAATTGGCCATAACTTTTTTTTTTTTGCTCCAAATCGAATTTCGAGATATACATCTTGTTCGTCTTGAGCCAAGGATTACAGTGATGTGGAAACTGTGATTCTAGCCCAAAAGACCTTGGAGTTATGGCAAATTTAGTACTTTGGGTTGCTCTAGCGCCACCTATGGGCCAATTGGGCTCATATTTTGATAACCTCTCCTCGATTTTTGTACTACCTTAATCCAAAGTTTCAAGTCTCTAGCACTTACGGTTTGGGCTGCACGATGCGTTTTACGGCGGAATAATAATAATAATAAAAATCTGTACAATTACAATAGGTTTTCAACACTTCGTGCTTGAACACCTAATAATTAAAGCTGCAAGCAGCATTTGTCGGTGTTCAAGCTTTTAAGGCCTTTTGGGCCTTTAAGCACCTTAGCCTCAAAAGACATTAAGATTTATTCAGCAAGCATTTAACCACTGACATCATAGATGGAAAAACACCATTTACAGCCAATACAGGCAATTTACCATAGGAAATATATGGTTTTAAAGCTTTTTAGCAGTTATAGCGCCACCTATGATCCAATCTCCATAAAATTTTGCATGCTTGTTAATGATGTTATGTCACATATGCTCACCAATTTTTGTGAAATTCCGAGTTTTTATTTAGGATTTATAGGCTTTTGAGTGTATTTTGACACACCCCTTTTCTAAATGAGCCAATTATAGCCATACAAATGCAAAAATGACACTTTTTTTCGATAATTATTGATCTAGAGAGTCCAGAGAATTGTCCTAGACTGGTCTGGTTCCGATCGGGCGAAAAACCAGGGACTAGTTCGCAAAAGTAGGTTTTTAACGTAATTGCGAATATTTAATGAACGATTCGATTGACAGCATTGGTTCTTGAGGCAAATATGTTCACCATGAGGAGATCTATCAAATGATATGCATATTGTGACGATATTTGTAACACCACGTGATTACAGAGCCTTAAAACTCGTTAGCGCCAACTAGTGGCTAATTTCTTTCAAAATTCTTACAGACCTCTGGGGCCATGAGTTGAACATGCCCACTGAGTTTCGTTCTGATTGGCCATCGTTAACCTTGTCTTAAACTTAATTGGCCAATGGCGGCCATGTTTTTTGAGATACGCCAATATCCTTTTACACATACATGGGGCCTTGAGCCAAGACACGGCATACCAAATTTCAAGTCAATCGGACAAACGGTCAGGTGTTTATACGTTTTTTCTGTGTTATAGCGCCACCATGTGACCAATCGACGCGGTTTTTTTATCGTGACCTCAGATTGACCTCCTACACATGTGTACCAAGTTTGGTAAAGTTATCTCATTTACTACTTGAGTTATAGGCATTTTTGTAAAATAGGCTCCGCCCATATTAACGTTTTGACGCCCCCTAGCAACCGTGAATCGAAATTTCAACTTTTTTTCAATAATTATTGATCTTCAGACTCCAGAGAACATTTCTGCATTGGTTTGGTTCCGATCGGGCAAAAAACCAGGGACTAGTTCGCAAAAGTAGGTTTTTGACAAAATTCAAAATGGCGGAAAATCTATCATGGCGGAAAAAAAAAACCTGCGCGATTTTTTGTTCGTCTTGAGCCAAGGATTCCAATGATATAAGACACTTGAGTCTAGGCCAAAGGGTTATTGAGATATAAGCAAAATAGTGAATTTTTTTTGTTTTTTGCGCTATAGCGCCACCTATGGGCCAATAGGGCTCATAATTTGATAACCTCTCCTCGATTTTTGTACTACCTACTGGCAAAGTTTCAAGTCTCTAGCACTTACGGTTTGGGCTGCACGATGCGTTTTACGGCGGAAGAATAATAATAATAATAAAAATCGGTACAATTACAATAGGTTTTCAGCACTTCGTGCTTGAACACCTAATAAAAATCAGTACAATTACAATAGGTTTTCAGCACTTCGTGCTTGAACACCTAATAATAAAAATCAGTACAATTACAATAGGTTTTCAACACTTCGTGCTTGAACACCTAATAAGAACGATACCTTTTTGCCAGTTATAGCGCCACCTATGGTCCGATCTCCATGAAACTCGGCATGCTTGTTAATGATGTTATTGCACATATGCTCACCATTTTTTGTGAAGTTTTGACTTTTTGTTTAGGATTTATAGGCTTTTGAGTGTATTTTGACACGCCCCTTTTCTGAAATGACCCTGTTACAGCCAGCCAAATGCAAAAGTTGCACTTCTTCTTGATAATTATTGTTCAGCAGAGTCCAGAGAACTGTCCTAGACTGGTTTGGTTCTCATTGGGCAAAAAACCAAGGACTAGTTCGCACAAGTAGGTTTTGGACAAAATTGGCCATAACTTTTTTTTTTTGCTCCAAATCGAATTTGGAGATATACATCTTGTTCGTCGTGAGCCAAGGATTACAGTGATGTGAAAACTGTGATTCTAGCACAAACAAGCTAGGAGTTATGAGCAATTTAGTACTTTGGGTTGCTCTAGCGCCACCTATGGGCCAATTGGGCTCATATTTTGATAACCTCTCCTCGATTTTTGTACTACCATCTGGCAAAGTTTCAAGGCTCCAGCACTTATGGTTTGGGCTGCACGATGCGTTTTACGGCAGAATAATAATAATAATAATAATAAAAATCAGTACAATTACAATAGGTTTTCAACACTTCGTGCTTGAACACCTAATAAGAACGATACCTTTTTGCCAGTTATAGCGCCACCTATGGTCCGATCTCCATGAAACTCGGCATGCTTGTTAATGATGTTATTGCACATATGCTCACCATTTTTTGTGAAGTTTTGACTTTTTGTTTAGGATTTATAGGCTTTTGAGTGTATTTTGACACGCCCCTTTTCTGAAATGACCCTGTTACAGCCAGCCAAATGCAAAAGTTGCACTTCTTCTTGATAATTATTGTTCAGCAGAGTCCAGAGAACTGTCCTAGACTGGTTTGGTTCTCATTGGGCAAAAAACCAAGGACTAGTTCGCACAAGTAGGTTTTGGACAAAATTGGCCATAACTTTTTTTTTTTGCTCCAAATCGAATTTGGAGATATACATCTTGTTCGTCGTGAGCCAAGGATTACAGTGATGTGAAAACTGTGATTCTAGCACAAACAAGCTAGGAGTTATGAGCAATTTAGTACTTTGGGTTGCTCTAGCGCCACCTATGGGCCAATTGGGCTCATATTTTGATAACCTCTCCTCGATTTTTGTACTACCATCTGGCAAAGTTTCAAGGCTCCAGCACTTATGGTTTGGGCTGCACGATGCGTTTTACGGCAGAATAATAATAATAATAATAATAAAAATCAGTACAATTACAATAGGTTTTCAACACTTCGTGCTTGAACACCTAATAAGAACGATACCTTTTTGCCAGTTATAGCGCCACCTATGGTCCGATCTCCATGAAACTCGGCATGCTTGTTAATGATGTTATTGCACATATGCTCACCATTTTTTGTGAAGTTTTGACTTTTTGTTTAGGATTTATAGGCTTTTGAGTGTATTTTGACACGCCCCTTTTCTGAAATGACCCTGTTACAGCCAGCCAAATGCAAAAGTTGCACTTCTTCTTGATAATTATTGTTCAGCAGAGTCCAGAGAACTGTCCTAGACTGGTTTGGTTCTCATTGGGCAAAAAACCAAGGACTAGTTCGCACAAGTAGGTTTTGGACAAAATTGGCCATAACTTTTTTTTTTTGCTCCAAATCGAATTTGGAGATATACATCTTGTTCGTCGTGAGCCAAGGATTACAGTGATGTGAAAACTGTGATTCTAGCACAAACAAGCTAGGAGTTATGAGCAATTTAGTACTTTGGGTTGCTCTAGCGCCACCTATGGGCCAATTGGGCTCATATTTTGATAACCTCTCCTCGATTTTTGTACTACCATCTGGCAAAGTTTCAAGGCTCCAGCACTTATGGTTTGGGCTGCACGATGCGTTTTACGGCAGAATAATAATAATAATAATAATAAAAATCAGTACAATTACAATAGGTTTTCAACACTTCGTGCTTGAACACCTAATAAGAACGATACCTTTTTGCCAGTTATAGCGCCACCTATGGTCCGATCTCCATGAAACTCGGCATGCTTGTTAATGATGTTATTGCACATATGCTCACCATTTTTTGTGAAGTTTTGACTTTTTGTTTAGGATTTATAGGCTTTTGAGTGTATTTTGACACGCCCCTTTTCTGAAATGACCCTGTTACAGCCAGCCAAATGCAAAAGTTGCACTTCTTCTTGATAATTATTGTTCAGCAGAGTCCAGAGAACTGTCCTAGACTGGTTTGGTTCTCATTGGGCAAAAAACCAAGGACTAGTTCGCACAAGTAGGTTTTGGACAAAATTGGCCATAACTTTTTTTTTTTGCTCCAAATCGAATTTGGAGATATACATCTTGTTCGTCGTGAGCCAAGGATTACAGTGATGTGAAAACTGTGATTCTAGCACAAACAAGCTAGGAGTTATGAGCAATTTAGTACTTTGGGTTGCTCTAGCGCCACCTATGGGCCAATTGGGCTCATATTTTGATAACCTCTCCTCGATTTTTGTACTACCATCTGGCAAAGTTTCAAGGCTCCAGCACTTATGGTTTGGGCTGCACGATGCGTTTTACGGCAGAATAATAATAATAATAATTAAAGCTGCAAGCAGCATTTGTCGGTGTTCAAGCAGTTAAGGCCTTTGAGCACATTTAAGCATTTAAGACATTAAGATTTATTTAGCAAGCTTTTAATCACTGACATCATAGATGGAATAGACCATGTTTTAGCATGATTTAGCATGATATACCATATTTTAGTGTGATTTTTCATGATTTACCATGTTCTTGTATGATTTACCATGATATACCACATTCCAGAATGATTTATCAGGAATCTTTTTTATCAGGATTTACCTTATTTACTGTGATTTACCATGTTTATAGCGTTATTTACCATGATTTACCACGTTGCTAGCAATTATGTGAAGCATCAGAACAAATGAAGTGATAAACTCTGACAAAATATGATTGTGTTATAATAGTAATTGTTATATAAGGGATTTTTTAGTGTCTAAATGAATGCAAAAGCACATGTGAAAAGACTATTAATAAGTAGAATGTCCAGCAGAGGGCAGTAGAAGACCACTTATTGGCTCACTTTCATTTTGAACTACTTGGTTTCACCAGTATTCTGCATTAAAGCAAAACATTTTTTTCATGTTAACTCCATGATGCATGTTTACACACACACATCTGGGATATGTTATTGTGAAAATCTATTTTAATGCTGTATAATAAGCATTTCAGGATTCCCATTTCTCAATGTGACACAATTGTCAATAGTAATACTCCAATAGATGAATTTTGACAAAATGTGATTGTAAATGTTAAAATAATTATTTTATAAAGTCTAAATATGACTTATATAACAATATTAGGGAGTAATATGATTAAATGACAGCAGGGGGCAGTATAATACCACTTATTGGCTTAATATACCATGTTATTCATATCATTTTCATCTTTTTTAACTGTTAAAGAGGCAAATTTTGTCTGATCTATCTGAAATTTGTGATGCTTCTTTATCATGTTATTTCACATGTTCTGACCTGTTTTTAAGAAGATCTGAGCATTCATTGAAGAGATATAGGCGTTCGGGGACACTTGGTCAAGGCTACATATTGAAGTGACCCTATTATAGCCATCCAAATACAGAAGTTCAACTTTTTCTGATAATCATTGATCTAGAGAGTCCAGATAATTATTCTGCACTGGTTTTGAACATTATGATATGAACATTATTTGATCATAGATGGAAAACACCATTTACAGCCATTACAGGCAATTTACCATAGGAAATATATGGTTTTTAACTGTTTCTAACTGTTATAGCGCCATCTATAGTCCGATCTCCATATCATTTTGCATGCTTGTTAATGATGTTATTTCACATATGCCCACCAATTTTCGTGAAGTTCTGAGTTTTTTTTTAGGATTTATAGGCTTATGAGTGGATTTTGCCACACCCATTTTCTAAATGACCCTGTTATAGCCACCCAAATGCAAAAATTACACTTTTTTTCAATAATTATTGATCTAGAGAGTCCAGAGAATTGTCCTAGACTGGTCTGGTTCTGATCGGACGAAAAACCAGGGACTAGTTCGCAAAAGTAGGTTTTTAACGTAATTGCGTATATTTAATGAACGATTCGATTGACAGCATTAGTTCTAGAGGCAAAGTTGTTCAGCATGAGGAGATCTATCAAATGATATGCATATTTTGGGGATTTGTGCAACACCACGTGATTACAGAGCCGTAAAACTCGTTAGCGCCAACTAGTGGCCGATTTCTTTCAAAACTCTTACAGACTTCTTTGGCCACGAGTTGAACATGCCCGACGAGTTTCGTTCCGATTGGCCTCCGTTAACCTTGTCTAATAGGTGATTCAACTTCATTGGTCAATGGCGGCCATGTTTTTTGAGATACGCCAATATCCTTCTAGACATAGATGGCCCCTTGGGCCAAAGCACTGCATACCAAATTTCAAGTCAATCGGACAAACGGTCAGTTGTTTATACGTTTTTTTTTGTTTATAGCGCCACCATGTGGTCAATCGACGCGGTTTTTTTACCGTGACCAAAGATTGACCTCCTACACATGTGTACCAAGTTTGGTGAAGTTATCTCATTTACTTCTTGAATTATAGTCATTTTAGTAAAATAGGCTCCTCCCACAACGTTCATTTTGCGCCCCCTAGCGACCGTGAATCGATAATTCAACTTTTTTTCGATGATTATTAATCATCAGACTCCAAAGAACATTTCTGCACTGGTTTGGTTCAGATTGGGCAAAAAACCAGGGACTAGTTTGCAAAAGTAGGTTTTTGACAAAATTCAAAATGGCGGAAAATCTATCATGGCGGAAATAAAATCGGAGATATACGTTTTGTTCTCCAGGTGACCAGCTTTCCACTGATATAAGACACTTGAGTCTACGACATACGGTCTAGGAGTTAGGACCAGTTTCGCGCAATTGATTGCTATAGCGCCACCTATGGGCCAATGTGGCTCATAATTTGATAACCTCTCCTCGATTTTTGTACTACCATATGGCAAAGTTTCAAGTCTCCAGCACTTACGGTTTGGGCTGCACGATGCGTTTTACGGCGGAAGAATAATAATAATAATAATAATAATAAAAATCAGTACAATTACAATAGGTTTTCAGCACTTCGTGCTTGAACACCTAATAATAAAAATCAGTACAATTACAATAGGTTTTCAACACTTCGTGCTTGAACACCTAATAAGAACGATACCTTTTTGCCAGTTATAGCGCCACCTATGGTCCGATCTCCATGAAACTCGGCATGCTTGTTAATGATGTTATTGCACATATGCTCACCATTTTTTGTGAAGTTTTGACTTTTTGTTTAGGATTTATAGGCTTTTGAGTGTATTTTGACACGCCCCTTTTCTGAAATGACCCTGTTACAGCCAGCCAAATGCAAAAGTTGCACTTCTTCTTGATAATTATTGTTCAGCAGAGTCCAGAGAACTGTCCTAGACTGGTTTGGTTCTCATTGGGCAAAAAACCAAGGACTAGTTCGCACAAGTAGGTTTTGGACAAAATTGGCCATAACTTTTTTTTTTTGCTCCAAATCGAATTTGGAGATATACATCTTGTTCGTCGTGAGCCAAGGATTACAGTGATGTGAAAACTGTGATTCTAGCACAAACAAGCTAGGAGTTATGAGCAATTTAGTACTTTGGGTTGCTCTAGCGCCACCTATGGGCCAATTGGGCTCATATTTTGATAACCTCTCCTCGATTTTTGTACTACCATCTGGCAAAGTTTCAAGGCTCCAGCACTTATGGTTTGGGCTGCACGATGCGTTTTACGGCAGAATAATAATAATAATAATTAAAGCTGCAAGCAGCATTTGTCGGTGTTCAAGCTTTTAAGGCCTTTAAGCACATTAACGTTAAAAGACATTAAGATTTATTTAGCAAGCATTTAACCACTGACATAATAGATGGAAAAACACCATTTACAGCCAATACAGGCAATTTACCATAGGAAATATATGGTTTAAAAGCTTTTTAACAGTTATAGCGCCACCTGTTGTCCGATCTCCATGAAATTTCGCATGCTTGTTAATTATGTTATTGCACATATGCTCACCAATTTTTGTGAAATTCCGAGTTTTTATTTAGGATTTATAGGCTTTTGAGTGTATTTTGACACACCCCTTTTCTAAACGAGCCAATTATAGCCATGCGCAAAATGCAAAAGTTCAACTTTTTTTTGATAATTATTGATCTAGAGAGTCCAGAGAATTGTCCTAGACTGGTCTGGTTCCGATCGGGCGAAAAACCAGGGACTAGTTCGCAAAAGTAGGTTTTTAACGTAATTGCGAATATTTAATGAACGATTCGATTGACAGCATTAGTTCTAGAGGCAAAGTTGTTCAGAATGAGGAGATCTATCAAATGATATGCATATTGTGGGGATGTGTGCAACACCACGTGATTACAGAGCCGTAAAACTCGTTAGCGCCAACTAGTGGCCGATTTCTTTCAAAACTCTTACAGACCTCTTTGGCCACGAGTTGAACATGCCCGACGAGTTTCGTTCCGATTGGCCTTCGTTAACCTTGTCTAATAGGTGCTTAAACTTCATTGGCCAATGGCGGCCATTTTTTTTTAGATACGCCAATATCCTTCTAGACATACATGGGGCCTTGGGCCAAGACACTGCATACCAAATTTCAAGTCAATCGGACAAACGGTCATGTGTGTATTAGTTTTTTCTTGATTACAGCGCCACCATGTGGCCAATCGACGCGATTTTTGTATCGTGACCTCAAATTGACCCCCTACACACGTGTACCAAGTTTGGTGAAGAAATCTCTGTTACTTCTTGAGTTATAGACATTTTAGAAAAATAGGCTCCTCCCACAACGTTCATTTAGCGCCCCCTAGCGAACGTGAATCGATAATCGATCTTTTTTTCGATAATTATTGATCTTCAGACTCCAGAGAACATTTCTGCACTGGTTTGGTTCCGATCGGGCAAAAAACCAGGGACTAGTTTGCAAAAGTAGATTTTTGACAAAATTCAAAATGGCGGAAAATCTATCATGGCGGAAATGAAATCGGAGATATACGTTTTTTTCTTCAGGTGACCAGCTTTCCAATGATATAAGACACTTGAGTCTACGACATACGGTCTAGGAGTTATAAGCAGTTTCGCGCAATTGGTTGCTATAGCGCCACCTATGGGCCAATCGGGGTCATACTTTGATAACCTCTCCTCGATTTTTGTACTACCCACTGGCAAAGTTTCAAGTCTCTAGCACTTACGGTTTGGGCTGCACGATGCGTTTTACGGCGGAAGAATAAGAATAATAAAAATCAGTACAATTACAATAGGTTTTCAGCACTTCGTGCTTGAACACCTAATTAAAGCTGCAAGCAGCATTTGTCGGTGTTCAAGCTTTTAAGGCCTTTAAGGCCGTTAAGCACATTAGCATCAAAAGACATTAAGATTTATTTAGCAAGCATTTAACCACTGACATCATAGATGGAAAAACACCATTTACAGCCAATACAGGCAATTTACCATAGGAAATATATGGTTTAAAAGCTTTTTAACAGTTATAGCGCCACCTATGGTCCGATCTACATAAAATTTTGCATGTTTGTTAATAATGTTATTGCACATATGCTCACCAATTTTTGAGAAGTTTTGAGTTTTTATTTAGGATTTATAGGCTTTTGAGTGTATTTTGACACGCCCCTTTTCTAAATTAGCCTATTTTACCATGCGCAAAATGCAAAAGTTCAACTTTTTTTTAATAATTATTGATCTAGAGAGTCCAGAGAATTGTCCTAGACTGGTCTGGTTCCGATCGGGCGAAAAACCAGGGACTAGTTCGCAAAAGTAGGTTTTTAACGTAATTGCGAATATTTTATGAACAAATCGATTGACAGCATTAGTTCTAGAGGCAAAGTTGTTCAGCATGAGGAGATCTATCAAATGATATGCATATTGTGGGGATTTGTGCAACACCACGTGATTACAGAGCCGTAAAACTCGTTAGCGCCAACTAGTGGCCGATTTCTTTCAAAACTCTTACAGACCTCTTTGGCCACCAGTTGAACATGCCCGACGAGTTTCGTTCCGATTGGCCTCCGTTAACCTTGTCTAATAGGTGCTTAAACTTCATTGGCCAATGGCGGCCATTTTTTTTTTAGATACGCCAATATCCTTCTAGACATACATGGGGCCTTGGGCCAAGACACTGCATACCAAATTTCAAGTCAATCGGACAAACGGTCAGGTGTGTATAGGTTTTATCTTGTTTATAGCGCCACCGTGTGGTCAATTTACGCGATTTTTTTATCGTGACCAAAGATTGACCTTCTACACATGTGTACCAAGTTTGGTGAAGTTATCTCATTTACCTCTTGAGTTATAGGCATTTTAGTAAAATAGGCTCCTCCCACAACGTACATTTTGCGCCCCCTAGCTACTGTAGATCGATAATTCAACTTTTTTTCGATAATTATTCATCTTCAGAGTCCAGAGAACATTTCTGCACTGGTTTGGTTCCAATCGGGCGAAAAACCAGGGACTAGTTCACAAAAGTAGGTTTTTGACAAAATTCAAAATGGCGGAAAATCTATCATGGCGGAAATGAAATCGGAGATATACGTTTTTTACGTCAGGTGGCCAGCTTTCCAATGATATAAGACACTTGAGTCTATGACTTACGGTCTAGGAGTTATGAGCAGTTTTGCGCAATTGATTGCTATAGCGCCACCTATGGGCCAATTTGGCTCATATTTTGATAACCTCTCCTCGATTTTTGTACTACCTACTGGCAAAGTTTCAAGTCTCTAGCTCTTACGGTTTGGGCTGCACGATGCGTTTTACGGCAGAATAATAACAATAACAAGACAAATTAAAGCTGCAAGCAGCATTTGTCGGTGTTCAAGCTTTTAAGGCCTTTAAGCATTTAAGACATTACGTTTTATTTAGCAAGCATTTAACCACTGACATCATAGATGGAAAAGACTACGTTTTAGCATGATTTACCATGATATACCACATTTTAGTGTGATTTTTCATGATTTACCATGTTCCAGTATGATTTACCATGAATCTAGCATGATTTACCATAGTTTACCATGATATACCAAGTTCTAGTATGATTCACCATGATTTACCCTGTTTTAGCATGTTTACAACAATTTAACACATTCTATTATGATTTAATGATTCTAGCATGATTTACCATAGTTTACCATGATTTATCTTAGTTTACCTTGATTTACCATGTTACAGGATGATTAACCATGATATACCACATTCTAGAATGATTTACCAGGATTCTAGCATGATTTACCCTATTTACTATGATTTACCATGTTTCTAGAGTTATTTACCACGATTTACCACGTTGCTAGCAATTATGTGAAGCATCAGAACAAATGAAATGATAAACTCTGACAAAATATGATTGTGTTATAATAGTAATTGTTATAGAAGGGATTTTTTAGTGTCTAAATATATGAATGCAAAAGCACATGTGAAAAGACTATTAATAATTAGTATGGCCAGCAGAGGGCAGTAGAAGACCACTTATTGGCTCACTTTCATTTTGAACTACTTGGTTTCACCAGTAATCTGCATGCTTACAAACACAAACACACACACACAGTTTTCATGCTTCTTTATCATGTTATTTCACATGTTCTGACCTGTTTTTAAGAAGATCTGAGCATTCATTGAAAAGATATAGGCTTTCGGGGACACTTGGTCAAGGCTACATATTGAAGTGACCCTATTATAGCCATCCAAATGCAGGAGTTCAACTTTTTCTGATAATTATTGATCTAGAGAGTCCAGATAATTATTCTGCACGGGTTTTGAACATTATGATATGAACATTATTTGATCATAGATGGAAAACACCATTTACAGCCAATACAGGCAATTTACCATAGGAAATATATGGTTTTTAACTGTTTCTAACTGTTATAGCGCCATCTATAGTCCGATCTCCATATAATTTTGCATGCTTGTTAATGATGTTATTTCACATATGCCCACCAATTTTCGTGAAGTTCTGAGTTTTTTTTTAGGATTTATAGGCTTTTGAGTGTAATTTGCCACGCCCATTTTTTAAAATGACCCTGTTACAGCCACCCAAATGCAAAAATTACACTTTTTTTAATAATTATTGATCTAGAGAGTCCAGAGAATTGTTCTAGACTGGTCTGGTTCCGATCGGGCGAAAAACCAGGGACTAGTTCGCAAAAGTAGGTTTTTAACGTAATTGCGAATAATTAATGAACAATTCGATTGACAGCATTAGTTCTAGAGGCAAAGTTGTTCAACATGAGGAGATCTATCTAATGATATGCATATTCTGACGATATTTGTTACACCACGTGATTACAGAGCCGTAAAACTCGTTAGCGCCAACTAGTGGCCGATTTCTTTCAAAACTCTTACAGACCTCTAGGGCCATGAGTTGAACATGTCCACTGAGTTTCGTTCTGATTGGCCATCGTTAACCTTGTCTTAAACTTAATTGGCAAATGGCGGCCATGTTTTTTTAGATACGCCAATATCCTTCTAGACATATATGGTCCCTTGGGCCAAGACCCTGCATACCAAATTTCAAGTCAATCGGACAAACGGTCAGGTGTTTATACGTTTTTTCTGTGTTATAGCGCCACCATGTGGCCAATCGACGCGTTTTTTTTATTGTGACTTCAGATTGACCTCCTACACATGTGTACCAAGTTTGGTAAAGTTATCTCATTTACTACTTGAGTTATAGGCATTTTAGTAAAATAGGCTCCGCCCATATTAACGTTTTGACGCCCCCTAGCAACCGTGAATCGAAATTTCAACTTTTTTTCAATAATTATTGATCTTCAGACTCCAGAGAACATTTCTGCACTGGTTTGGTTCCGATCGGGCAAAAAACCAGGGACTAGTTCGCAAAAGTAGGTTTTTGACAAAATTCAAAATGGCGGAAAATCTATCATGGCGGAAAAAAAAAACCTGCGCGATTTTTTGTTCGTCTTGAGCCAAGGATTCCAATGATATAAGACACTTGAGTCTAGGCCAAAGGGTTATTGAGATATAAGCAAAATAGTGAATTTTTTTTGTTTTTTGCGCTATAGCGCCACCTATGGGCCAATCGAGCTCATAATTTGATAACCTCTCCTCGATTTTTGTACTACCTACTGGCAAAGTTTCAAGTCTCTAGCTCTTACGGTTTGGGCTGCACGATGCGTTTTACGGCAGAAGAATAATAATAATAATAAAAATCAGTACAATTACAATAGGTTTTCAGCACTACGTGCTTGAACACCTAATTAAAGCTGCAAGCAGCATTTGTCGGTGTTCAAGCTTTTAAGGCCTTTAAGGCCTTTAAGCACATTAACGTTAAAAGACATTAAGATTTATTTAGCAAGCATTTAATCACTGACATCATAGATGGAAAAACACCATTTACAGCCAATACAGGCAATTTACCATAGGAAATATATGGTTTAAAAGCTTTTTAACAGTTATAGCGCCACCTATGGTCCGATCTCCATAAAATTTGGCATGCTTGTTAATGATGTTATTGCACATATGCTCACCAATTTTTGTGAAGTTTTGAGTTTTTATTTAGGATTTATAGGCTTTTGAGTGTATTTTGACACGCCCCTTTTCTTAAATTACCCTCTTATAGCCATCCAAATGCAAAAGTTCAACTTTTTTTAATAATTATTGATCTAGAGAGTCCAGAGAATTGTTCTAGACTGGTCTGGTTCCGATCGGGCAAAAAACCAGGGACTAGTTCGCAAAAGTAGGTTTTTAACGTAATTGCGTATAATTAATGAACAATTCGATTGACATTATTAGTTCTAGAGGCAAAGTTGTTCAGCATGAGGAGATCTATCAAATGATATGCATATTGTGACGATATTTGTAACACCACGTGATTACAGAGCCGTAAAACTCGTTAGCGCCAACTAGTGGCCGATTTCTTTCAAAACTCTTACAGACCTTTAGGGCCATGAGTTGAACATGGCCATCGAGTTTCGTTACGATTGGCCTCCGTTAACCATGTCTAATGGGTGCTTAAACTTCATTGGCCAATGGCGGCCATTTTTTTTTTAGATACGCCAATATCCTTCTAGACATAGATGGCCCCTTGGGCCAAGATACTGCATACCAAATTTTAAGTCAATCGGACAAACGGTCAGGTGTTTATACGTTTTTTCTGTGTTATAGCGCCACCATGTGGCCAATCGACGCGGTTTTTTTATCGTGACCTCAAATTGACCTACTACACATGTGTACCAAGTTTGGTGAAGTTATCTTATTTACTACTTGAGTTATAGGCGTTTTAGTAATATAGGCTCCGCCTACAACGTTAATTTTACGGCCCCCTAGCGACCGTTAATCGATAATTGAACTTTTTTTCAATAATTATTGATTATCAGACTCCAGTGAACATTTCTGCATTGGTTTGGTTCCGATCGGGCGAAAAACCAGGGACTAGTTCGCAAAAGTAGGTTTTTGACAAAATTCAAAATGGCGGAAATTAAATCGGAGATATACGTTTATTACGTCAGGTGGTCAGCTTTCCAATGATATAAGACACTTGAGTCTACGACACACGGTCTAGGAGTTATGACCAGTTTCGCGCAATTGATCGCTATAGCGCCACCTATGGGCCAATCGGGGTCATAATTTGATAACCTCTCCTCGATTTTTGTACTACCATATGGCAAAGTTTCAAAGCTCCAGCTCT